>NC_091282.1:897442751-897757335 GCF_032444005.1 Ranitomeya imitator | reverse complement strand
ACTGTAAACTCAGGGGAAACTGCTGCGGATCCACAGCGGTCAAAGGTACCATTACATGTTACGATCTCGTCGACGATATAGTTAGAAATGTCACGTGATCACATCATTCATGCAATCAGTTTCACATCGTCCAAGAGGCGTCACATGCAACTATCTTGTTAACTATGTAAATTTTGGCTCCGCGTTAGCCTCATTGCAAACGTTTGCAGAACGATTTTTCACAATGGCAGAAATAGGAGAATTTAGACCGACATCGTTCATCTCAGCGTTAGACTGAACGATGCTGCACATCTTCTGACACATAATTGGACGAGGATCGTCAGATTTGAGATCCTGACCTCAAATCTGCGATCAGCGATCCAACGATGTGTTCGTCCGATATCTTCACGTTACACGCAACGATGTGAAAACGACATTGCATGAACGACATGATCATGTGACATTTTCAAACGATATCGTCAACGAGATCGTAACGTGTAACTGTAATTTTAGGCCTCAATCACACTAGCAAAAAAAATCGCAGCATGTTCATTCTTGTGCAAATTTGGCGCGAAAAAAATTCGCACAAGAGGACTGAAATTTTAGTGGGAAATATATACAAAAGAACAACTGTTATTTGTTTTGATGCTTTTTATTTTTTTTAAAAAACCAATAACATTTTTTTTCACTAAAGGGTTATTTCACACCAACATCAAACAAATAGTCACATTTTCAAGATGAGCAGTGTATAAGCGGCATGGCCAAACAAATGTGATAAAATAGTGAACAAGAAAACAATATAATCAAATTATACAACAGGGAGGGATGTTGGTGGAGGAGTGGGAAGAGGGGAGGGGGGAAAGGGTAAAGACAAATACATGGGGGTAGGGGAGTAAAGGAGCACGCATCAAAGGATGCTTTTTATTTTTGTTATAAAAATGTTAAAAAAATGCAAGGAATAAAACAATTCCACACATATTTTCCATAGGCTGCAGTGGGGGGCTGTGTGTGTGTGAGTGGCATCTCCTTGTGTGACTAGCATTTCAGCACTCACTCAGCAGTCTGTCTGAACATGTCGGAACATACCTGGCACTGCCTGGGTATGTCCCTGGTACATTTGCCACACGTGTATTTGTAGCAGTCAACTCAACACATCTCTCAGTTGCACAATTGTTCGTGCATCGATGGTTGACCTGACACTTCACCCTTTTGCCAGGGCTGGGTGTGGAAGGAAATTGCCAAAGGAGTTTCTCCTTGCGCGCCTTCTTTTCAGTCACATGACGGCCACCTAACTCTTTTGCAAGCTCAACCAGGAAGTCCACCCATCTCTCCTGCACCCCAGTGCATGCCTGATAAAGAACATGAGCATTGAGTGCTGCCATGTCAATCATGTTGTAGAACACGGCGACTGGCCATCTCCGTGTTCCTGCACGCACACTGTACTCCCGCACCATTTGGTCCATTACATCCACACCGCACTTTGTGTGGTTGTATTGTGTGACCGTGTTTGGCTTTCTTTTGTTGGTATCCTCAGTCTCAACCACGCTGTGCATGCTGCTGAGAATGTAGACGGCCTTCTTTCGTTTGGGTGCATACACTGTCAGTGTGGCACCAGTGGTTGAAAGCACCTGAGTGGTGAATTCAGTGCGGTCCATCTGTCTAGCGGATTGAGGAATTTCCCGGCGACTCTTGTTGACTGTGCTGAGGATAGTGGTTTCCCGCCTAAGCAGTCGTTGTGCAAGTGACAATGATGTAAAGAAATTGTCCGTGGTTACAGTTCTGCCCTTGTCCATGAATGGTTCCATCAGCCTCATCAGTACAGTTTCGTACAGTCTCTCCCCGCTGGGAAGACTGGGGTCCTTGCCAAGATATGGGAGGACATAACAGATGTACTTTGATTTCAAGTCGCAAGCCACCCAAAACTTGATGCCAAACTTGTCTGGTTTTGTTGCAATGTATTGCAGAAAACAGAAGCGAGTCTTTGACGGGAAAAGCTGTTCATCAATAGTGATGTATCGACCAGGGTTGTAGGATGCGATGCAGTTGGTGACAAACGATCTCCACACATCGGAGATTGCAGCAAACTTATCGGTCTCCACTCGCTCACTGCGCGTGAACATGTCATCAAAGCGTAGGTGTTGCATGATGTCTTGAAAGCGGTTTCGGGTCATAGTGGCATTGATCCTTGGGTTTCCCAGGTTTGCTGACCAGCTGTCACGTAGTGATGGAACCTTGGTCACCCCCCGCAAGATAATGACTGAAATAAATGCCATTAGTTCCGGGAGACCCATGAACCAATCCACCTGCTCCGTGTGATGTGCATGTTGAGTAGTCCATTCTTCAATGCTACGAAGCATGTCAAGACTGATAAAACAGAGGAAGCTCTGAAGGCGACTCTGGACACTTCGTCTGGCCTTAGCACTTGGCTCTCCATCTGTGCGGTACGGTTCTATTGGGGTCAAATGGAGATGTTTCCCCACTTGTACTTCATGCCACACTGTGCCATCTTTTGCGGTCTCTGTCGGCTCACTCGCCAACCGAGCTCTCTTTTTTTTGGTAGAGGCGGAGTCTCCTCATCTGCAAGATAAATAATTTCAAATAAGCATTTTGTTTTGGTTCAAAATAAAAAAGATAGTCAGGAAATAAAATAGGTAACTCACACTGCCTTTTTTGGCATCCTGTTCTGTCCGTTTTTGAAACAAGCAGAACAGGATCCCTTTTGGCCCCCATGCACCGTGGGTGATGTCTGTGTGCTATCCGTGAATCCACAGATAGCGCTGTCTGCTGTCACCACATACTCACCTCCCTCCAGCGCCTCTTCTCCTCTCACTTCCGGTTCACTCTTGGGCTCAGTGAAGTGAATATTCATAGCCTAATGAGCGGCTCCGGAAGTGAGAGGAACTGTCAGCGCTGGACTGAGGTGAATATGAAATTCTTTATTTTTAGGCTTTTCACTTTCCTCCGTGGTCCGTGCACACGGAAGTCACACGGATGACATCTGTGTGCATGGACGTTTTTGGCAAAAAGCGGTCCGTGCTTCCACAAAACAACAGACATGTCTCTTTGTGGAGCAGACGGACACGCATGTGCTCCACACAGAGACACAGTTCGTGCGGAATGGGGCCATAGCGGAACATGTGTACCGTATGTCCGTGCCTACGGCATGTGTCAGCACAGACCCCACATGTGCCGGAGGCACAGATGTGTGAATCATCCCTAAGAGGGAGAACCGGGGATGAGACAGCCAGAGAAGACAGGTAAGACAGGGAAGACACAGAAAACAGAGAGACACAGGGGAGAGACAGAAAAAGAAAGCCACAGAGGAAAACACATTAACCCCGCACCACACCCACCCTGCACCGCAGCGTTCTGCCCACACACAACACCTGCCCCGCACCGACCCTTATCTGCACCAACCCCTGCAAAACATAGGATCCATATGAACAGGCAAAAAAGGGAGTGTGAAGCCAGCCTAACCTGAATACAGCTCAGAGTCCGAATCCGGTTGAAGGACTATGTCTTCTCCATCTGAGTCTGAAGGGTTTGTGTTGCTCAGAATCAGTTCCAATGCCTCTTCAATGGTGTGCCTTCTCTCCATTTTCTTTCCTGTGAACAAAATAGGTTTCTCCCCCACAGCACATAAAGCTGCATGCAAATTTGCTAATGCAATGCAGCTGGGGGGGTGGGCAGAGACTCAGGAGCAGCTCATATTCTTTCTTTCTTGTGAGCAGCAACCCCCACACTCAGGAATAGCTTGCATTCTTCTGTTTACACACTGTTTAGATAATCCCCCCTGCAGATTCCTCAGGCAAGAGCACATTTACAAATGAAAGGATGCTAATTAAGGTGTCAATATGGACTGAGGGTCATTTGACCCTCTCTCAGGACTTCAGGGGGGGATCTTGAAATTCCCGGGACTTCTAGTGTTAATACGAAAAAGACAATTTGCCCACCTTAGATGGATAAATTATATTGCAAAGGAACTCACAGAAATATTCCCAGTGCTTAATGGATAAAAAATTACCTTTTATTAATTAAATTATTAAAAATTCCCAATTGGTGCACTACAAAAAACCATCACCATGACAACAACATACCATAGAAAAGACCAGGGTGGTGCCTGACCCTGCACTCCACTACATGCACCCTACCTGCCAGCGGAGGTTGGCACCCTACTACCTGCGCAAATGGCTCCCCCGCTAACTGTCGACTATCCCTTCTACCCCTAACGGGCCCTGATGAGATGGGATAAGATTGTCATAATCATGCATACTATACCCCAATCATTTGTATAGTCCACATTGATAGAGTGGCAAATATCCAATTGTATATATCCTGCCCATGTCAGCGGAGGTTGGCACCCTATTTTTAGTACGCCAGTGGTGCCCCCCTGCTCCTTGGCGGCAATCCTCTATCCTGTCCCTTTATAAAGCAGTTGAGGGCAAGATTAACTAAGGTGCTGTAGTGCTTCGAAGTGTAGAAAGTGTTCCTCAGGATTACTTATATATGTCCGGATCCCCTTAATACAGTTAGGTCCATATATATTTGGACAGAGACAACATTTTTCTAATTTTGGTTATAGACATTACCACAATGAATTTTAAACAAAACAATTCAGATGCAGTTGAAGATCAGACTTTCAGCTTTCATTTGAGGGTATCCACATTAAAATTGGATGAAGGGTTTAGGAGTTTCAGCTCCTTAACATATGCCACCCTGTTTTTAAAGGGACCAAAAGTAATTGGACAATTGACTGCAAGGCTATTTCATGGACAGGTGTGGGCAATCCCTTCGCTATGTCATTCTCAATTAAGCAGATAAAAGGCCTGGAGTTGATTTGAGGTGTGGTGCTTGCATTTGGAAGGTTTTGCTGTGAAGTAAACTTGCGGTCAAAGGAGCTCTCCATGCAGGTGAAACAAGCCATCCTTACGCTGCGAAAACAGAAAAACCCTTCCGAGAAATTGCTACAATATTAGGAGTGGCAAAATCTACAGTTTGGTACATCCTGAGAAAGAAAGAAAGCACTGGTGAACTCATCAATGCAAAAAGACCTGGGCGCCCACGGAAGACAACAGTGGTGGATGTTTGCAGAATTATCTCCATGGTGAAGAGAAACCCCTTCACAACAGCCAACCAAGTGAACAACACTCTCCAGGAGGTCGGCGTATCAATATCCAAATCTACCAAAAAGAGAAGACTGCATGAAAGTAAATACAAAGGGTTCACTGCACGGTGCAAGCCACTCTAAAGCATCAAGAATAAAAACGCTAGACTGGACTTTGCTAAAAAGCATCTAAAAAAGCCAGCACAGTTCTGGAAGAACATTCTTTGGACAGATGAAGCCAAGATCAACCTCTACCAGAATGATGGAAAGAGAAAAGTATGGTGAAGGCGTGGTACAGCTCATGATCCAAAGCATACCCCATCATCTGTAAAACACGGCGGAGGCAGTGTGATGGCTTGGGCATGCATGGCTGCCAGTGGCACTGGGTCACTAGTGTTTATTGATGATGTGACACAGGACAGAAGCAGCCGAATGAATTCTGAGGTATTCAGAGCCATACTGTGTGCTCAGATCCAGCCAAATGCAGCCAAACTGATTGGTCGCCGTTTCATACTACAGATGGACAATGACCCAAAACATAAAGCCAAAGCAATCCAGGAGTTTATTAAAGCAAAGAAGTGGAATATTTTTGAATGGCCAAGTCAGTCATCTGATCTCAACCCAATTGAGCATGCATTTCACTTGTTAAAGACTAAACTTCAGACAGAAAGGCCCACAAACAAACAGCAACTGAAAACCACCGTAGTGAAGGCCTGGCAGAGCATCAAAAAGGAGGAAACACAGCGTCCGGTGATGTCCATGAGTTCAAGACTTCAGGCAGTCATTGCCAACAAAGGGTATTCAACCAAGTACTAAAAATGAATATTTTATTTAAAATTATTGAATCTGTCCAATTACTTTTGGTCCCTTTTAAAACAGGGTGGCACATGTTAAGGAGCTGAAACTCCTAAACCCTTCATCCAATTTTAATGTGGATACCCTCAAATGAAAGCTGAAAGTCTGAACTTCAACTGCACCAGAATTGTTTTGTTTAAAATTCATTGTGGTAATATCTATAACCAAAATTAGAAAAATGTTGTCTCTGTCCAAATATATATGGACCTAACTGTATGATACTCATTCACAATGCATATACACAACACAAAGTATGATTTGATGATACATGATTACGGATACCAGATCCAATCTTATATATATCCGGATCCCCTTAATTTAATACTTATTCACAGTGCATATATACAAACCACGGTATTAATTGTTGATTTGATGATACATAATTCAGGATACCAGATCCAATCCATACACCGGCCGTTGAAACACCAGACAAATCCCTTGGAAGCACAAAAGGTCTGTCACCTATATATTCATAAGTATATCCCTTGTACACTCGACGCGTTTCCCCTCTATGAATATATGAGGTTCATCAGGAGTAAAAAAGTTGCCAAAAGGTTACTTAGCTTCTCATAGTTGATAGGATTTAGCCGATACAGTCCTTAGCACCTCAGGGAAGGTCCCCTCTTGATATGGTGCCTCAGGAAAAGTGCCAAAGTACATACGTTTTATAGCCTACGTTTTATAGCATACATATCACCTGGTTGCTTTAGCGTGCGTGTCAGCACATCGCATATCCGGTTCCCAGCCAGCGTTCCAGATGCCTCACGTGATCCAGATTATGTGACCACACTTCCTGCAGTATCTGTGCGCAGGCGTTAATCCCCGCGCATGCGCTGACCCCACTGCGTTCCAGGTGTGCGTTTCACCTGCTGCGCCCGCGCACATATAGATAACAATATAGATCCCCAAAGATATTTTTTCTATTTTCTGTGAATGTTAAATTATATTGCAGTAGCAGTCTGCTATGCATATTGCTTTGCATAGCCATCTGCCGGCCATCCAAAAATACTTAGTGATGGCTGGCTGCTGGCCCTCAAAAATTAGAATGAGGGCCGCCTTATGGCCCTCTGACAATAATGAGGCCTGAAAAAAATGTGACTTTTCGAGTTCCTTTATAAATTAAACAGCATGTGTCTGATCATGTCTCACACATCACATGGACAAATAAGGTATTAAAATGCTAAAATTACATTTCCTGTAGAATGTTTTTTTCACAATTGAAAGCAATCCAAAGGTGCAAAAACACTACGTGTGAACATATCCCAAGGTGTGGAGCAGGGGTGTCAAACTGCATTCCTAGAGGGCAGCAAACATGTCATGTTTTCAGTAGAGTTGAGCGACCTTGACCTTTTTAGAGTCGAGCCGGGTTTTGCGAAACCCGACTATGTCCAAAGTCGGGTCGAGTGAAATCGGCCGATTATGACGTAAAGTCGGGATCGACCGAAACACGAAACCCAATGCAAGTCAATGGGGCAGCATAGTCGGCAGTGAGTGGGGGCCAGGAAAACACCTAGAGTGGCCATTTTAATGTCAAAACCATCCATTCTTCTTAATGAAGCTTGTCAAGCGTAATTTACCTTATAATAATTGGAAGGCATTTGAAATTGGGGGTCATTTGGCTAAAGTTGTGGGGGGTAGGGCTGGTTCAAGTAATTAGTGGGCCCAGGAAATCTGGACCACGTCACGGCAGTGGAGCAGGGAGAGGTAAGTATTTCAACTTTGCAAGTGCTGTGAACCTGAGCAAGCAGGGGGGGCCCACTCGTTGGCATTGGCACTGGCACAGGGCCCCTCAAAGTACAGCGGTGTGTTTGCACGGCGGGGGCGCCTCCCACCGGCAGCAACACTTTTGCGTACTATGAGAGGCCCTGTGCCAGTGACGTCGCCAACAAGTATTCCTCCCCCCACCTGATGAAGGAACCTGCACTTTCATCTGCACCTTCCTCTTTGTCCCCGTGTAAGGTGGTATGGTATGCGGGAAGAGCAACCTGACTTTCAGCAGGGTCACAATGTTGTTGTGTAGCGTGCACGGGGAATGTTGCGTTATGGGTCAATGTACCAGCAGACTCATCTATCACTGGCTGGGCAATGGGCACGATGAAGTGGAAACACAGATATAGGCCCAAAGAAGAAAGTGGGCTAAATGCAGTTCAAAATTGGTAACACAGGAATAACCAGGGGGCATTGCAGTGGAGGACAACTGGAATGAGAGGCTGACACAGAGAGTAGGGCCAAATCAGTAAGTAGTCGAAATGCAGTTCAAAATTGGCAACCGTAGTAAACAGGCGGCACAGCTTTGTTCAGTGGAGGAGAACAGCAAGGAGTGGCAGACACCGATAGTAGGCCCCAAACCAACTAGTACGCCAAATGCAGTTGTTCCATTTAACCACAATTTAATGAGAGCCTGAAGATAGAAGCTCAGGAAAGGCAACCTGGGGAACACCTTGGAGTGTAACACACCATCTCTCTCCACCCCATACCCATTTTGTATGGCCTAATGCAGTGTACTTTTCTACAACTACTAAACGAGAGTCGGAAGACCGAAGCAATGGCAAGGAAACCTGGGGAACACCTTAGAGTGTAACACACCCTCTCTCTACACCCCATACCCAATTTGAAGGTCTAATGCAGTGTAGTTTCCAAGAACTACTAAACGAGAGCCGGAAGATCGAAGCTCAGGAAAGGCAACCTGGGGAACACCTTGGAGTGTAACACACCCTCTCGCTACACCCCATACCCAATTTGAAGGCCTAATGCAGCGTAGTTTCCAACAACTACTAAACGAGAGCCGGAAGATCGAAGCTCAGGAAAGGCAACCTGGGGAACACCTTGGAGTGTAACAAACCCTCTCTCTACACCCCATACCCAATTTGTAGGCCTAATGCAGCGTAGTTTCCGACAACTACTAAACGAGAGCATGAAGATCGAAGCTCAGGAAAGGCAACCTGGGGAACACCTTGGAGTGTAACACACCCTCTCTCTACACCCCATACCCAATTTGTAGGCCTAATGCAGCGTAGTTTCCGACAACTACTAAACGAGAGCCGGAATATCGAAGCTCAGGAAAGGCAACCTGGGGAACACCTTGGAGTGTAACACACCCTCTCTCTACACCCCATACCCAATTTGTAGGCCTAATGCAGCGTAGTTTCCGACAACTACTAAACGAGAGCCGGAATATCGAAGCTCAGGAAAGGCAACCTGGGGAACACCTTGGAGTGTAACACACCCTCTCTCTACACCCCATACCCAATTTGAAGGCCTAATGCAGTGTAGTTTCCAAGAACTACTAAACGAGAGCCGGAAGATCGAAGCTCAGGAAAGGCAACCTGGGGAACACCTTGGAGTGTAACACACCCTCTCGCTACACCCCATACCCAATTTGAAGGCCTAATGCAGCGTAGTTTCCAACAACTACTAAACGAGAGCCGGAAGATCGAAGCTCAGGAAAGGCAACCTGGGGAACACCTTGGAGTGTAACAAACCCTCTCTCTACACCCCATACCCAATTTGTAGGCCTAATGCAGCGTAGTTTCCGACAACTACTAAACGAGAGCATGAAGATCGAAGCTCAGGAAAGGCAACCTGGGGAACACCTTGGAGTGTAACACACCCTCTCTCTACACCCCATACCCAATTTGTAGGCCTAATGCAGCGTAGTTTCCGACAACTACTAAACGAGAGCCGGAATATCGAAGCTCAGGAAAGGCAACCTGGGGAACACCTTGGAGTGTAACACACCCTCTCTCTACGCCCCATACCCAATTTGTAGGCCTAATGCAGCGTAGTTTCCGACAACTACTAAACGAGAGCCGGAATATCGAAGCTCAGGAAAGGCAACCTGGGGAACACCTTGGAGTGTAACACACCCTCTCTCTACACCCCATACCCAATTTGAAGGCCTAATGCAGTGTAGTTTCCAAGAACTACTAAACGAGAGCCGGAAGATCGAAGCTCAGGAAAGGCAACCTGGGGAACACCTTGGAGTGTAACACACCCTCTCGCTACACCCCATACCCAATTTGAAGGCCTAATGCAGCGTAGTTTCCAACAACTACTAAACGAGAGCCGGAAGATCGAAGCTCAGGAAAGGCAACCTGGGGAACACCTTGGAGTGGAACACACCATCTCTCTACACCCCATACCCAATTTGAAGGCCTAATGCAGAGTAGTTTCCAAGAACTACTAAACGAGAGCCGGAAGATCGAAGCTCAGGAAAGGCAACCTGGGGAACACCTTGGAGTGTAACACAACGTCTCTCTACACGACGGAAGGGCTGATTCTTAGGAAGGAAGGCTGTTGGAAATAAGCATTGCGCGTCCGAGGGTGATTATATTCTTATTAGGTATATACTCACCCTCGGACGCGCCCTGCTTCTTTATTTGGAATGAATGTTTATTTGCAATGTGGTGTTGACTTTCTCTATTATTTTGGTAATTAATGATTTTATTATTTTCATTATTTTGCATCTTCTCGGCAATAATATAAAGAAGACGCGACAGGACAACACTCGGTGGATGCCATATGTGTGTTTTCAATTTAAAAAAACTTTCAGTTAACTACTTGCAGGAGAAAGTAATTGTAGCTGGTGGCCATTTTTAGTACTGTACCAGATTTTAGTTGTGTGTTTGTTTTTAATGTTAAAATGTCTGCATTTGATATCTCACCAGTATTTTCTTTTTTATAAGCAAAATACTTATTTTTATATTTTCTGATGTTGGTTCCAGGGGTACACGGCCAG
This sequence comes from Ranitomeya imitator, assembly GCF_032444005.1. Taxonomy (NCBI): domain Eukaryota; kingdom Metazoa; phylum Chordata; class Amphibia; order Anura; family Dendrobatidae; genus Ranitomeya; species Ranitomeya imitator. Next base: position 897,746,659 of record NC_091282.1, on the reverse strand, counting down.
CAGTGCCCTGGTCAGTGTAGTAGTAGTTGAAAGAATGGACCGCAGACAGGCATCGAAGGCCTAAAATAATAACACATGGCTGTAGGCAATTTTAAATTGGTTCCAGGGGTACACGGGCAGCAGTGACCTGGTCAGTGTAGTAGTAGTTGAAAAAATGGACCGCAGACAGGCATCGAATGCCTAAAATAATAACACATGGCTGTAGGCAATTTTAAATTGGTTCCAGGGGTACACGGACAGCAGTGGTGTGGTCAGTGTAGTAGTAGTTGAAAGAATGGACCGCAGACAGGCATCGAAGGCCTAAAATAAAAAAATTGGGCTGGCTGTAGGCAATTTTAAATTGGTTCCAGGGGTACACGGGCAGCAGTGGTGTGGTCAGTGGAGGCCTAGTGGAAGGAGTGACCGCAGACAGGCATCGAAGGCCTAAAATAAAAAAATTGGGCTGGCTGTAGGCAATTTTAAATTGGTTCCAGGGGTACACGGACAGCAGTGGTGTGGTCAGTGGAGGCCTAGTGGAAGGAGTGACCGCAGACAGGCATCGAAGGCCTAAAATAATAACACATGGCTGTAGGCAATTTTAAATTGGTTCCAGGGGTACACGGGCAGCAGTGACCTGGTCAGTGTAGTAGTAGTTGAAAGAATGGACCGCAGACAGGCATCGAAGGCCTAAAATAATAACACATGGCTGTAGGCAATTTTAAATTGGTTCCAGGGGTACACGGACAGCAGTGGTGTGGTCAGTGGAGGCCTAGTGGAAGGAGTGACCGCAGACAGGCATCGAAGGCCTAAAATAATAACACATGGCTGTAGGCAATTTTAAATTGGTTCCAGGGGTACACGGGCAGCAGTGGTGTGGTCAGTGGAGGCCTAGTGGAAGGAGTGACCGCAGACAGGCATCGAAGGCCTAAAATAATAACACATGGCTGTAGGCAATTTTAAATTGGTTCCAGGGGTACACGGGCAGCAGTGACCTGGTCAGTGTAGTAGTAGTTGAAAGAATGGACCGCAGACAGGCATCGAAGGCCTAAAATAATAACACATGGCTGTAGGCAATTTTAAATTGGTTCCAGGGGTACACGGACAGCAGTGGTGTGGTCAGTGGAGGCCTAGTGGAAGGAGTGACCGCAGACAGGCATCGAAGGCCTAAAATAATAACACATGGCTGTAGGCAATTTTAAATTGGTTCCAGGGGTACACGGGCAGCAGTGGTGTGGTCAGTGGAGGCCTAGTGGAAGGAGTGACCGCAGACAGGCATCGAAGGCCTAAAATAATAACACATGGCTGTAGGCAATTTTAAATTGGTTCCAGGGGTACACGGGCAGCAGTGACCTGGTCAGTGTAGTAGTAGTTGAAAAAATGGACCGCAGACAGGCATCGAATGCCTAAAATAATAACACATGGCTGTAGGCAATTTTAAATTGGTTCCAGGGGTACACGGGCAGCAGTGACCTGGTCAGTGTAGTAGTAGTTGAAAGAATGGACCGCAGACAGGCATCGAAGGCCTAAAATAAAAAAATTGGGCTGGCTGTAGGCAATTTTAAATTGGTTCCAGGGGTACACGGACAGCAGTGGTGTGGTCAGTGGAGGCCTAGTGGAAGGAGTGACCGCAGACAGGCATCGAAGGCCTAAAATAATAACACATGGCTGTAGGCAATTTTAAATTGGTTCCAGGGGTACACGGGCAGCAGTGACCTGGTCAGTGTAGTAGTAGTTGAAAAAATGGACCGCAGACAGGCATCGAATGCCTAAAATAATAACACATGGCTGTAGGCAATTTTAAATTGGTTCCAGGGGTACACGGGCAGCAGTGACCTGGTCAGTGTAGTAGTAGTTGAAAGAATGGACCGCAGACAGGCTTAGAAGGCCTAACATAACAAACTTGGGCTGGCTGTAGGCACTTTTAAATTGGTTCCAGGGGTACACGGGCAGCAGTGGTCTGGTCAGTGGAAGTCTAGTGGAAGGAGTGACCGCAGACAGGCTTCCAAGGCCTAACATAACAAACTTGGGCTGGCTGTAGGCACTTTTAAATTGGTTCCAGGGGTACACGGGCAGCAGTGGTCTGGTCAGTGGAAGTCTAGTGGAAGGAGTGACCGCAGACAGGCTTCCAAGGCCTAACATAACAAACTTGGGCTGGCTGTAGGCACTTTTAAATTGGTTCCAGGGGTACACGGGCAGCAGTGGTCTGGTCAGTGGAAGTCTAGTGGAAGGAGTGACCGCAGACAGGCTTCCAAGGCCTAACATAACAAACTTGGGCTGGCTGTAGGCACTTTTAAATTGGTTCCAGGGGTACACGGGCAGCAGTGGTCTGGTCAGTGGAAGTCTAGTGGAAGGAGTGACCGCAGACAGGCTTCCAAGGCCTAACATAACAAACTTGGGCTGGCTGTAGGCACTTTTAAATTGGTTCCAGGGGTACACGGGCAGCAGTGGTCTGGTCAGTGGAAGTCTAGTGGAAGGAGTGACCGCAGACAGGCTTCGAAGGCCTAACATAACAAAATTGGGCTGGCTGTAGGCACTTTAAATTGGTTCCAGGGGTACATGGGCAGCAGTGTATGGTCAGTGGAAGTCTAGTGGAAGGAGTGACGGCAGACAGTCTTCGAAGGCCTAACATAACAAAATTGGGCTGACTGTAGGCACTTTTAAATTGGTTCCAGGGTAACACGGCCAGCAGTGGCCTGGTCAGTGTAGTAGTTGTAGAAAGAAGGGACCGCAGACAGGCTTCGAAGGCCTAACATAACAAAAATGTCAAAACAATGGTATTGTCAGTGCCAGGCATTGAAGGATGTCAGCGGCTAGACTACACATTGGTGAAGCTGTGAGAGATAATTTTGCTAGTGGTAGAGCACTGTTTGAGCTGGGGGGGGGAACTGTCTTGTGGCCGGCGGTACAGGCACAGGGCCCCTCATATTACAACGGTGTGTCTGACGTTGGGTGCGCACCACCACCGCCAGAGACACTTTATTGTACTATGAGGGACCCAGTGGCAGTGCCGTCGACCAAAAGCGGCCACACCCACCTCTTCAGACAAACAGCACTCTCAAGGGTCCAAGCGCAAAGTGGCGATAGCACGGCCCCGTGTGGGGAGTTTGGCCATTTCGTGAGGTGGAAACATGTCGTATGCTGGACAATCAGGTGAAGAAAATTACGAGATTGGAAAAGTCATTCAGAATAGTCCACAGGCAAGACCTTTTCATAGGAAAGCTAGGTGTCAGCCGGGCAGGGTGGGGCAAAAGATTTTGAAATCCAGTTGTGGTTCATTTTAATGAAGGTTAGATCATCTACATTTTGGGTAGCCAGACGAGTCCTTTTTTCTGTTAGTATTGAACCTGCAGCACTGAATACTCTTTCTGATAGGACACTAGCTGCCGGGCAAGCAAGCTCCTGCAATGCATATTCTGCCAATTCTGGCCAGGTGTCTAATTTGGATGCCCAGTAATCAAATGGGAATGACGGTTGAGGGAGAACGTCGATAAGGGATGAAAAATAGTTTGTAACCATACTGGACAAATGTTGTCTCCTGTCACTTTGAATTGATGCTGCAGTACCTGTCCTGTCTGCGGTCATAGAAAAATCACTCCACAACCTGGTCAGAAAACCCCTCTGTCCAACGCCACTTCTGATTTCTGCCCCTCTAACACCTCTGGTCTGCTGGCCCCTGGAGCTCGTGTGAGAACGATCACGGGCGCTGTGTGCAGGGAATGCCAGAAGCAAACGGTCAACAAGAGTTGATTGTTTTGTTGCTAATATTAGTTCCAAGTTCTCATGTGGCATAATATTTTGCAATTTGCCTTTATAGCGAGGATCAAGGAGGCAGGCCAACCAGTAATCGTCATCGTTCATCATTTTTGTAATGCGTGTGTCCCTTTTGAGGATACGCAAGGCATAATCCGCCATGTGGGCCAAAGTTCCCGTTGTCAAATCTGCGGTTGTGCTTGGTTGAGGGGCAGTTGCAGGCAAATCTACGTCACTTGTGTCCCTCAAAAAACCAGAACCCGGCCTTGCCACGCCACCAATTTCCCGTGCCCCCGGGAAAGCTTCCTCATTAAAAATATACTCATCCCCATCATCCTCCTCATCCTCCACCTCCTCTTCGCCCGGTACCTCGTCATGTACACTGCCCTGACCAGACAATCGCTGACTGTCATCAAGGCTTTCCTCTTCCTCTGGTGCAGACGCCTGATCCTTTATGTGCGTCAAACTTTGCATCAGCAGACGCATTAGGGGGATGCTCATGCTTATTATGGCGTTGTCTGCACTAACCAGCCGTGTGCATTCCTCAAAACACTGAAGGACTTGACACATGTCTTGAATCTTCGACCACTGCACACCTGACAACTCCATGTCTGCCATCCTACTGCCTGCCCGTGTATGTGTATCCTCCCACAAAAACATAACAGCCCGCCTCTGTTCGCACAGTCTCTGAAGCATGTGCAGTGTTGAGTTCCACCTTGTTGCAACGTCTATGATTAGGCGATGCTGGGGAAGGTTCAAAGAACGCTGATAGGTCTGCATACGGCTGGAGTGTACAGGCGAACGGCGGATATGTGCGCAAAGTCCACGCACTTTGAGGAGCAGGTCGGATAACCCCGGATAACTTTTCAGGAAGCACTGCACCACCAGGTTTAAGGTGTGAGCCAGGCAAGGAATGTGTTTCAGTTGGGAAAGGGAGATGGCAGCCATGAAATTCCTTCCGTTATCACTCACTACCTTGCCTGCCTCAAGATCTACAGTGCCCAGCCACGACTGCGTTTCTTGCTGCAAGAACTCGGACAGAACTTCCGCGGTGTGTCTATTGTCGCCCAAACACTTCATAGCCAATACAGCCTGCTGACGTATGCCAGTAGCTGCCCCATAATGGGAGACCTGGTGTGCAACAGTGGCAGGTGCGGATGGAGTGTTTGTGCGACTGCGGTCTGTGGACGAGCTCTTGCTTCTGCAGGAGGACGAGGAGGAGGAGGAGGAGGGGGTGCGAACGGCTACAGACAACTGTTTACTAGACCGTGGGCTAGGCAGAACTGTCCCAAACTTGCTGTCCCCTGTGGACCCTGAATCCACCACATTTACCCAGTGTGCCGTGATGGACACGTAACGTCCCTGGCCATGCCTACTGGTCCATGCATCTGTTGTCAGGTGCACCTTTGTGCTCACAGATTGCCTGAGTGCATGGACGATGCGCTCTTTAACATGCTGGTGGAGGGCTGGGATGGCTTTTCTGGAAAAAAAGTGTCGACTGGGTAGCTCGTAGCGTGGTACAGCGTAGTCCATCAGGTCTTTGAAAGCTTCGCTTTCAACTAACCGGTAGGGCATCATCTCTAACGAGATTAGTCTAGCTATGTGGGCGTTCAAACCCTGTGTACGCGGATGCGAGGCTAAGTATTTCCTTTTTCTAACCATAGTCTCATGTAGGGTGAGCTGGACTGGAGAGCTGGAGATCGTGGAACTAGCGGGGGTGCCGGTGGACATGGCAGACTGAGAGACGGTGGGAGATGGTATTGTTGCCGCCGGTGCCCTAGATGCAGTGTTTCCTACTACGAAACTGGTGATTCCCTGACCCTGACTGCTTTGGCCTGGCAAAGATACCTGCACAGATACAGCAGGTGGTGCGCTAAATGGTGGTCCTACACTGCCGGAAGGGATGTTGCGTTGATGACTAGCTTCATTGGCCGAGGGTGCAACAACCTTAAGGGACGTTTGGTAGTTAGTCCAAGCTTTCAAATGCATGGTGGTTAAATGTCTATGCATGCAACTAGTATTGAGACTTTTCAGATTCTGACCTCTGCTTAAGGAAGTAGAACATTTTTGACAGATGACTTTGCGCTGATCAATTGGATGTTGTTTAAAAAAATGCCAGACTGCACTCTTTCTAGCATCGGATACCTTTTCAGGCATTGCAGACTGAGCTTTAACCGGATGGCCACGCTGTCCTCCACCAGGTTTTGGCTTTGCCACGCGTTTTGGGCAAGATACGGGCCCGGCAGATGGAACCTGTGGCGATGTTGATGCCTGCTGCGGCCCCTCCTCCTCCTCTGCTTCAGAACTGCTGCCGCCTGCACCCTGTTCCCCCAATGGCTGCCAATCGGGGTCAAGAACTGGGTCATCTAATAACTCTTCTTGTACCTCCTGCGCAACTTCGTCTGTGTCACCGTGTCGTTCGGTGGTATAGCGTTCGTGATGGGGCAACATAGTCTCATCAGGGTCTGATTCTTGATCAGCACCCTGCGAGGGCAATGTTGTGGTCTGAGTCAAAGGACCAGCATAGTAGTCTGGCTGTGGCTGTGCGTCAGTGCACTCCATGTCAGATTCAATTTGTAATGGGCATGGACTGTTAACTGCTTCACTTTCTAAGCCAGGGACGGTATGTGTAAAGAGCTCCATGGAGTAACCCGTTGTGTCGCCTGCTGCATTCTTCTCTGTTGTTGTTTTTGCTGAAGAGGACAAGGAAGTGACTTGTCCCTGACCGTGAACATCCACTAACGACGCGCTGCTTTTACTTTTACCAGTTTCACGAGATGAGGCAAAAGAGCTAGAGGCTGAGTCAGCAAGATAAGCCAAAACTTGCTCTTGCTGCTCCGGCTTTAAAAGCGGTTTTCCTAATCCCAGAAAAGGGAGCGTTCGAGGCCTTGTGTAGCCGGACGACGAACCTGGCTCCACAGCTCCAGACTTAGGTGCAATATTTTTTCCCCCACGACCACCTGATGCTCCACCACTACCACTACCCTCATTACCAGCTGACAATGAACGCCCCCGGCCACGACCTCTTCCACTAGACTTCCTCATTGTTTTAAAAACGTAACCAAACTAACGTTATTTGTTGCAGTCACACAACTTACACGGTGAGCTATAACTTCAGTATGATTTAGCTACCCCTTTACAGGTTGGTGAGACCACAGCGAAAATCAGGCCCAATGTTACACACTCTTTTTTTGGTGGCTGCAAATTAGAGAGATGCCCCACACGCAGGACTGTCACTGAAGCACAAATGTTAATATTAATGTCACACTATTATTTTTTTTTTATTTTTATTTTTTTCAGGAACACTTTAGAAACCCCCCCCAAAAAAAAAAATAGATTTTTGCAGGGAGAATTTAGAAAACAAATGTAACAAACTATATGCTTTCTATGGGCCACTGAGTGAGAGATGACGCACACAGGAATCAGGAGTGGCACACAAGCCCAGAGGCCAATATTTTTCTACCAATGATTGATGGAGTTATTTTCTCTGGTAGATTTTGGAACCCAAATCAAGGAAAATAAATGTAGGCTTTCTATGGACCACAATTGGAGAGAGAGAGAGAGAGAGATGGCACACCCAGGAGTCAAGACTGGCACACAAGCAGAAAGGCCAATATTAATCTCCCACTGTTTTTTTTTTTTTTTTTTTTTTTTTTTTTTTTTTCAGGGAGACTTTAGAAAAAAAAATAATAAAAAAAATATGATTTTATCAGGAAGAATTTAGAAACCAAATAAAATAAAATGATTTTTTCAGGGAGAATTTATAAAACAAATAAAAACAAAAATAGGCGTTCTATGGCCCACTGACTGAGAGATGACGCACACAGGAGTCAGGAGTGGCACACAAACCCAGAGGCCAATATTTTTCTACCAATGATTGATGTAGTTATTTTCTCTGGTAGATTTTAGAACCCAAATCAAGGAAAAAAAATATAGGCTTTCTATGGACCACAATTGGAGAGAGAGAGAGAGAGAGAGAGAGAGAGAGAGAGAGAGAGAGATGGCACACCCAGGAGTCAAGACTGGCACACAAGCAGAAAGGCCAATATTAATCTCCCACTGTTTTTTTTGGTTGTTTTTTTTTTTTTTTTTTCAGGGAGACTTTAGAAAAAAAAATAATAAAAAAAATATGATTTTATCAGGAAGAATTTAGAAACCAAATAAAATAAAATGATTTTTTCAGGGAGAATTTATAAAACAAATAAAACCAAAAATAGGCGTTCTATGGCCCACTGACTGAGAGATGACGCACCCAGGAGTCAAGACTGGCACACAAGCAGAAAGGCCAATATTAATCTCCCACTGTTTTTTTTGGTTGTTTTTTTTTTTTTTTTTTCAGGGAGACTTTAGAAAAAAAAATAATAAAAAAAATATGATTTTATCAGGAAGAATTTAGAAACCAAATAAAATAAAATGATTTTTTCAGGGAGAATTTATAAAACAAATAAAACCAAAAATAGGCGTTCTATGGCCCACTGACTGAGAGATGACGCACCCAGGAGTCAAGACTGGCACACAAGCAGAAAGGCCAATATTAATCTCCCACTGTTTTTTTTTTTTTTTTTCAGGGAGACTTTAGAAAAAAAAATAATAAAAAAAATATGATTTTATCAGGAAGAATTTAGAAACCAAATAAAATAAAATGATTTTTTCAGGGAGAATTTAGAAAACAAATAAAACCAAAAATAGGCGTTCTATGGCCCACTGACTGAGAGATGACGCACACAGGAGTCAGGAGTGGCACACAAACCCAGAGGCCAATATTTTTCTACCAATGATTGATGTAGTTATTTTCTCTGGTAGATTTTAGAACCCAAATCAAGGAAAAAAAATATAGGCTTTCTATGGACCACAATTGGAGAGAGAGAGAGAGAGAGAGAGAGAGAGAGAGAGAGAGATGGCACACCCAGGAGTCAAGACTGGCACACAAGCAGAAAGGCCAATATTAATCTCCCACTGTTTTTTTGGTTGTTTTTTTTTTTTTTTTTTCAGGGAGACTTTAGAAATAAAAATAATAAAAAAAATATGATTTTATCAGGAAGAATTTAGAAACCAAATAAAATAAAATGATTTTTTCAGGGAGAATTTAGAAAACAAATAAAACCAAAAATAGGCGTTCTATGGCCCACTGACTGAGAGAGAGAGAGAGATGGAACGCTTAGTACTGGCACACAAGCCCAAAGGGCAATATTAATCTCCCTTTTTTTTTCCAGGGAGAATTTCTGAAACCCAAAAAAAAAATAAAATAGGCTTTCTATGGCCCACTATTTGTGAGAGAGATGGGACGCTCAGGACTGGCACAGATGGCACGCTCAGGACTGGCACAGAAGCCCAGAGGCCAATATTAATCTCCCTTTTTTTCTGGGAGAATTTATAAAACCAAAAAAATATTTAAATAGGCTTTCTATGGCCCACTATTTGTGAGAGAGATGGCACGCTCAGGACTGGCACAGATGGCACGCTCACAACTGGCACACAAGCCCAGAGGCCAATATTAATCTCCCTTTTTTCAGGGAAAATTTATAAAACAAAAAAAAAAATTAAATAGGCTTTCTATGGCCCACTATTTGTGAGAGAGATGGCACGCTCAGGGCTGGCACAGATGGCACGCTCAGGACTGGCACACAAGCCCAGAGGCCAATATTAATCTCCCTTTTTTTCAGGGAGAATTTATAAAACCCCCAAAAAAAATAAAATAGGCTTTCTATGGCCCACTATTTGTGAGAGAGATGGGACGCTCAGGACTGGCACAGATGGCACGCTCAGGACTGGCACAGAAGCCCAGAGGCCAATATTAATCTCCCTTTTTTTCTGGGAGAATTTATAAAACCAAAAAAATATTTAAATAGGCTTTCTATGGCCCACTATTTGTGAGAGAGATGGCACGCTCAGGACTGGCACAGATGGCACGCTCACAACTGGCACACAAGCCCAGAGGCCAATATTAATCTCCCTTTTTTCAGGGAGAATTTCTAAAACCCAAAAAAAAAATAAAATAGGCTTTCTATGGCCCACTATTTGTGAGAGAGATGGGACGCTCAGGACTGGCACAGATGGCACGCTCAGGACTGGCACAGAAGCCCAGAGGCCAATATTAATCTCCCTTTTTTTCCGGGAGAATTTATAAAACCAAAAAAATATTTAAATAGGCTTTCTATGGCCCACTATTTGTGAGAGAGATGGCACGCTCAGGACTGGCACAGATGGCACGCTCACAACTGGCACACAAGCCCAGAGGCCAATATTAATCTCCCTTTTTTCAGGGAGAATTTCTAAAACCCAAAAAAAAAATAAAATAGGCTTTCTATGGCCCACTATTTGTGAGAGAGATGGGACGCTCAGGACTGGCACAGATGGCACGCTCAGGACTGGCACAGAAGCCCAGAGGCCAATATTAATCTCCCTTTTTTTCTGGGAGAATTTATAAAACCAAAAAAATATTTAAATAGGCTTTCTATGGCCCACTATTTGTGAGAGAGATGGCACGCTCAGGACTGGCACAGATGGCACGCTCACAACTGGCACACAAGCCCAGAGGCCAATATTAATCTCCCTTTTTTCAGGGAAAATTGATAAAACAAAAAAAAAAATTAAATAGGCTTTCTATGGCCCACTATTTGTGAGAGAGATGGCACGCTCAGGGCTGGCTGGCACAGATGGCACGCTCAGGACTGGCACACAAGCCCAGAGGCCAATATTAATCTCCCATTTTTTCTGGGAGAATTTATAAAACCCAAAAAATATTTAAATAGGCTTTCTATGGCCCACTATTTGTGAGAGAGATGGCACGCTCAGGACTGGCACAGATGGCACGCTCACAACTGGCACACAAGCCCAGAGGCCAATATTAATCTCCCTTTTTTCAGGGAAAATTGATAAAACAAAAAAAAAAATTAAATAGGCTTTCTATGGCCCACTATTTGTGAGAGAGATGGCACGCTCAGGGCTGGCTGGCACAGATGGCACGCTCAGGACTGGCACACAAGCCCAGAGGCCAATATTAATCTCCCTTTTTTTCTGGGAGAATTTATAAAACCAAAAAAATATTTAAATAGGCTTTCTATGGCCCACTATTTGTGAGAGAGATGGCACGCTCAGGACTGGCACAGATGGCACGCTCACAACTGGCACACAAGCCCAGAGGCCAATATTAATCTCCCTTTTTTCAGGGAAAATTTATAAAACAAAAAAAAAAATTAAATAGGCTTTCTATGGCCCACTATTTGTGAGAGAGATGGCACGCTCAGGGCTGGCACAGATGGCACGCTCAGGACTGGCACACAAGCCCAGAGGCCAATATTAATCTCCCTTTTTTTCAGGGAGAATTTATAAAACCAAAAAAAAAAATAAATAGGCTTTCTATGGCCCACTATTTGTGAGAGAGATGGCACACTCAGGACTGGCACACAAGCCCAAAGGCCAATATTAATCTCCCACTGTATTTTTATCAGGGAGAATTTATACACCCCACAAAAAAAAATACAGAAAAATGAAAAGGCTTTCTATGGCCCACTATGTGAGAGAGATGGCACACACAGGGATGGCACTCTAGCAGAAATGCCAAATTGCCAATCTTAATCTCCCACCAAAAAAAAAAAAAAAAAAAAAACAGGGAATGTCCTACAATTACTATCTCCCTGCCTGCAGTAATCTCAGCCAGGTATGGCAGGCAGCTACTATCTCCCTGCCTGCAGTAATCTCAGCCAGGTATGGCAGGCAGCAATAAGGAGTGGACTGATGCACAAATGAAATAAAAAGTGTGGACAAACAAAAAAGATAGCTGTGCAGAAAGGAAGGAACAAGAGGATTTGTGCTTTGAAAAAAGCAGTTGGTTTGCACAGCGGCGTACACACAGCAATGCAGCTATCAGGGAGCCTTCTAGGGCAGCCCAATGAGCTACAGCGCTGAGGGGAAAAAAAAAAAAAAAAAAACTTCCACTGTCCCTGCACACCGAGGGTGGTGTTGGACAGTGCAAATCGCTGCAGCACAAGCGGTTTTGTGGTTAATGGACCCTGCCTAACGCTATCCCTGCTTCTGACAAAGCGGCAGCAACCTCTCCCTAAGCTCAGATCAGCAGCAGTAAGATGGCGGTCGGCGGGAACGCCTCTTTATAGCCCCTGTGACGTCGCAGACAGCAAGCCAATCACTGCAATGCCCTTCTCTAAGATGGTGGGGACCAGGACCTATGTCATCACGCTGCCCACACTCTGCGTTTACCTTCATTGGCTGAGAAATGGCGCTTTTCGCGTCATTGAAACGCGACTTTGGCGCGAAAGTCGCGTACCGCATGGCCGACCCCGCACAGGGGTCGGATCGGGTTTCATGAAACCCCGACTTAGCCAAAAGTCGGCGACTTTTGAAAATGTTCGACCCGTTTCGCTCAACCCTAGTTTTCAGGATTTCCTTGTACTGCACAGGTGATAATTTAATCACCTACACACATAATGATTACAGCACCTTGTGCAAAGCTAAGGAAATCTTGAAAACACGCATTGGTTTGCGGCCATCGAGGAATGCAGTTTGACACCCCTGGTGTGGAGGATCATTTTTTTTCCTCTTATTTATTTTGCCTTATATGCAAGTCATTATCCTGGAAAAAATGTTTCTTAACATTTTTCTCCAGTCAAATCCATTTTAAATGCGGTTTTGTATGTTTTATTGTCAGTCCATAAAAGTGTCATAATATTCTGGCAACATTGTTCCCAGCAGCAACCTGGGATTCAGAGATACATCCAGGGGTCTTCCCTATTCTGTTCCCATACCATTTCAGTGCTGTTTTCATCATTTTTAGCAATTTTTAAACCTCCCCTGACTTCGCACTGGACTTGCATTGAAATATCTCTCTATGTCTTTCTCTCTCTACTCTCTTTATTCTCCCATTTTCTAGTTTTGAGATTTGTGTGATTTATCTGCTGCTAATTGAATTTCTAAAGAAAATTTGACAAAGGCAGCAAATTTAACATTTCTAATGATGAACTCATATCTAGTCAGAATTAATTTAATGATAAGTTATTTGCATGTACTACTTGGACACTAAAAATACTTTAAAATAAATTATGGATGATTTTGTTTGTGAGTGGGAAGATTTGAAAATATATACTGTACCATTATATTTTGTTTCACTTTTTTCTGTTCCTTTTTTCTGTCTTTATACATTTCTTTCTCCTTTCTAGTTTTCTTTTTCTCCACTTTCTCATATTCATTTCTTGGGCCTTTTATTCTTGTCACCATCTTTTTCTTCTTTTACTTTATTTTAAATTCTTTAATACCTTTACCCCCAAGGGTGGTTTGCATGTTAATGACCAGAGCAATTTTTACATTTCTGACCTCTGTCCATTTATGAGGTTATAACTCTGGAACACTTCAACGGATCCCTGTGATTCTAACATAGTTTTCTTGTGACATATTGTACTTCATGATAGTGGTAACATTTATTTGATATGAGTTGCATTTATTTGTAAAAAAAATGGAAATATGGCAAAAATTTTGAAAATTTTGGAATTTGCAAACTTTGAATTTTCATGCCCTTAAGACAGATATGTCACACAAAGTACTTAACATGTAACATTTCCTACATGTCTATTTTACATCAGCACAATTTTTGAAACGAATATTTTTTGTTAGGGAGTTATAAAGGTTAAAAGTTGACAAGTGATTTCTCATTTTTACAGCACCAATTTTTTAAGGACCACATCACATTTGAAGTCACTTTGAGGGGTCTATATGATAGAAATTACCCAAAAGTGACACCATTCTAAAAACTGCACCCCTCAAGGTGCTCAAAACCACACTCAAAAAGTTTATTAACATTTCAGGTGCTTCACAAGAAGTTTTGGAATGTTTCAAAAAATTGAACATTTAACTTTTTTTCACAAAAAATTTACTTCAGATCCAATTTGTTTTATTTTACCAAGGGTAACAGGAGAAATTGGACCCCAAATGTTGTTGTGCCATTCGTCATGAGTACGCTGGTACCCCATATGTGGGGTTACATCACAGTTTGGGCACACGCCAGAGCTCGGAAGGGAAGGACTTCTGACTTTTCAATGCAAAATTGGCTGGAATTGAAATCGGATGCCATGTCGCGCTTGGAGAGCCTCTGATGTGTCTAAACAGTAAAAATTTCACCAAAAAAAGAAGAATCTCTTCATATACGGCCAGTAAAATCAACATAATCTTTATTAAATCCTATTAAAATACATATACAGGTACATAACCACAGGCACAGGTAACAGTAGGTGGGACACCCCAGGTAATAACTCCAAAGTTAACAAGAGTATATATAATACATATGGTAACTTACACAAAATGTAATGCAACAATAAACACAGGTACCATGTCTGATAACTGTGTGACCCTGCAATCCCAAGGTACAAAAGATAGTAAATATACAAGTGTATGAAAAGTCAGTACTAAGACATATTTACCAAGGAGCACTCCTGAGGACCCACCACACCCGACGCGCGTTTCGCACGGAAATGCTTCGTCCAGGGGTGGTTGGGTGCTGGCCAGCTATGTTAATATATATTCCCTATGGACCAATAAAATAAGTGCACTAATTAAGCGACTAATGGATACCTACTGTGTAGAAGACACACATAACGCACATGGGACACCAAGGTACCAGAAGTGAATCACCACGGTAGTATAGGAGCATACAATTAGTTAGACCGCCCACGTATGCAACCGCCGAGTAACAAAGAATGAGAGCCGCTGACGTCATATCCGGCGCGCATCCACCGATCATCGGGACACGACTCCTAGAAACTACATGCCACCGGATACAACGGCGCATGACCGGAAACGCCCACATACAGCAGCACCACAGGCCCATAACACATCAGGTGACAGACCACTGGCATCATATCCGGTAAGCGCCCTGCACTAAAGATACGCGACTCCTAAGAACTACAAACTGCCGGATATAAGTGCGCATGACCGAACCAAGCACATAACGCGCAATGATAGAGCCGCAACTACTCAAAAGCCGTAGAAAGCGGCGTAAAAAGTGCGTAAAGTGATTTAAAGTGCGTATGTGCATAGAAAAATAATAAGAAGACCTATAAAGGAAAATTATTAAGATACATACAACAATACACAAAACAATTATATACACATGTGATATAGTAATGTAATTATACAAGTGCCTCATTACATATATTTATATTTATTAACAACAAGAATAATATAATATCAATAAAACCCAAAATTGCATGGACACACAGCCGCACGACAGAAGATGAATACGAAGGAGCCATCAATGAAGAATAACACGTAAGTCCAGTGCTTGACAATCCACTGTAGGTAACCAGATATCGGTACTAAAACATCCTTAAAGGGAAAAACACAAACACAAAAAATTAAAACAAATAAAACCAAGCTAAAAGGCCAGAATCAAAAAGACAGCAATATAAACAGAAACTCATCCTATCAAGGGACTACCAACTCAGATAGGTAAAAAGGGGGCAAAACTGTTGTGGTCATTAAGGCCAGATGGTGAGATGGTATCCAATTTAAAAATCCATCTGGCTTCTTTCTGTGCCAACATCCTTTTCCAATTACCACCTCTAAATCCCATAAAGACTCTGTCAATACCCTTTATGCTCAATCCCTTAGGGTCACAACCATGGAAAGCTCTAAAATGCCGTGGAATGGGCTTGAGTTTATGAGGGTCATCTTCAGTTTGAGCTTTTTCAATGTCAAGTACATGCTCCCGTACTCGCCTACGAAGCTCCCGTGTGGTCATCCCAATATAGATAAGACCACACGGGCAAGTGGCATGATATACAACAGCTTTTGTTGTGCATGTAATCGTATGCGTAATCCGAAAGGTCCTATCGTTCCTAGAATTAGTGAACTCAAGGGCATTGCACACGTTCTTGCAGGCTACACACTTCCCACAGCTAGTACAGCCCCATTTGGGGCCCTTAGCACCAAAAATACGGTTCTGGCCTGGTCCTTTGTGATAACTGTGAACCAACTGGTCCCTAAGGTTCTGTGACCGCCTAAAAGTGATAGCGGGATTTTTGGTGATGCATTTGGCAATAACCCTATCGGTCATGAGTATTGGCCAGTGTTTCGTAATTGCATTTCTGACTTCATCACTCCTAGAATTGAAGTCCAGAATACACCGTACCTGATCCAAATTCTTGTCCAATTTTTGTTTTTGTAGAAGTGTGTTTCGTCTGCTATAATGCGCCCTCTGGTAGGAACGGCAGATAGACTTCTTCCCATACCCACGATCCTTAAATCGTTCACAGAGATCTGAGGCTTGTTTCTCAAATAGTTCATCATTGGAACATATCCTTCTTGCACGTAGGAATTGACCCGTAGGGATATTCCTGATGAGATGCTGTGGATGCTGTGAAGAAGCGTGCAATAGAGCATTAACAGACGTATTCTTTCAAAATAAGTCAGTATGGATGTTACCATCATCATCGACTATAATGGAGATGTCCAAGAAGTCTATTTTTCGAGTCTCATATCTGTAAGTTAATTTAATGTTCCTGGTATTGGAATTCAAGTCATTGATGAAGGTACCTAACTCTTCCCGTGTCCCTTGCCAGATCATGATGACATCATCAATGTACCTCCACCAAGAGACCACCTTGTGGCTAAGGGCATGTGGGTTGGTCTGAAAAATTTCCCGTTCCCATAATCCCAAAAATAAATTTGCGTAAGAGGGCGCACAAGACGCCCCCATCGCGGTACCTTGTAGTTGCAGAAAAAAAGAATCACGGTATGCAAAAAAATTGTGTGTGAGAACAAATCTTAGGGCTTCACAAAGGAAAGAACACAAATCCTGATCTAGTCCACTATTCGTAAGATAGAATGAAGTAGCCTCAAGGCCATCCTGGTGTCGAATCGAGGTGTATAGTCGATGATGATGGTAACATCCATACTGACTTATTTCGAAAGAATACGTCTGTTAATGCTCTATTGCATGCTTCTTCACAGCATCCACAGCATCTCATCAGGAATATCCCTACGGGTCAATTCCTACATGCAAGAAGGATATGTTCCAATGATGAACTATTTGAGAAACAAGCCTCAGATCTCTGTGAACGATTTAAGGATCGTGGGTATGGGAAGAAGTCTATCTGCCGTTCCTACCAGAGGGCGCATTATAGCAGACGAAACACACTTCTACAAAAACAAAAATTGGACAAGAATTTGGATCAGGTACGGTGTATTCTGGACTTCAATTCTAGGAGTGATGAAGTCAGAAATGCAATTACGAAACACTGGCCAATACTCATGACCGATAGGGTTATTGCCAAATGCATCACCAAAAATCCCGCTATCACTTTTAGGCGGTCACAGAACCTTAGGGACCAGTTGGTTCACAGTTATCACAAAGGACCAGGCCAGAACCGTATTTTTGGTGCTAAGGGCCCCAAATGGGGCTGTACTAGCTGTGGGAAGTGTGTAGCCTGCAAGAACGTGTGCAATGCCCTTGAGTTCACTAATTCTAGGAACGATAGGACCTTTCGGATTACGCATACGATTACATGCACAACAAAAGCTGTTGTATATCATGCCACTTGCCCGTGTGGTCTTATCTATATTGGGATGACCACACGGGAGCTTCGTAGGCGAGTACGGGAGCATGTACTTGACATTGAAAAAGCTCAAACTGAAGATGACCCTCATAAACTCAAGCCCATTCCACGGCATTTTAGAGCTTTCCATGGTTGTGACCCTAAGGGATTGAGCATAAAGGGTATTGACAGAGTCTTTATGGGATTTAGAGGTGGTAATTGGAAAAGGATGTTGGCACAGAAAGAAGCCAGATGGATTTTTAAATTAGTAACATAGTAACATAGTTAGTAAGGCCGAAAAAAGACATTTGTCCATCCAGTTCAGCCTATATTCCATCAAATTGGATACCATCTCACCATCTGGCCTTAATGACCACAACAGTTTTGCCCCCTTTTTACCTATCTGAGTTGGTAGTCCCTTGATAGGATGAGTTTCTGTTTATATTGCTGTCTTTTTGGTTCTGGCCTTTTAGCTTGGTTTTATTTGTTTTAATTTTTTGTGTTTGTGTTTTTCCCTTTAAGGATGTTTTAGTACCGATATCTGGTTACCTACAGTGGATTGTCAAGCACTGGACTTACGTGTTATTCTTCATTGATGGCTCCTTCGTATTCATCTTCTGTCATGCGGCTGTGTGTCCATGCAATTTTGGGTTTTATTGATATTATATTATTCTTGTTGTTAATAAATATAAATATATGTAATGAGGCACTTGTATAATTACATTACTATATCACATGTGTATATAATTGTTTTGTGTATTGTTGTATGTATCTTAATAATTTTCCTTTATAGGTCTTCTTATTATTTTTCTATGCACATACGCACTTTAAATCACTTTACGCACTTTTTACGCCGCTTTCTACGGCTTTTGAGTAGTTGCGGCTCTATCATTGCGCGTTATGTGCTTGGTTCGGTCATGCGCACTTATATCCGGCAGTTTGTAGTTCTTAGGAGTCGCGTATCTTTAGTGCAGGGCGCTTACCGGATATGATGCCAGTGGTCTGTCACCTGATGTGTTATGGGCCTGTGGTGCTGCTGTATGTGGGCGTTTCCGGTCATGCGCCGTTGTATCCGGTGGCATGTAGTTTCTAGGAGTCGTGTCCCGATGATCGGTGGATGCGCGCCGGATATGACGTCAGCGGCTCTCATTCTTTGTTACTCGGCGGTTGCATACGTGGGCGGTCTAACTAATTGTATGCTCCTATACTACCGTGGTGATTCACTTCTGGTACCTTGGCGTCCCATGTGCGTTATGTGTGTCTTCTACACAGTAGGTATCCATTAGTCGCTTAATTAGTGCACTTATTTTATTGGTCCATAGGGAATATATATTAACATAGCTGGCCAGCACCCAACCACCCCTGGACGAAGCATTTCCGTGCGAAACGCGCGTCGGGTGTGGTGGGTCCTCAGGAGTGCTCCTTGGTAAATATGTCTTAGTACTGACTTTTCATACACTTGTATATTTACTATCTTTTGTACCTTGGGATTGCAGGGTCACACAGTTATCAGACATGGTACCTGTGTTTATTGTTGCATTACATTTTGTGTAAGTTACCATATGTATTATATATACTCTTGTTAACTTTGGAGTTATTACCTGGGGTGTCCCACCTACTGTTACCTGTGCCTGTGGTTATGTACCTGTATATGTATTTTAATAGGATTTAATAAAGATTATGTTGATTTTACTGGCCGTATATGAAGAGATTCTTCTTTTTTGGTGAAATATTTGGCATATTGCTTCATGGCATTATATATGGGATATATTTAGGTGTGTTTATCTTGTTGGTTACAGATTGTGACTATATCCTGGTTCATTATGGACTTTAGAAGTAGAGATGCTTCTGGGACAGTACATGCTTTGAATGTATTTGGTGAGACTAACTCACAGGCACAGGAACCAGTTCAAAAGACAGCTTTGAAGAAAACATTTAAGAACTTATTGAACCGTCGGACACGTACCTGGTGGAATAAGACGACTTTGGAAAGTTATATGTCAAGGAATTTAGTCCCTAGGGGACTTAGAGTTCAGATATTCCCATCTTTTCCTGTTAATGATGTACAGTGGGGCAAAAAAGTATTTAGTCAGTCAGCAATAGTGCAAGTTCCACCACTTAAAAAGATGAGAGGCGTCTGTAATTTACATCATAGGTAGACCTCAACTATGGGAGACAAACTGAGAAGAAAAAATTCAGAAAATCACATTGTCTGTTTTTTAATCATTTTATTTGCATATTATGGTGGAAAATAAGTATTTGGTCAGAAACAAAATTTCATCTCAATACTTTGTAATATATCCTTTGTTGGCAATGACAGAGGTCAAACGTTTTCTGTAAGTCTTCACAAGGTTGCCACACACTGTTGTTGGTATGTTGGCCCATTCCTCCATGCAGATCTCCTCTAGAGCAGTGATGTTTTTGGCTTTTCGCTTGGCAACACGGACTTTCAACTCCCTCCAAAGGTTTTCTATAGGGTTGAGATCTGGAGACTGGCTAGGCCACTCCAGGACCTTGAAATGCTTCTTACGAAGCCACTCCTTCGTTGCCCTGGCTTTGTGCTTTGGATCATTGTCATGTTGAAAGACCCAGCCACGTTTCATCTTCAATGCCCTTGCTGATGGAAGGAGGTTTGCACTCAAAATCTCACGATACATGGCCCCATTCATTCTTTCATGTACCTGGATCAGTCGTCCTGGCCCCTTTGCAGAGAAAGAGCCCCAAAGCATGATGTTTCCACCACCATGCTTTACAGTAGGTATGGTGTTTGATGGATGCAACTCAGTATTCTTTTTCCTCCAAACACGACAAGTTGTGTTTCTACCAAACAGTTCCAGTTTGGTTTCATCAGACCATAGGACATTCTCCCAAAACTCCTCTGGATCATCCAAATGCTCTCTTGCAAACTTCAGACGGGCCCGGACATGTACTGGCTTAAGCAGTGGGACACGTCTGGCACTGCAGGATCTGAGTCCATGGTGGCGTAGTGTGTTACTTATGGTAGGCCTTGTTACATTGGTCCCAGCTCTCTGCAGTTCATTCACTAGGTCCCCCCGCGTGGTTCTGGGATTTTTGCTCACCGTTCTTGTGATCATTCTGACCCCACGGGGTGGGATTTTGCGTGGAGCCCCAGATCGAGGGAGATTATCAGTGGTCTTGTATGTCTTCCATTTTCTAATTATTGCTCCCACTGTTGATTTCTTCACTCCAAGCTGGTTGGCTATTGCAGATTCAGTCTTCCCAGCCTGGTGCAGGGCTACAATTTTGTTTCTGGTGTCCTTTGACAGCTCTTTGGTCTTCACCATAGTGGAGTTTGGAGTCAGACTGTTTGAGGGTGTGCACAGGTGTCTTTTTATACTGATAACAAGTTTAAACAGGTGCCATTACTACAGGTAATGAGTGGAGGAAAGAGGAGACTCTTAAAGAAGAAGTTACAGGTCTGTGAGAGCCAGAAATCTTGATTGTTTGTTTCTGACCAAATACTTATTTTCCACCATAAAATGCAAAAAAAATGATAAAAAAACAGACAATGTGATTTTCTGGATTTTTTTTTCTCAGTTTGTCTCCCATAGTTGAGGTCTGCCTATTATGTAAATTACAGACGCCTCTCATCTTTTTAAGTGGTGGAACTTGCACTATTGCTGACTGACTAAATACTTTTTTGCCCCACTGTATCTCTTAGAACTCGATGGGAGACTGCTTGTCATACGTGTTCCATGACTTTCATGACTATTCTTGTGGATGTTAACAACAAGTCCATTAATGAATTGGGACTGGAGATTGATGAAATCTATAACAAACTATTAAAGGAGTGTACACAAGAGGAATTTGACAATTTTAAAAAAGAGATGGACGGCCTCTGCGATGACTGGGATAAGGAGATCTCCAGTAAGAAAACTAGGAAATTTCAGCGAGACCTCCAGGATAAGAGAGACAATAAAATGTATAGATGGAGTCATATGGAGACACAGAATAAGGGAGCTGCATCTGAGACTGGTAGTACATCTGGCACCAGTGCGTCTGGGATGTCATCTAACACTGAGGATCAGGGACACATGCGTTTCAATCAAAGGAGGAAGGATGACCGCTTTCATGGATATAATACCAGGAGGAGACTCAACACCAATTCTGAGGGTGGAGTCGAGGAACCACAAAGGAAATCCATGAAGGTAATTAATCTGTCGGATGTTGTCTTATCTGAGGCCCATGTGGCAGTGTTAAGTAAGGGTCTTACCTTTGCTCCATCCTCTGCCCCTGATCGTTTTTCTATCCTTAAAGATTTGCAATTATTTGCTCGTAAATTATTCTTTAAGAGATTATATTTGCAGCAGTCTCAAAATGTTTTGTCCCCTACAGAAACAGAGGAAGAGATACTCCAGATTCTAGAAGAATTGGCTAATGAGTCTGGTTCTTCCAGACAATACCCGAAGTACCTTCTTCCCAAATCAAAAAATTTTCCCCAGATCAACACTGTTCCTGTTATTGATTTATTTGTTCAAATGGTGATGCGAGAGGTGGGTGAAATTCCCGAAACCATAAAAAAGGATAACCTCACACCTGATGAGAGACGCGCCTTAAAGGAATTGAGTAATCTTGATGAGGTAATCATTAAGCCATCCGATAAGGGTGGCAATGTGGTTGTGTGGTCAGTCAAAGCTTATGAAAAGGAAATGATGAGGCAACTTAGGGATACCTCATGCTATAGAAAATTGACGTTTAATCCTCTGTCTAAATTTAAGAGTGAACTATTCGATCTATTGCAGGAGGCGGTACAAAAGGGTGTTTTGACGTCTAAACAGAGAGATGGGCTATGGAATGATGAGCCTACGATAGCTAGCATTTATCTTCTACCGAAGATACACAAAGACCCGGTCACACCTCCAGGTAGGCCAATTGTGTCGGGGGTTAACAGTCTATCTGACCCAGTATCCAAACTGATTGATTATTATTTAAAACCGTTGGTTGAGGTGTTACCTTCTTTTCTTAAGGACACTACAGATGCCTTGAGGAACTGGCTTGACTGAGTTACCTGTCCCGAAACACTTCTTGGAACATAAACATTCTGTCAATCAACTGCGTTTCAGGGTTATTGATAGTGTGCCGACCCTGAGGAGGGGTGGGGACAGACTGCAGTTATTAAAGCAGAAAGAGTTGAAGTGGATATTCTTGCTGGGATCTTTACAACCGGGTGGTTTGAACCTGGATTACAACTTACATAACTGTGTGGTATAGTTTTACGGTATTGATGAGATGCGGGCAGCTCGCGTCGGTGTAATTTTATATTAGTCTCTTTTACAGAACTGGCTTGACTGAGTTACCTGTCCCGAAACACTTCTTGGAACATAAACATTCTGACAATCAACTGCGTTTCAGGGTTATTGATAGTGTGCCGACCCTGAGGAGGGGTGGGGACAGACTGCAGTTATTAAAGCAGAAAGAGTTGAAGTGGATATTCTTGCTGGGATCTTTACAACCGGGTGGTTTGAACCTGGATTACAACTTACATAACTGTGTGGTATAGTTTTACGGTATTGATGAGATGCGGGCAGCTCGCGTCGGTGTAATTTTATATTAGTCTCTTTTAGAACTGGCTTGACTGAGTTACCTGTCCCGAAACACTTCTTGGAACATAAACATTCTGTCAATCAACTGCGTTTCAGGGTTATTGATAGTGTGCCGACCCTGAGGAGGGGTGGGGACAGACTGCAGTTATTAAAGCAGAAAGAGTTGAAGTGGATATTCTTGCTGGGATCTTTACAACCGGGTGGTTTGAACCTGGATTACAACTTACATAACTGTGTGGTATAGTTTTACGGTATTGATGAGATGCGGGCAGCTCGCGTCGGTGTAATTTTATATTAGTCTCTTTTAAATAGAACTGGCTTGACTGAGTTACCTGTCCCGAAACACTTCTTGGAACATAAACATTCTGTCAATCAACTGCGTTTCAGGGTTATTGATAGTGTGCCGACCCTGAGGAGGGGTGGGGACAGACTGCAGTTATTAAAGCAGAAAGAGTTGAAGTGGATATTCTTGCTGGGATCTTTACAACCGGGTGGTTTGAACCTGGATTACAACTTACATAACTGTGTGGTATAGTTTTACGGTATTGATGAGATGCGGGCAGCTCGCGTCGGTGTAATTTTATATTAGTCTCTTTTACATGGAACTGGCTTGACTGAGTTACCTGTCCCGAAACACTTCTTGGAACATAAACATTCTGTCAATCAACTGCGTTTCAGGGTTATTGATAGTGTGCCGACCCTGAGGAGGGGTGGGGACAGACTGCAGTTATTAAAGCAGAAAGAGTTGAAGTGGATATTCTTGCTGGGATCTTTACAACCGGGTGGTTTGAACCTGGATTACAACTTACATAACTGTGTGGTATAGTTTTACGGTATTGATGAGATGCGGGCAGCTCGCGTCGGTGTAATTTTATATTAGTCTCTTTTACATATTCCACTCCGTGGTTTTTATATTTTATGTTTTTTTTCTTCTTTTTTCTTTTTCATTTTCCCATAGGTGGTTATCTAAGTATAGGCATTGGAGAGTGGATGCAGTTTGAATAATGGAGGACGGGATTGAAGCTATGGCTTAGATGATCAGATTCCGCTATATTTGATATCATTTAATTCCACTTGATTGTGTATTTTGCGGTGGGGCTTTATAACATATATGGGTGGATGGGCGTCTTTGTCCTTTATATTTGACATTTGGCCCTTTAGTATAGTAATATCTTTGAATTTAGGCTCCTGACTGTGCTCTTGTTGCGCCTCTGTTATATGTGGGGGTACGCGCGCCGATCTGTGGGTTGCATTGTCGGGTGGCGGTGCACGTATAGTGTCGGCTGCGGGTATACTCCCGTATGCGGGGGCTGCATAAAGGACTCGTATTTGGGCTGCGCTGGATTAGGCAGCCTGGGAGCGTTGCTTTTGTTTATATTGCCTTGGATACAAGCTCCCTTCATGTCATGTGACTGTAGAGGTGGGCGGTTACATCTGCCGATTGGTCTCCCTGGTCCTTGGGAGGTGCCCTTGCGGCGTGGTGTGCGCATGCGTGTGGCTCTGATGACGCTGATATTGCCGGGTCCGGTGATCGGTGTGGAGACCAGGACAGGATATGACGTGAGCGGTTTAGCTTACAACAGGGTGGCCGGTTGGTTGAATATACGCCTGTATGATTGGGACTATCTGATAGGCTATGTGTATTTTTAGGCGCCGTTCACAACAGTTAGGTATTGGTGGAGTTTGCTTTATCTACGATTGGTTTATATCTCCATAGTAACGTTAGATGCATCGATTGTATTGGTGGATGTAAAGATAAACAACATACATATTATATTGTGTGTGTATCTTTTCCATGCTTCCTCTATGGTGTTTATATCTGCGGTGGTGGATTTTTAGTTGATATGTAATTGATGTGTGTTTTGTTATTTAAATGTGATATTATGTGACAGGGGGCGGACCTGGTGGTGATTGGTGTTTTGTGTAACATCCACGCTATTTAAGGCCGCTCCGCTGCAGGTTTAGGTATGCTTGACAAAGACCTCTGGGTCGAAACGTTGCTGCTACATGGCTCAATAAAGTTTGCACTTTGGAACAATACATCCGGATGGAGCGCTGGTCTTCTGTTTTTCTTTGGCCTTGAGGAAATTTGACGGGTTACAATTGGAAGAAAACATGAGCCTGGTCACCTGTGATGTTGAATCGTTATACACCTCGATTCGACACCAGGATGGCCTTGAGGCTACTTCATTCTATCTTACGAATAGTGGACTAGATCAGGATTTGTGTTCTTTCCTTTGTGAAGCCCTAAGATTTGTTCTCACACACAATTTTTTTGCATACCGTGATTCTTTTTTTCTGCAACTACAAGGTACCGCGATGGGGGCGTCTTGTGCGCCCTCTTACGCAAATTTATTTTTGGGATTATGGGAACGGGAAATTTTTCAGACCAACCCACATGCCCTTAGCCACAAGGTGGTCTCTTGGTGGAGGTACATTGATGATGTCATCATGATCTGGCAAGGGACACGGGAAGAGTTAGGTACCTTCATCAATGACTTGAATTCCAATACCAGGAACATTAAATTAACTTACAGATATGAGACTCGTAAAATAGACTTCTTGGACATCTCCATTATAGTCGATGATGATGGTAACATCCATACTGACTTATTTTGAAAGAATACGTCTGTTAATGCTCTATTGCACGCTTCTTCACAGCATCCACAGCATCTCATCAGGAATATCCCTACGGGTCAATTCCTACGTGCAAGAAGGATATGTTCCAATGATGAACTATTTGAGAAACAAGCCTCAGATCTCTGTGAACGATTTAAGGATCGTGGGTATGGGAAGAAGTCTATCTGCCGTTCCTACCAGAGGGCGCATTATAGCAGACGAAACACACTTCTACAAAAACAAAAATTGGACAAGAATTTGGATCAGGTACGGTGTATTCTGGACTTCAATTCTAGGAGTGATGAAGTCAGAAATGCAATTACGAAACACTGGCCAATACTCATGACCGATAGGGTTATTGCCAAATGCATCACCAAAAATCCCGCTATCACTTTTAGGCGGTCACAGAACCTTAGGGACCAGTTGGTTCACAGTTATCACAAAGGACCAGGCCAGAACCGTATTTTTGGTGCTAAGGGCCCCAAATGGGGCTGTACTAGCTGTGGGAAGTGTGTAGCCTGCAAGAACGTGTGCAATGCCCTTGAGTTCACTAATTCTAGGAACGATAGGACCTTTCGGATTACGCATACGATTACATGCACAACAAAAGCTGTTGTATATCATGCCACTTGCCCGTGTGGTCTTATCTATATTGGGATGACCACACGGGAGCTTCGTAGGCGAGTACGGGAGCATGTACTTGACATTGAAAAAGCTCAAACTGAAGATGACCCTCATAAACTCAAGCCCATTCCACGGCATTTTAGAGCTTTCCATGGTTGTGACCCTAAGGGATTGAGCATAAAGGGTATTGACAGAGTCTTT
The DNA here is from genome assembly GCF_032444005.1 of Ranitomeya imitator. Classification (NCBI taxonomy): domain Eukaryota; kingdom Metazoa; phylum Chordata; class Amphibia; order Anura; family Dendrobatidae; genus Ranitomeya; species Ranitomeya imitator. The sequence goes on along the minus strand of NC_091282.1, from coordinate 897,720,381 downwards.
ATGGGATTTAGAGGTGGTAATTGGAAAAGGATCTTGGCACAGAAAGAAGCCAGATGGATTTTTAAATTGGATACCATCTCACCATCTGGCCTTAATGACCACAACAGTTTTGCCCCCTTTTTACCTATCTGAGTTGGTAGTCCCTTGATAGGATGAGTTTCTGTTTATATTGCTGTCTTTTTGATTCTGGCCTTTTAGCTTGGTTTTATTTGTTTTAATTTTTTGTGTTTGTGTTTTTCCCTTTAAGGATGTTTTAGTACCGATATCTGGTTACCTACAGTGGATTGTCAAGCACTGGACTTACGTGTTATTCTTCATTGATGGCTCCTTCGTATTCATCTTCTGTCGTGCGGCTGTGTGTCCATGCAATTTTGGGTTTTATTGATATTATATTATTCTTGTTGTTAATAAATATAAATATATGTAATGAGGCACTTGTATAATTACATTACTATATCACATGTGTATATAATTGTTTTGTGTATTGTTGTATGTATCTTAATAATTTTCCTTTATAGGTCTTCTTATTATTTTTCTATGCACATACGCACTTTAAATCACTTTACGCACTTTTTACGCCGCTTTCTACGGCTTTTGAGTAGTTGCGGCTCTATCATTGCGCGTTATGTGCTTGGTTCGGTCATGCGCACTTATATCCGGCAGTTTGTAGTTCTTAGGAGTCGCGTATCTTTAGTGCAGGGCGCTTACCGGATATGATGCCAGTGGTCTGTCACCTGATGTGTTATGGGCCTGTGGTGCTGCTGTATGTGGGCGTTTCCGGTCATGCGCCGTTGTATCCGGTGGCATGTAGTTTCTAGGAGTCGTGTCCCGATGATCGGTGGATGCGCGCCGGATATGACGTCAGCGGCTCTCATTCTTTGTTACTCGGCGGTTGCATACGTGGGCGGTCTAACTAATTGTATGCTCCTATACTACCGTGGTGATTCACTTCCGGTACCTTGGCGTCCCGTGTGCGTTATGTGTGTCTTCTACACAGTAGGTATCCATTAGTCGCTTAATTAGTGCACTTATTTTATTGGTCCATAGGGAATATATATTAACATAGCTGGCCAGCACCCAACCACCCCTGGACGAAGCATTTCCGTGCGAAACGCGCGTCGGGTGTGGTGGGTCCTCAGGAGTGCTCCTTGGTAAATATGTCTTAGTACTGACTTTTCATACACTTGTATATTTACTATCTTTTGTACCTTGGGATTGCAGGGTCACACAGTTATCAGACATGGTACCTGTGTTTATTGTTGCATTACATTTTGTGTAAGTTACCATATGTATTATATATACTCTTGTTAACTTTGGAGTTATTACCTGGGGTGTCCCACCTACTGTTACCTGTGCCTGTGGTTATGTACCTGTATATGTATTTTAATAGGATTTAATAAAGATTATGTTGATTTTACTGGCCGTATATGAAGAGATTCTTCTTTTTTTGGTGAAATATTTGGCATATTGCTTCATGGCCTTATATATGGGATATATTTAGGTGTGTTTAAACAGTAAAAAAAAACAAAAGTGACACTATTTTTGAAACTAGACCCCCTAAGAATCAGGATAAGGACAGTTGAGGGGGATCCCTGTGCGATGCTTCTTTATGCCACCGGAACTTTGCAATCTTGTTTGATCGCAGTGTTCCGGGGGTTAAAGTTCCGGGAGCGGTCTGTCGCCGCTCCTGGCACTTAGTGTTGGGTGTCAGCTGTGAGAATCAGCTGACACTCGGCCCGATCAGCCACACACCACCTGTGTGCACGGCTGATCGGCTTCGATGTACTATCCTGTCCATGGTCATATGGGCCCATCCCACCTGGATGGGATAGAACGTCGGATGTCAGAAAGGGGTTAATCTCTATTTTCTCTCTCTTTTGTCCCTTTTCTCCATGTTTCCTTAGCTTCAACGTCTCTCTCTTTTTTCTCTATCTTGTCTCATTTCCCATCTCATTCTGTTTTCTCCAACTCCTCACTCTGTCACTTCTTTCTTTTCATCTTCATTTTTCTACTCTCTGAAATTGTTCCAGAAAATGCAGTACTTTTCTCAGAAAATTATTGCTCACTTAAACTGACCTGTGGCAAGTTACAGGTGTGGGCAATATAATGATCACACCTGAAACCAGATTAAAAAAAAGTTGACTCAATATTTGCATTGTGTGTTTGTGTGTACCACACTGACTATGGAAAACAGAAAGAGGAGAAGAGAACTGTCTGAGGACTTGAGAACCAAAATTGTTGAGCAATATCAACAATCTCAAGGTTACAAGTCCATCTCGAGAGATCGTGATGTTCTTTTGTCTATAGTGTGCTGTTACTGATCTCCAACTAAGGACTAGGGTAGAAGGGGGAAAAGCTGACCCTGAACTAAGACTAGGCTGAAACACAATGATGGAGTGGGCGAACTATTCCTAGTGAATAGACCCACCGACGTTTCCTAGACTAAACTCAAACGAAGACCTACAGGTAAGAGGGAAGGGTGTCCCTGAACAATCTAGGGACTGGGAACAAAAACAGGTAACCTCCTAGTAGGAAAATAGAGGACGCTGCAGAAACGAACAAAAAAACAAAAACTAAACTGGCAGAACTAGAGATCCCAAAACTACACAATATCAAACACAGAAAGTTAACAAGGCACCAAGCCAGAACACTAGCAGATTAAGACTGATAATCAGCAAGGACTGGGAGGCAGGTGCTGGGTAATAAAGGGTGATACAATCACCTGACCTAGGACAAACCCAGCACCAGGGGAAAAGGACCTGCAGCCAGAAAACCACAACAAGATGACGGATGGACAAAATGAAATAGATTCTAGCATGTTCAACATAATTAAGATGTCTACAACCCATGGCACTGTATCTAATCTCCCTGTACTTGATTGGCAGAGAAAAATTGATAAAAGGTTGCAACGCAGGATAGTCCGGAAAGTGAATTTACAAAACTAATCAAGTTCCAAAGAAATTCAAGCTGTCCTGCAGCTTTAGGGTGCATCTGTGTTAGCGCAATCTATTTTTCGACATTTGAATGAAATGAAATGCTATGGCAGGAGAACCAGGAGGACCCCACTGCTGATACAGAGACATAAAAAGCTAAAGTACAGTTTTCCAAAAAGTACATGAGTAGGGCTGGTTTCACATTTGCATTTTTTGCCGCAGTGTTTGTACCGCATATAAACGCATGCGTCGTGTATTCCTATATTTAACATAAAAAACGCATGCGTTTTTTTGTTCGCGTTTTGCCGCGTTTGACGACGCATGCGTCATTTCGTCATTTGCGGCTTGGCGCGGAAATGCAACATGCACTAATTTCTAGAGGCATCTATTTGCCGCCAGGAAACGCATGCATTCGATTGCGCAATGTTTGCGACAAAAAAACGCATTGCTGTCTATGTAAACGCATGCGTTTTTAAGCACATGCGTTTGGTTGCGTTTTTGAACACATGCGTTTCAATTGAGAAAAACATGTCTAGACACTGATAAGCCACCCCCCACCATCAAGGTGATAAAGCGGAGGGTGTGGATGATGCAGCAGAACCCTGGCATGGCCTTTCGTACCGCCACCACCACGATGCAGCAGGACCCTGGCATCGCCTTCCGTACTGCCACCTCCACGATGCAGCAGGACCCTGGCATGGCCTTCCGTACCGCCACCACCACGATGCAGCAGGACCCTGGCATGGCCTTCCATACTGCCACCTCCACGATGCAGCAGGACCCTGGCATGGCCTTCCGTACCACCACCACCATGATGCAGCAGGACCCTGGCATGGCCTTCCGCTCTACAAGTGCTATGGACTCTGGCATGGCTGCACGCTCTACGAGCACTATGGACTCTGGCATGGCTGCACGCTCTATGAGCACTATGGACTCCGGCATGGCCTCACAATCTAAGAGCACTATAGACTCTGACACAATGCAGCCGAACCCTGACAGGTCACCTGCCACCACGCCACCCCCTATTTACATCACTCTACCCCAAGTCAGCGCAGTAAAAAATAATTTTTTGAGTTGTTAACAAAATAAAAAAAGTTTGATTTGCCACAATTATGTTTGGTTTATTGTGACTTCTGCCGCCGGCAACACACACCATGCGCTAAGAAACGCTGCCACACACTTATTTTTTGGGCCACATCATATTTCCAGTAGTTAAAAATAAAAAGACTGCAGCTTTGTGTGTCTTTAGTATACAGATATGAGGTGGGCCAAAAAATATTACATGTATCTCCATAATCTCTTTTTGTCTGTGCCTAGTGTGGCAGTCTGAATAGAAAATGGTGGAAATACAGTGCAGACCTCTACTGAACAGGTCAGGTGTCAAACAAATCATTAGTTATGACACCTGACCTGTTGAGTAGAGAACTGCCTTGTATAACCACCATTTTCTCTTCTTTATGCATAATCTATTACACACAAATTGAGGAGACAATGGTGGTCACACGCTACATATCTATGCTTACCTGCACAGGTGTCAGAAATGGTGAATTCATGAGCCTGTATATGTTTATCATGAATTCATTATTTCTGACACCTGACTTGAGTGTAGATAGTGTGACAGTGATTGTCTCTTCAGTTTATGTCCAATGGATACAGGAGAAAAGAATCATGACGCAATGACGTCAACAAGCTTACCAATAAAGCAACATGGCTGCCATACTAGCAGTATGTGGCCAGTGTTTTATATCAGTATTTGTAAGCCAAAACAAGGAGTGGAACAATTAGAGGTAAATTATGATATTAACAAAATAACTAGCACCTCTGCCTTTATCACCCACTCCTGGTTTTGGATTACAAAAACTGATATTAAATACAGATCAAATACTGCCACTTTTAGGACAGCCTTGGTTTGGAGAGGAAAAAGATAGGAGAGACGGTCAACACAACCAAAACTAAAGTTTATTAATGAGAAATATTATTATCATTGTAGAAAATTACTGGTACAGATGTAATTACAACAGGACATTTACACAACATTGTCCTGCCATGACACACGTCCAATATCTGAATCAAAAAAGACAGCAAATTGGTCCCGCATGTGACCAACGGCTGCAGTTGACCGCAGCGGGTGATGCTGGAAATCCGGCAGTGGGTGTGCAACTGGTTCATCCAGTTCAATGTTGGGTTGCTCCTTAACCATTATATAATTGTGCAGAACCACACAGGCTTTGACCACCTCGTCGACTGTTTCCACTTTTAGATTTATGGCTGATGCAAGAATGCGCCATTTAGCGACCAGAATGTCAAAGGTACACTCTACTGTTCTTCGGGCCCTGGTCAGTCTGTAGTTAAAGATCCTTCTAGTGTGGTTCAAGTCTCGACTGGAATAGGGCTTCAGTAGGTTTTCACACATCTGAAAGGCCTCATCACCAACCATAACAAATGGCATCGGTGGACCTTGAGTGTTGGGGAGAGTGTTGTGAATTCTGTTGTTGAACTCCCTCCTGTTGTCGTGAATGGTACTTCGGCAAGTTCTGTCCATGGACTCCCTTTGGTGGCTGTGAGTGAAGTTGCTGCTTCTGAGGTTTCTTACACAGGTGACGTGGTTTATCCTTTGGTTGGCTGCTCTATTTAACTCCACTCTGATCGTTACTCCATGCCAGCTGTCAATGTTCCTGTGCTGGTTCAGTTCGCTCTTGGATCTTTCTGGAGACCTGTCTCTTCCTGCAAGTAGCTATGTCCCCGTTTGTTATTTTCTGTTCATGGTTTTCTAGTCCAGCTTGCTTTCATGATTTTGTCTTGCTAGCTGGAAGCTCTGGGATGCAGGGTGGCGCCTCCGCACCGTGAGTCGGTGCGGGGGTCTTTTTGCACACTCTGCGTGCTCTTTTGTAGTTTTTGTGCTGACCGCAAAGATACCTTTCCTATCCTCTGTCTATTTAGTTAGTCTGGCCTCCATTTGCTAAACCTGTTTCATTTCTGTGTTTGTGACTTTCATCTTAACTCACAGTTAATATTTGTGGGGGGCTGCCTTTTCCTTTGGGGAAATTTCTCTGAGGCAAGGTAGGCTTTATTTTCTATCTCTAGGGCTAGCTAATTCTTAGGCTGTGCCGAGGCGTCTAGGCCTGTTAGGTACGCTCCACGGCTATTTCTAGTGTGTGTGATAGGATTAGGGATTGCGGTCAGCAAAGTTCCCACTTCCCAGAGCTTGTCCTGTTAGTTTAACCATCAGGTCATTCCTGGTGCTCCTAACCACCAGGTCATAACAGTACAGCTGGCCCAAAGTATTAATGCATCTCAATAGAGGGATAAGAGAAGCTCTGAGACCATTTTTTTTTCTTTGCACTGTGTTTTGTCTTTCTTTTCCCCTTGACCTTTGGGTGATTCAGGACACAGGTGTGGAGATGGACATTCAAGGTCTGTCCTCTTATGTGGATCATCTTACTGCAAGAGTACAAAACATTCAAGATTTTGTGGTTCAGAATCCTATGTTAGAGCCTAGAATTCCTATTCCTGATTTATTTTCTGGGAATAGATCTAAGTTTCTGAATTTCAAAAATAATTGTAAACTGTTTCTAGCTTTGAAACCCCGCTCCTCTGGTGACCCCGTTCAACAAGTAAAAATCATTATTTCGTTGTTGCATGGTGACCCTCAAGACTCAAGACTGGGCATTTTCCCTTGCGCCAGGAGATCCTGCATTGCGTGATGTTGATGCGTTTTTTCTGGCGCTTGGATTGCTTTATGATGAACCAAGTTCAGTGAATCAGGCAGAGAAAATCTTGCTGGCTTTGTGTCAGGGTCAGGATGAAGCGGAGGTGAACTGTCAGAAGTTTAGAAAGTGGTCTGTGCTTACTCAGTGGAATGAGTGTGCCCTGGTGGCAATTTTCAGAAAGGGTCTTTCTGAAGCCCTTAAGGATGTCATGGTGGGATTTTCCACGCCTGCTGGTCTGAATGAGTCTATGTCCTTGGCCATTCAGATCGATCGGCGCTTGCGTGAGCGCAAAGCTGTGCACCATCTGGCGGTATTCTCTGAGCATAGGCCTGAGCCTATGCAGTGTGATAGGACTTTGACCAGAGCTGAACGGCAAGAACACAGACATCGGAATGGGCTGTGTTTTTACTGTGGTGAATCCACTCATGCTATCTCCGATTGTACTAAGCGCACTAAGCGGTTCGCTAGGTCTGCCACCATTGGTACTGTACAGTCGAAATTTCTTTTGTCCGTTACTCTGATTTGCTCTCTGTCGTCCTATTCTGTTATGGCATTTGTGGATTCAGGCGCAGCCCTGAACTTGATGGACTTGGAGTTTGCCAGGCGCTGTGGTTTTCTCTTGGAGCCCTTGCAGTATCCTATTCCATTGAGAGGAATTGATGCTACGCCTTTGGCCAAGAATAAGCCTCAGTACTGGACTCATTTGACCATGTGCATGGCTCCTGCACATCAGGAAGATATTCGCTCTTTGGTGTTGCATAATCTGCATGATGTGGTCGTTTTGGGGTTACCATGGCTACAGGTCCACAACCCAGTATTGGATTGGAAATCAATGTCTGTGTCCAGCTGGGGTTGTCAAGGGGTACATGGTGATGTTCCATTGCTGTCAATTTCGTCTTCCACTCCTTCTGAAGTCCCTGAGATTTTGTCGGATTACCGGGATGTATTTGATGAGCCCAAATCCGGTGCCCTACCTCCTCATAGGAATTGTGATTGTGCTATTGATTTGATTCCTGGTAGTAAGTTTCCTAAGGGTCGACTGTTCAATTTATCGGTGCCAGAACACGCCGCTATGCGGAGTTATATAAAGAAGTCCTTGGAGAAGGGTCATATTCGCCCGTCGTCTTCACCATTGGGAGCAGGGTTCTTTTTTGTGGCCAAGAAGGATGGCTCTTTGAGACCTTGTATTGATTACCGCTTTCTTAATAAAATCACAGTCAAATTTCAGTATCCTTTGCTGCTGCTGTCTGATTTGTTTGCTCGGATTAAGGGGGCTAGTTGGTTCACCAAGATAGATCTTCGAGGGGCGTATAATCTTGTGCGAATTAAACAGGGCAATGAATGGAAAACAGCATTTAATACGCCCGAGGGCCATTTTGAGTACCTGGTTATGCCATTCGGGCTTTCTAATGCTCCATCTGTGTTTCAGTCCTTTATGCATGACATCTTCCGAGAGTACCTGGATAGATTCATGATTGTATATTTGGATGACATTTTGGTCTTTTCGGATGATTGGGAGTCTCATGTGAAGCAGGTCAGAATGGTGTTCCAGGTCCTTCGTGCGAATTCCTTGTTTGTGAAGGGGTCAAAGTGTCTCTTTGGAGTTCAGAAGGTTTCATTTTTGGGTTTCATTTTTTCCCCTTCTACTATCGAGATGGACCCTGTTAAAATTCAGGCCATTTATGATTGGACTCAGCCGACATCTGTGAAGAGCCTGCAGAAGTTTCTGGGCTTTGCTAATTTTTACCGTCGCTTCATCGCTAATTTTTCTAGTATTGCTAAACCGTTGACTGATTTGACCAAGAAAGGTGCTGATGTGGTCAATTGGTCCTCTGCGGCTGTAGAGGCTTTTCAGGAGTTGAAGCGTCGTTTTTCTTCTGCCCCTGTGTTGTGCCAGCCAGATGTTTCGCTCCCGTTTCAGGTCGAGGTTGATGCTTCTGAGATTGGAGCAGGGGCTGTTTTGTCGCAAAGAAGTTCTGATGGCTCGGTGATGAAACCATGTGCCTTCTTTTCTAGAAAATTCTCGCCTGCTGAGCGCAATTATGATGTTGGCAATCGAGAGTTGTTGGCCATGAAGTGGGCATTTGAGGAGTGGCGACATTGGCTTGAAGGAGCTAAACATCGCGTGGTGGTCTTGACGGATCACAAGAATTTGACTTATCTCGAGTCTGCCAAACGTTTGAATCCTACACAGGCTCGATGGTCGCTCTCTTTCTCCCGTTTTGATTTTGTGGTTTCATACCTTCCGGGATCTAAGAATGTGAAGGCTGATGCCCTGTCAAGGAGTTTTGTGCCTGACTCTCCGGGTGATCCGGAGCCGGCGGGTATTCTTAAAGAGGGGGTAATTTTGTCTGCCATCTCCCCTGATTTGCGGCGCGTGCTGCAGAAGTTTCAGGTTGATAGACCTGACCGTTGTCCAGCGGAGAGACTGTTTGTCCCTGATAGATGGACTAGTAGAGTTATCTCTGAGGTTCATTGTCCGGTGTTGGCTGGTCATCCTGGAATCTTTGGTACCAGAGATTTGGTGGCTAGATCCTTTTGGTGGCCTTCTTTGTCACGGGATGTGCGTTCTTTTGTGCCGTCCTGTGGGACTTGTGCTCGGGCTAAGCCCTGCTGTTCTCGTGCCAGTGGGTTTCTTTTGCCCTTGCCGGTCCCGAAGAGGCCCTGGTCGCATATTTCCATGGATTTTATTTCTGATCTCCCTGTTTCTCAAAGGATGTCGGTCATTTGGGTGGTTTGTGATCGCTTCTCTAAGATGGTCCATTTGGTACCCTTGTCTAAATTGCCTTCCTCCTCTGATTTGGTGTCATTGTTTTTCCAGCATGTGGTTCGTTTGCATGGCATTCCAGAGAACATCGTCTCGGACAGAGGTTCCCAGTTTGTTTCGAGGTTTTGGCGGTCCTTTTGTGCTAAGATGGGCATTGATTTGTCTTTTTCTTTGGCTTTCCATCCTCAGACTAATGGCCAAACTGAACGAACTAATCAGACTTTGGAAACATATCTGAGATGCTTTGTTTCTGCCGATCAGGATGATTGGGTGTCCTTCTTGCCTTTGGCTGAGTTCGCCCTTAATAATCAGGCCAGCTCGGCTACTTTAGTTTCTCCTTTTTTCTGTAATTCTGGTTTCCATCCTCGTTTCTCTTCAGGGCAGGTTGAGCCTTCGGACTGTCCTGGTGTGGATACGGTGGTGGACAGGTTGCAGCAGATTTGGACTCATGTGGTGGACAATTTGACATTGTCCCAGGAGAAGGCTCAACGTTTCGCTAACCGCCGGCGCTGTGTGGGTCCCCGACTTCGTGTTGGGGATTTGGTTTGGTTGTCATCTCGTCATGTTCCTATGAAGGTTTCCTCTCCTAAGTTTAAGCCTCGTTTCATTGGGCCATATAAGATTTCTGAAGTTCTTAATCCTGTGTCATTTCATTTGGACCTTCCAGCTTCTTTTGCCATCCATAATGTGTTCCATAGGTCGTTGTTGCGGAGATATGTGGCGCCTATGGTTCCCTCCGTTGATCCTCCTGCCCTGGTGTTGGTCGAGGGGGAGTTGGAGTATGTGGTGGAGAAGATTTTGGATTCTCGTGTTTTGAGACGGAAACTCCAGTACCTGGTCAAGTGGAAGGGTTATGGTCAGGAAGATAATTCCTGGGTTTTTGCCTCTGATGTTCATGCTGCTGATCTAGTTTGTGCCTTTCATTTGGCTCATCCTGATCGGCCTGGGGGCTCTGGTGAGGGTTCGGTGACCCCTCCTCAAGGGGGGGGTACTGTTGTGAATTCTGTTGTTGAACTCCCTCCTGTTGTCGTGAATGGTACTTCGGCGAGTTCTGTCCATGGACTCCCTCTGGTGGCTGTGAGTGAAGTTGCTGCTTCTGAGGTTCCTTACACAGGTGACGTGGTTTATCCTTTGGTTGGCTGCTCTATTTAACTCCACTCTGATCGTTACTCCATGCCAGCTGTCAATGTTCCTGTGCTGGTTCAGTTCGCTCTTGGATCTTTCTGGAGACCTGTCTCTTCCTGCAAGTAGCTATGTCCCCGTTTGTTATTTTCTGTTCATGGTTTTCTAGTCCAGCTTGCTTTCATGATTTTGTCTTGCTAGCTGGAAGCTCTGGGATGCAGGGTGGCGCCTCCGCACCGTGAGTCGGTGCGGGGGTCTTTTTGCACACTCTGCGTGCTCTTTTGTAGTTTTTGTGCTGACCGCAAAGATACCTTTCCTATCCTCTGTCTATTTAGTTAGTCTGGCCTCCCTTTGCTAAACCTGTTTCATTTCTGTGTTTGTGACTTTCATCTTAACTCACAGTTAATATTTGTGGGGGGCTGCCTTTTCCTTTGGGGAAATTTCTCTGAGGCAAGGTAGGCTTTATTTTCTATCTCTAGGGCTAGCTAATTCTTAGGCTGTGCCGAGGCGTCTAGGCCTGTTAGGTACGCTCCACGGCTATTTCTAGTGTGTGTGATAGGATTAGGGATTGCGGTCAGCAAAGTTCCCACTTCCCAGAGCTTGTCCTGTTAGTTTAACCATCAGGTCATTCCTGGTGCTCCTAACCACCAGGTCATAACAGGAGAGGTTGTGGAGGTGGAAAATTGAAATTGTTGCCATACACACTGCGGCCCATATCCGAGTTCTTGAAAGTCTCGGAATCGTTGCCACGGCCAAAAGCTCCAATGTCCATGGCGATGAAGTGACAGTTCGCATTGGCTATTGCCATGAGCACCACAGAAAAATATTTTTTGTAATTGAAGTACTCCGATCGTGTCCTGGCTGGTTTGATAATGCGAATTTGCTTTCCATCCACCGCTCCTAAACAGTTGGGGAAATCACACACATTCCAGAATTTTTCCGCAATTTCAAGCTACATGTCCAAGGTGGGTAGGGGTATAAACTCATCCTGGAGTACATTCCACAAAGCCCGGCAGGTGTCGACAACTATTCCGGACCGGGTGGATATTCCAATCCAGTATTGGAAGTGGAGGGATGATAAAAACTCTCCGGTGGCCAGAAATCTGGAAGAAAAACAAACACAAAAAAAAATTACAATCTATTCTTTTTATGGTGTGGTTACGATAAAGAAAGAAAGAAAAATACCCAAAAAATACATGTCAGAAAACACTAAATTTGGACTGTCATTGGTTTAGATTTTGAACGTACCTTAATGTAACCAGCAGACGTTCCTCGGGTGGAATCGCTCTACGGAGCTGGATGTCCTGTCGCCGTATGGCTCCTTGGACACGAGAAAGCAAATCCTGGAACGAGTCTTGCGACATTCGTGTGTATACCTGGAATTTCTTTGGGTTGGCATTAAGCTCGGCATAGAGCGTGTGATAGGCTCCACGGCTCTCACGTACTTCGATAATGGGGTGCCTCCAAAAATGCCTATGTTGTCTCCTTCTCCATCTTTTGCGATTTCTGTCTTGCTCCCAAGCAAAAGCACAGCTTGAAGCTGAAATCCAGGTTGAAATAAATGCTCTCCATGCGAAGATCCATCATGACACAGGATACAGTAGCAAACTGTTAAAATTCCAGTAGCCCTAGGGTCTGTATATAGAGATCCCATAATACACGCCCTCTGTAGTCCCATTGGCGGTGTCTGGTTATCTTGATTTTTCTCTTGTGAAATTTCTCATCATGCGCACTAAAAACACAAATGCAGGAAAAAACGCATGTAAACGCGTAAAAACGCGGCGTTTTTTTAACCGCATGCGACAACGCATGCGTCTAAAAAACGCCCCGTTTGTACGCGTTTATATGCGTTTTTTCCACCACTTGCGGATGCGTTTTAAACGCTGCGGATTTAAACGCAAATGTGAAACTAGCCTAAGCCAAAATCCTTCTGCGAAAGCGTCTTGTGGACAATTGAGACCAAGATAGAGCTTTTTGGTAAATAACATCTTTCTACTGTTTACCGAAAGCGAAAGGAGGACTACAAAGAAAAGAACACAGTACCTACAGTCAAATATGGTTGAAGGTCAGAGATGTTTTGGGGTTGTTTTGCTGCCTCTGGCATTGGGTGCCTTGATTGTGTGCAAGGCATCATGAAATCTGAAGACTATCAAAGGAATTTGGGTCACAATATAGTTCCCAGTGTCAAAAAGCTGGGTTTGTATCCTAGGTCATGGATAACAGCAGGATATTGACCCCAAATATACTTCAAGAAGCACCCAGAAATGGATGGAAAGAAAATGTTGGAAAGTTGCGAAGTGGCCAGCAATGAATACAGATCTATATCCCATTGTACACTTGTGGAGAGATCTTAAAAGTGCTATTGGGAAAAGACACCCTTAAAAAAAAATCGAGAGACCTGGAGCTGTTTGCAAAAGAAGAATAGTCCAAAATTGAAGTTGAGAGGTATAAGAAGCTTGTTGATTGTTATAGGAAGAAATTAATTGCAGTTTTTTATTCCAAAAGGTGTGCAATTAAATATTAACCCCTTTCTGACATGGGACGTACTATCCCGTCAAGGTGGGGTGGGTCCCCATGACCACGGACGGGATAGTACGTCCAGCGCGATCGGTGGCGCTCACAGGGGGAGCGCCGCCGATCGAGGCCAGGTGTCAGCTGTTTATCGCAGCTGACATCCGGCACTATGTGCCAGGAGCAGTCACGGACCGCCCCCGGCACATTAACCCCTGGCACACCGCGATCAAAGATGATCGCGATGTGCCGGCGGTATAGGGAAGCTTCCCGCAGGGAGGGGGCTCCCTGCGGGCTTCCCTGAGCCCCCCGCAGCAACGCGATGTGATCGCGTTGCTGCGAGGGTCTCACCTCCCTCCCTGCTTCCTCCAGCCCCGGATCCAAGATGGCCGCGGATCCGGGTCCTGCAGGGAGGGAGGTGGCTTCACAGAGCCTGCTCAGAGCAGGCACTGTGAAGCAGCCTGCACTCCTATCAGATCGGTGATCTGACAGAGTGCTGTGCACACTGTCAGATCACTGATCTGTGATGTCCCCCCCTGGGACAATGTAAAAAAATAAAAAAAAAAAATTTCAAAATGTGTAAAAAAAAAATAAAAAAAAATATTCCTAAATAATGAAAAAAAAAAAAATATTATTCCCCTAAATACATTTCTTTATCTAAATAAAAAAAACAAAACAATAAAAGTACACATATTTAGTATCGCCGCGTCCGTAACGGCCTGACCTATAAAACTGGCCCACTAGTTAACCCCTTCAGTAAACACCGTAATAAAAAAAAAAAAGAGGCAAAAAACAACGCTTTATTATCATACCGCCAAACAAAAAGTGGAATAACACGCGATCAAAAACACAGATATAAATAACCATGATACCGCTGAAAGCGTCATCTTGTCCCGCAAAAAACGAGCCGCCATACAGCATCATCAGCAAAAAAAAAAAAGTTATAGTCCTGAGAATAAAGCGATGCAAAAATAATTATTTTTTCTGTAAAATAGTTTATATCGTATAAAAGCGCCAAAACATAAAAAAATGATATAAATGAGGTGTCGCTGTAATCGTACTGACCCGAAGAATAAAACTGATTTATCAATTTTACCAAACGCGGAACGGTATAAACGCCTCCCCCAAAAGAAATTCATGAATAGCTGGTTTTTGGTCATTCTGCCTCGAAAAATCGGAATAAAAAGCGATCAAAAAATGTTACGTGCCCGAAAATGTTACCAATAAAAACGTCAACTCGTCCCGCAAAAAACAAGACCTCACATGACTCTGTGAACCAAAATATGGAAAAATTATAGCTCTCAAAATGTGGTAACGCAAAAAATATTTTTTGCAATAAAAAGCGTCTTTCAGTGTGTGACGGCTGCAAATCATAAAAATCCGCTAAAAAACCCGCTATAAAAGTAAATCAAACCCCCCTTCATCACCCCCTTAGTTAGGGAAAAATTAAAAAAATGTATTTATTTCCATTTTTCCATTAGGGCTAGGGTTAGGGCTAGGGTTAGGGCTAGGGTTAGGGTTAGGGCTAGGGTTAGGGTTAGGGCTAGGGATAGGGCTAGGGTTAGGGCTAGGGTTAGGGCTAGGGTTAGGGCTATGGTTAGGGCTAGGGTTAAGGCTACAGTTAGGGTTGGGGCTAAAGTTAGGGTTAGGGCTAGGGTTAGGGCTACGGTTTGGGTTGGGGCTAAAGTTAGGGTTGGGGCTAAAGGTACGGTTAGGGTTTAGATTACATTTACAGTTGAGAATAGGGTTGGGATTAGGGTTAGGTGTGTGTCAGGGTTAGAGGTGTGGTTAGGGTTACTGTTGGGATTAGGGTTAGGGGTGTGTTTGGATTAGGGTTTCAGTTATAATTGGGGGGTTTCCACTGTTTAGGCACATCAGGGGCTCTCCAAACGCGACATGGCGTCCGATCTCAATTCCAGCCAATTCTGCGTTGAAAAAGTAAAACAGTGCTCCTTCCCTTCCGAGCTCTCCCGTGTGCCCAAACAGGGGTTTATCCCAACATATGGGGTATCAGCGTACTCAGGACAAATTGGACATTAACTTTTAGGGTCCAATTTCTCCTGTTACCCATGGGAAAATACAAAACTGGGGGCTAAAAAATAATTTTTGTGGGAAAAAAAAAGATTTTTTATTTTCACGGCTCTGCGTTATAAACTGTAGTGAAACACTTGGGGGTTCAAAGTTCTCACAACACATCTAGATAAGTTCCATGGGGGTCTAGTTTCCAATATGGGGTCACTTGTGGGAGATTTCTACTGTTTAGGTACATTAGGGGTTCTGCAAACGCAATGTGACGCCTGCAGACCATTCCATCTAAGTCTGCATTCCAAATGGCACTCCTTCCCTTCCGAGCTCTCCCATGCGCCCAAACGGTGGTTCCCTCGAACATATGGGGTATCAGCATACTCAGGACAAATTGGACAATAACTTTTGGGGTCAAATTTCTCCTCTTACCCTCGGGAAAATACAAAACTGGGGGCTAAAAAATAATTTTTGGGGGAAAGATTTTTTTTTTAAATTTTCACGGCTCTGCGTTACAAACTGTAGTGAAACACTTGGGGGTTGAAAGCTCTCACAACACATCTAGATGAGTTCCTTAGAGGGTCTAGTTTCCAAAATGGTGTCACTTGTGGGGGGTTTCTACTGTTTCGGTACATTAGGGGCTCTGCAAATGCAATGTGACACCTGCAGACCATTCCATCTAAGCCTGCATTCCAAATGGAGCTCCTTCCCTTCCGAGCCCTCCCATGCGCCCAAACAGTAGTTCCCCCCCACATATGGGGTATCAGCGCACTCAGAACAAATTGGACAACAAATTTTGGGGTCCAATTTCTCCTGTTACCCTCGGGAAAATACAAAACTGGGGGCTAAAAAATAATTTTTGTGGGAAAAAATATTTGTTTTATTTTTACGGCTCTCCATTATAAACTTCTGTGAAGCCCTTGGTGGGTCAAAGTGCTCACCACACCTCTAGATAAGTTCCTTAGGGGGTCTACTTTCCAAAATGATGTCACTTGTGGGGGGTTTCAATGTTTAGGCACATCAGTGGCTCTCCAAACGCAACATGGCGTCCCATCTCAATTCCTGTCAATTTTGCATTGAAAAGTGAAACGGCGCTCCTTCCCTTCCGAACTCTCCCATCTACCCAAACAGTGGTTTACCCCCACATATGGGGTATCAGCGTACTCAGGACAAATTATACAACAACTTTTGGGGTCCAATTTCTTCTCTTACCCTTGGAAAAATAAAAAATTGGGGCGGAAAGTTAATTTTTGTGAAAAAATATGATTTTTTATTTTTACGGTTCTACATTATAAACTTCTGTGAAGCACTTGGTGGGTCAAAGTGCTCACCACACATCTAGATAAGTTCCTTAAGGGGTCTACTTTCCAAAATGGTGTCACTTGTGGGGGGTTTCAATGTTTAGGCACATCAGGGGCTCTCCAAACGAAACATGGCATCCCATCTCAATTCCAGTCAATTTTGCATTGAAAAGTCAAATGGCGCTCCTTCGCTTCCGAGCTCTGCCATGCGCCCAAACAGTGGTTTACCCCCACATGTGGGGTATTGTCGTGCTCAGGACAAATTGTACAACAATGTTTGGGGTCTATTTTCTCCTGTTACCCTTGGTAAAATTAAACAAATTGGAGCTGAATTAAATTTTTTGTGAAAAAAAGTTAAATGTTCATTTTTATTTAAACATTCAAAAAATTCCTGTGATGCACCAGAAGGGTTAATAAACTTCTTGAATATAGTTTTGAGCACCTTGAGGGGTGTAGTTTTTAGAATGGTGCCACACTTGGGTATTTTCTATCATATAGACCCCTCAAAATGACTTCAAATGAGATGTGGTCCCTAAAAAAAATGGTGTTGTAGAAATGAGAAATTGCTGGTCAACTTTTAACCCTTATAACTTCCTAACATAAAAAAATTTTGGTTCCAAAATTGTGCTGATGTAAAGTAGACATGTGGGAAATGTTACTTATTAAGTATTTTGTGTGACATATCTCTGTGATTTAATTGCATAAAAATTCAAAGTTGGAAAATTGCGAAATTTTCATAATTTTCGCCAAATTTCCGTTTTTTTCACAAATAAACGCAGGTACTATCAAAGAATTTTTACCATTGTCATGAAGTACAATATGTCACGAGAAAACAATGTCAGAATCACTGGGATCCGTTGAAGTGTTCCAGAGTTATAACCTCACAAAGGGACAGTGGTCAGAATTGTAAAAATTGGCCCGGTCATTAACGTGCAAACCACCCTTGGGGGTAAAGGGGTTAAGCTGAAGGTGCCAACAAATTTGTCTGGCCTTTTTTTTGTGGAATTATGTCCAATTTGCCCCTCTTTCTCTGTTTTTTGTTGTTGTTTCAATACACACAAAAGAAATAAACACGTGTATAACAAAACATGAGTGATTTGAATAATTTTATTTGAAAAAATACTTAATTTTCTGGAACAATTTAAAAGGTGCCAACACTTTTGGCCATGACTGTATAATTGGGATTGTAGGTGGCACTATGAGTGTCGCAAGCAGTATGCTATAAAATAGTCACTATATGAGCACATTAAGCGCCATTTATTAATAGCCTTCTTATAGTGTAAACGGTTACACCTGCCTCCCTTATAACATTTTTTACTACAACATTCATGATATTGCTCTTGGCAGCTTGAAGATTATTTGTACCATGGGTGTGACCTGTAATCACTGCAGCATAGTTGATCATGTGTTAATGCCCTTTATTTATTTCTTTTTTGTTATTTTTCACAGAACAGATGATTAATGCACCTACCTTTACTGCATTGACCTGGGTGCTGTCCTTGAAGGGCATCCATTAAAAGAGAAAAAAAAATGCTGATAAATCGAATTCATCCCTGCCAGTTTGTGCAAGTGATTACGCAGTGGGAACTTGTAAATTCTTATTCCATTAAAAGGAACAGCAGTCAGGGGTTATAATAAAACAAATTAAGTCTGAGGTTACGAAATGTGAAGAATCGCGCTGTAGGCAAGGGATTTATCTTCACCTGAGCCATAGTCTCATATGAGAAAGATACTGAGATTCATTTCTAGCTGTCTCATTTAGTGGTAGTCCCAATGAATTCTTTTACATGTGTATTATACTGGATGTCTTTTTATTTGTTGTGATGATTCCTAGAGCTTGTTTTAGCATCACTTACAGATAATGAATAAATCATGGACAGCTGATGTGACAGAAATAAAGAAGCATTTTTATTGTTCTTGCACTCTAGCTACCACAAAGCACACGTGGGCGCTATGAAGGCATATGGCTAGAAATAACATATATGCAATATCAATGTCGTTATTATACAAAATCTTTGGATAGTTCAATAAATGGACATTGTGGTTACTACTATTTTCGTCAATACATCTGATTATTTTCTTTATGGGAACTGAGGTAATTGGGAAAAACACATGGACAGTTGTATGGGGGGTACTATTCTAAGAATACTTGATATATAGAGACATGGCCGAAAGTGTTAACATCCTTAAAATTGTTCCAGAAAATTAAGCATTTCTCCCAGGAAATTATTGCAATTACACATATTTTGTTATACACATGTTTATTTCCTTTGTGTATTGGAACAACACAAAAATAAGTAAACTGAGAAAAAAAGGCAAATTGTACTTAATTTCTTACAAAAACCCCAAAATGGGCCAGACAAAATTGTTGGCACCTTTACAAAATTGTGAGTAAACAACTTTGCTTAAAACATGTGATGCTCGTTTAAACTCACCTGTGGCAAGTATCAGGTGTGGGCAATATGAAAATCACCCCTGAAGTCAGATAAAGAAGGGGAGAAGCTGACTCAATCTCTGCATTGTGTGTCTGTGTGTGCCACACTAAGCATGGAGAACAGAACGAGGAGAAGAAACTGTCTGAGGAGTTGAGAACCAAAATTGGTGAACAATATCAACAATCTCAAGGTTAAAAATACATCTACAGAGATGTTGATGTTCCTTTGTCGAGAAGTTTACAACCCATGGCACTGTAGCTAATATCCGTGGACATGGACAGCAGAGAAAAATTGAAGAAATGTTGCAACGCAGGATACTGCGGATGGTGACTAAGCAAACCCAATCAAGTTCCAAAGAAATTCAAGCTGTCCTGCAGATATTTTTTTAGGGTGCATCAGTGTCAGAGTGAACTACCTGTCAACATTTGAAATAAATGAAATGCTATGGCACGAAACTCTGCTGACACAGAGACATAAAAAAGCTAGACTGAAGTTTGCCAAAATAAAGTGTGAGTAAACCAAAATCCTTCTGGGATAGTGTCTTGTGGACAGATGATACCAAGATAGATCTCTTTGGTAAAGCACATCATTCTACTATTTACCAAAAATGTGTGTGCTGATGTATTGAATGTTCCGGATGCAACTTGGATCAATATTATACTGCCTATGACTGAAGCGCTGCCATCAGCTTTCATATTGGACTATTCACCTGCACGAAATTTTGGGAATTCCAGTGGCGGACATTATAAATGGATGGATTTGTTCACATGTATTGTTTTATATTTATTTTTTCATTTTTTTTATGTTTAAATTGCATACTGGTGTTTTCATTATACGTCACAGATATTAGTAACACAATGTGACCTCTCTGTTTACCTTTTGGTGCGCGGAGAGGAATTATATAATGACAGATACAGCCCATCATCTGTGGAAATAACATATATGAAACAATTTGTTTTGATCATATATTTATGGAATATTGTATGGTATATATAACATCATGATACTGGGCATTTTTTTGTGGACTGTATCGTCATTTAATATGTCCATTCTCAAGTGTCATTTATCACTAGCACTGTTGTTAGTCTAATGAATATGTAGTACGCTATCTATTGTTATGCACGAACGCACTTTTTACACGTCACCTTGTGCCATATGAGTGATGGCCTGTGGCTTCTGCATAGTGCCGAGTGCGCATGTCCTCTATGGTTGCGGCCGGGGCATTGTGGGCGGCGCCCCGTAATGACGTCTGCGGGTCAGTGGCGTCACTTAGACGCGACTGTGAACCGCGGCGCCATGTTGGATGCGGCCTGGGATGCATTTCCCAGCGCGACTAATGGAGGAGATGCGCCGCAATCAGGCACAGCTGATCCGGAACGCTAAGCATTATAAAATCTGGCCCAGTACAATGCACTACACTGCCCACTGACGAAGCCAACGCGAAATGTGCGTTGGGGCTGCGGCGGTGACCCCTGGAGATCGCAGTTTACTTCATATGGGTAAGAGCCACTAAACCAGCTTCTGTTATGATATAGGCCGTTGTCTTCTTCGGACTATCGGCACCCCACTGAGGGAAGTTTAGAGATGTACCTGCAGTTTTCTGGAGGTGGTGGCGTTGTTTTTGCCCTAAATATTTGCACTTGATTGGAATCTTTATTATAAAATGGTATATGCGGATCTCTGGGGTTCACCGTAGCTGTAATTTTTTCAGTGCTATCCTAAGTCTCCCTTATCTGTGTGTTCTGTATTTGGTGATTACTTGTGTTTTTAATATTGTGAAATAAAATATATATTTTTATATTTCTAAGATGGGACGTGTACTCCATGTGTTTTCTTTTGGGTTTCTATTAGCTATATGGGAGTGTCCTATGTATATTTGAAGGATCTTTGGTATGGGTACTTTCCCTAAACATCATACTAGTAGTATGAGTGTGAGATCCGTGGTATTGCCGTCCATTGTGGGTTGTCTTTATTATATTTGCCTCTGTGTTTTCACAGTAACCATTGTGGAGAGGATGGATTTTCTTGAACGCGAAAAAGCGTGGCTTACACAGCTGGATAGAGTATTCAGTGAGGGGTCTGGGAGCACTGTTGATTTTAAATCTGGAGATATTAGCAATTTAACAACTAAATATAAGGAACTGCTTAATAGGCGTACTCGCCTATGGTGGAATCGTGCCTTTTTGGAGCGATATTTGGGGTGTGGCCTTATCCCTAGAGGACTGAGGGTGCAAGTGTTTCCCTCGTTTGTGGTGGACGATGCTGATTTTATCAGGCAATGGGAGGATGCGGCTTCCACATGCTCCAAGAAATTCATGGAACTCCTGTCTAAATCCAACGATAGTCAGTTGAAGGAATTGGACACTGAACTCATGAAAATTCAAGATGAAATTAATAAATGCCTCACGGGAGAAATGGTGACAAAATTTAGAAACGAAATAGATACAGCTGTGAAAAAATGGGAAACAGAATTAGTATCAAATAAAACGAAAAAATACCAACGAGACCTTGGAGACCGACAACAGGATCGGGTATACAGGTGGCATAAACGCACTTTATATAACAAGAAGCCCCCTAGGAGCCGGTCTACCTCAGTATCATCAATATCCTCGGTTGAGGATAGAACATCAAGTGTAGATGGTTCTAGACCCTACTGGAACAAGAGAGATCATGTGAGAAACAATGACTGGAAGAGTGGAAAATCCAGTAGTAATAAAAGAAAGATGGTGACTTCCCCCCAAATGGATAAAAAATCGAAAACCAGTAATTTGGAGGTAATAAATTTGTCTTCACATGATCTCTCTAAATCACAGCAAGAGGTCTTAGAGCTTGGTTTATCGTTTTCTCCCTCTAACAATTTTGACTTTTTTATAGCTTTGAAGGACTTGCATCTATTTGCACGGAAGATCATCCTAAAAAAGTTACATCTAAGGTCAGCTTCAACTCCTGAGATAACTGACCCAATTGAATTGGAAGCATTACAAAATCTTGAAGAACTGGAACAGGAGTCCAACCAGATTGTGGTGAGTGCCTCTCCACCTAATATTGCAGCCAGATGTACCACTTTTCCCCCCTTGTCCCTTTGTCCACAGGTAGAAATCTTCACTAAACTAGTAACAGAGGATTTCAAAAGAATAAACAACTATAAAAAAAGAGATAATCTCAATAAGGAGCAGAGACAGGCTTTGTGTGAGATTAAAATGTGGGATGATGTTGTGATTAAACCTGCGGACAAGGGGGGAAACGTGGTCATCTGGCCAGTGGAGAGGTACGAAAAGGAGGCTTTTAGACAGCTGAGAAATAAAGACACATATACCCAACTGGCACAGAATCCACTCCCCAAGTTTCAGACCTAGCTTAAGCTTATTTTGGATTTGGCATATGAGAGAGGGCTCATAACTAAAAAGATCTTGGATGGACTTTTACCACAAAATCCGGTGGTTCCTACTTTTTACCTTCTCCCCAAGGTCCACAAAGATCCTGTTTTTCCTCCAGGACGTCCGATTGTCTCTGGCATAGGAGGGCTGTGCGACATGACGTGTAAGTTTATTGAACATTACCTGAAACCACAGGTGGAAACGCTTCCCTCCTATGTCAGAGACACTAAGGACGTTCTTAGACGGGTTGATGGCCTTATAGTGGAGGGGGATATGTTTCTGGTGACAGCAGATATTGAATCTCTGTACACGAGTATTAGGCATGTGGATGGCTTGAGGGCAGCGAGATTCTTTTTAGAGTCAAGTAATCTAGAGGCGGATCTGCGTGAGCTGGTGTTGGAGTTGTTGGATTTTGTGTTGACACACAATTGTTTTGTGTTCAAGGATAGTTTTTTTCTTCAGAGGCAGGGCACTGCAATGGGGGCGGCCTGTGCGCCGTCGTATGCAAATTTGTTTTTGGGTTTTTGGGAGCGAGAGGTCTTTTGTGGCGGCGCAGAGGCCGCCCCCCAAATTCTTGGTTGGTATAGATATATCGACGATGTTTTATTCATCTGGCAGGGCCCTGCCTCTGGACTACGGGACTTTATGACTAGCCTTAATCACAACGACTCCAACATCAGACTCACATATGTGTACCATCAAAAAGAAATTTCATTTCTTGACATTGCTTTGAGGGTGCAGGAGGACGGCTCAATACACACAGACATGTATCGGAAGGAGACCGCTGTGAATGCCCTCTTGCACTCCACATCCTCACATCCCCCCTCCAAGATAAGGGCCATCCCCGTTGGGCAGTTCCTTCGGGCTCGAAGGATCTGCACCTCGGACTCCTTGTTTGAGGGACAGGCGGTGGACCTTGGGGAGAGGTTTAAAGCACGTGGGTACAGTGGTCGTTCAATTAAAAGAGGTTATCTTAGAGCCAGGAAAACTAAGAGAAACGAACTTTTGTCTGATAGGAAAATAGACAGTAGTAAGAACAAAAATTGGGATGGGCAACCACGATTTGTATCCACTTACAATCACAGATGGGATCTGATGAGATCAATTATGAATAGACATTGGTCTGTCTTATTGACAGACGGGATTCTACGTAAACATCTATCTGATCGCCCGATGATGACAGCACGTAAGAGTGCCAACATACGCGACATGGTGGTGCCTAGCCACTTTGTCGCTAAAACACCTGGCCTTTTTGGTGTGGGACAACAAAGAAGTGGGTTTTACCCATGTGGTAGTTGTCTTGCGTGTAAGAACTTGGTAAGATCCACATCGTTCGCGTCATCGGATGGAAGGAATTTTAAGATTAGGGAGCACATTACGTGTAGCTCTACCTTTGTAGTGTACTACGCGGTGTGCACATGCAACCTAATCTATGTCGGATTGACTTCACGTGAACTGCGTATTCGCGTCCGTGAACATGTACGTGATATTATGGGAGCCCGTGACGCGAACGATGTGGACAATTTAAAACCAATACCGAGAAACTTTCGCCTACACCATCAGTGTGACCCCAAACATCTGAAGATATGGGGGATTGATAGAATACATGCTGGCATTAGGGGGGGTGATTTGAAGCGCAAATTAGCGCAATGTGAATGTAGGTGGATCACTTTACTTAATACTCTGTCCCCATTAGGGCTCAACGAACACCTTAGCTTCAGTTCCTTCTTATAAATTCTGTCTTCAGTTTTCTTTCTTTTTATTTTGTTGTATTGTCTGTGTTGTGTATTGTACTTGTGTCTAATCTTATGTTTTTTATATTTTTTCTATTATTTTTATGTATAGTCTTTATGCCCTACAGCATATGTGTGCTGATGTATTGAATGTTCCGGATGCAACTTGGATCAATATTATACTGCCTATGACTGAAGCGCTGCCATCAGCTTTCATATTGGACTATTCACCTGCACGAAATTTTGGGAATTCCAGTGGCGGACATTATAAATGGATGGATTTGTTCACATGTATTGTTTTATATTTATTTTTTCATTTTTTTAATGTTTAAATTGCATACTGGTGTTTTCATTATACGTCACATATATTAGTAACACAATGTGACCTCTCTGTTTACCTTTTGGTGCGCTGAGAGGAATTATATAATGACAGATACAGCCCATCATCTGTGGAAATAACATATATGAAACAATTTGTTTTGATCATATATTTATGGAATATTGTATGGTATATATAACATCATGATACTGGGCATTTTTTTGTGGACTGTATCGTCATTTAATATGTCCATTCTCAAGTGTCATTTATTACTAGCACTGTTGTTAGTCTAATGAATATGTAGTCCGCTATCTATTGTTATGCACGAACGCACTTTTTACACGTCACCTTGTGCCATATGAGTGATGGCCTGTGGCTTCTGCATAGTGCCGAGTGCGCATGTCCTCTATGGTTGCGGCCGGGGCATTGTGGGCGGCGCCGCGTAATGACGTCTGCGGGTCAGTGGCGTCACTTAGACGCGACTGTGAACCGCGGCGCCATGTTGGATGCGGCCTGGGATGCATTTCCCGGCGCGACTAATGGAGGAGATGCGCCGCAATCAGGCACAGCTGATCCGGAACGCTAGGCATTATAAAATCTGGCCCAGTACAATGCACTACACTGCCCCCTGACGAAGCCAACGTGAAACGTGCGTTGGGGCTGCGGCGGTGACCCCTGGAGATCGCAGTTTACTTCATATTGGTAAGAGCCACTAAACCAGCTTCTGTTATGATATAGGCCGTTGTCTTCTTCGGACTATCGGCACCCCACTGAGGGAAGTTTAGAGATGTACCTGCAGTTTTCTGGAGGTGGTGGCGTTGTTTTTGCCCTAAATATTTGCACTTGATTGGAATCTTTATTATAAAATGGTATATGCGGATCTCTGGGGTTCACCGTAGCTGTAATTTTTTCAGTGCTATCCCAAGTCTCCCTTATCTGTGTGTTCTGTATTTGGTGATTACTTGTGTTTTTAATATTGTGAAATAAAATATATATTTTTATATTTCTAAGATGGGACGTGTACTCCATGTGTTTTCTTTTGGGTTTCTATTAGCTATATGGGAGTGTCCTATGTATATTTGAAGGATCTTTGGTATGGGTACTTTCCCTAAACATCATACTAGTAGTATGAGTGTGAGATCCGTGGTATTGCTGTCCATTGTGGGTTGTCTTTATTATATTTACCAAAAATGGAATGAGACCTACAAAGAAAATAACACAATACCTACAGTTCAATATGGCGGACGTTCAAAGATATTTTAAGGTTGCTTTTCTGTCTTTGGCACTGGGTGCTTTGACTTTGTGCAAGGCACCATCAAATCTGAAGATTTCCAAACGATTTTGAGGTCCAACGTATTGCCCAGTATAACAAAGCTGGGCTTGTGTCCTAAGTAATGGATCTTCCAGCAGGACAATGACCCCAAACACACTTCAAGAAGCACCCAGAAATGGATGGAAAGAAAGTTCTGGAAAGTTTTGAAATGGCCAACACTGAGTCTGTATCTAAATCCCATTGAACATCTGTGGAGAGATCTTAAAATTGTTGTTGGGAGAAGGCACCCTTTAAATATGAGACCTGGAACAGTTTGCAAAGGACGAGTGGTCCAAAATTCCAGTTGAGAGGTATAAGAATCTTGTTTATGGTTATAGGAAGCAATTAATTGCAGTTATTTATTTGAAAGAATGTGCTACCAAATATTAGGTTGAGAGTGCCAACAATTTTTTCCATCCTATTTTGGGGTTTTGTGTGAAATTATGTCCAAGTTGCCTTTTTTTCTCTTCTTTTTTTTATGTTTTTTCAATATACACAGAAAATAAATATGTGTATAACAATAATTGTGTAATTACAATAAATTTCTGGGAGAAATACTTAATTTTCTGAAACAAGTTTAAGGTTGTCAACACTTTCTGTCATGACTGTATATATTCTTAATGGTAAAACTTTGTGTGTTTTTATGTAATTGAAGAGTAGGAAGATAGCAATAGATAGCTCTGACACCGTGATGCAAATTAATGCTCACAGGTGCTTCACAATTTTATAACCAGGATCATGTAAATGAATAATTGCATTTTACTCTGCAATATTTTATCTTCAATCTTTTTATCTTCACAAGGGGTAATAGGAGGAAATGAACCCCACAATTTATAAACAAATTTATCCTGAATGCGGCAATGCACAATATGTGGTTGAATTTTCCATGAGTCAGAAGTTCTCTAGATTTTCCAGATTTACCATATTGTGGAAACTTTTCATGTTGAAACCTGAGATGTTGATTTTAAAATATCATGTCAGTTCCTAATGTGGATGAAAAATAATGTGCCATCAGAAAATTACCCATAGTTTAAATAAGTTTTTTATATTAAATTGGTGATTTTTTAACATTTTGCTTTTTTATACTACATAGTAACATAGTAACATAGTTAGTAAGGCCGAAAAAAGACATTTGTCCATCCAGTTCAGCCTATATTCCATCATAATAAATACCCAGATCTACGTCCTTCTACAGAACCTAATAATTGTATGATACAATATTGTTCTGCTCCAGGAAGACATCCAGGCCTCTCTTGAACCCCTCGACTGAGTTCGCCATCACCACCTCCTCAGGCAAGCAATTCCAGATTCTCACTGCCCTAACAGTAAAGAATCCTCTTCTATGTTGGTGGAAAAACCTTCTCTCCTCCAGACGCTAAGAATGCCCCCTTGTGCCCGTCACCTTCCTTGGTATAAACAGATCCTCAGCGAGATATTTGTATTGTCCCCTTATATACTTATACATGGTTATTAGATCGCCCCTCAGTCGTCTTTTTTCTAGACTAAATAATCCTAATTTCGCTAATCTATCTGGGTATTGTAGTTCTCCCATCCCCTTTATTAATTTTGTTGCCCTCCTTTGTACTCTCTCTAGTTCCATTATATCCTTCCTGAGCACCGGTGCCCAAAACTGGGCACAGTACTCCATGTGCGGTCTAACTAGGGATTTGTACAGAGGCAGTATAATGCTCTCATCATGTGTATCCAGACCTCTTTTAATGCACCCCATGATCCTGTTTGCCTTGGCATACTTTCTGTTTCTTCAACAGACAACACAGGGATATTAGCTACAATAAAAATACTTTTTTCTATTGAAGCATCTAAAGTGCGTGTGCAAAGGTCGTTGCAAAGGGAGAGGAAGCAGAGTCATGTGAGACATCACCTATTTTGATTGTGTGATTGTGTTATCAAATGATTTTTTCATAAATATAAGTACATTTTGTATGCCTAAATTAATGTCTGTTGATTAGGAGTCTGCTGAAAACTGTTCCTGAAAGACAATATGTAATTAAAACCTGTAAGTAAATACATGCCCCAGAACTGATCCTAAAAATACAGACTCTGTAAATAAATTCAGAACAGAATACAGTCGCATTAATAAATACAGACCCTTTTCAAACCATATAAATAACTTCAGACATCAAATGCTTTAGTAAATGCACACTTTACATTCAACCTTCTAAATGTCATGACTCTGGACGTGGTGGTTTTGGCTCCGTCCTGGTCGGGTCAAGATTAAGATAGTTTGCCTCTTTTTGGTTCTGGGGCGGCTATTTAATGCTTGTACTTCCTAGGTCCAGTTATACTTCGGTGATACTTCCGTTTACTTGGCTAGGGATTCCTAACCCAGGTTACTCATCTGTAATCGTTGTGCCTATGTGCTTGTGAGGTTTTCTGTGTATGACCTAGTTCATCCTCTGACTTCTGCTTCTGTGTTCTGCTCTGTACTGCCCTGTCCTTCCTGGTTCTTTGACCCTTTGGCTGGTCTCGGTTCTCTTGCTGTCTCATCCCTAGGTATCTCGCTCTCATTTGCTTTGACCCTTGGCTCTCCATTTGACTACGTTTACGTTTTGTGCCCTGTATTTTTCACTCTCTGCTGCTTCCCCATCCTCAAATGCGGTACCTCCACCCCCCGTGATCATCAAACTGTTTAGTGTCAGGTCCTGTGCGCACTGTGTGCTTTAGGTCTCACACTCCCTGCGCTCGGTTCCGGGCTCCCTGCTATTGCTCCCTAGGCTCCCCAGGTGACACACACCGTGTGTCATTACTTTATTTATTGGGGCACTTTTTGTTTGTCTGTGCATATGGATCCGCTGCATGCTTTGTCTGAGCAGATAGCTAATCTGACTCAGATGATGCAAAATCTGTCTGTGGACCAAAGGTCCTTAGGCTACGTTCACATTAGCGTTGTGCGACGCAGCGTTGGGCGCCGCTGTGGCGACGCATGCGTCATGCGCCCTTATATTTAACATGGGGGGCGCATGGACATGCGTTATGCTGCATTTTGCGACGCATGCGTTTTTTTTGCCGCAAGCACAGGGCGCAGAGGACGCAGCAAGTTGTATTTTTTTTGCGTCCATTTTTCGGCAAAAAAGGACACATGCGTCGCAAAACGCAGCGTTTTAGTGTGCGTTTTGTTGCGTTTTTGTTTGCATTGTGCGTTGCGTCTCCGACGCAACATCGCACAACGCAAATGTGAACGTAGCCTTAGTGGCATCTCACCAACAGGGGCAGAGAGAACTGGCTGAGACTGTTAAATCTGTTCGGAGTGCTTCTTTAGTTTTTGGTTGTAAGGATGGGGGTGTGTCTGATGTTTCTTTAACTTTCTCTGAATCCTCTGTCAAACCTCTGGACACCTTTTCTTGGGACAAGAATAAATTCCAGGTGTTTAAGGAGGAATGCAAACTACTGTTTTCTTTGTGCCCTCAGTCTTCAGGAGATGAGAGCCAAAGGGTGGCATTGTCATTTCTCTTTTGAGGAAGGGTCCGCAGTCCTGGGCTTTTTCACTGTCTCCCACCAACCCTGAGAGAATGTCTGTTGATCGGTTCTTCAAGGCCTTCGGGCTGATTTACGATGAACCGGATTGTGTAAGGTTGGCTGAAGACACGATTATGAGTCTCTATCAGGGAAAGCACTCAGCTGAAAGGTATTGTTCTGAGTATCGACGTTTCGCTCCGGAGGTTACTTGGAACATTTCTGCACTCATAGGGTTGTTCCAAAAAGGGTTGCAAGGCCACCTTAAGGATGTGTTGGATCTGCATCCACCACCCAACTCTTTTGGAGGTGGCCATGACGCAGGCTGTTCGCAGGCTTCGTGAAAGAGGACTGGTACAATGTGAGACTCACTTATTTTCTACCAAATCTGAACCTGCATCATCTGTTGAGCCCATTAAGGTAGGATCTGTCTCCATGAATAAAAGAAGACGTCGCAGACAGAATAAGCTCTGTTTCTACTGTGGTTCCGCGGGACTTTGGAGAAAAGACTGCCCTTCCTGCCCTACGTCTTCCAAGGTGTCCGGAAATGCCTAAGTCTTGGTAACTGTCGAGGAGGTTGCCCAGACTCCCAGGTAAATTTTTCCTCGGTTTCCAAGTTATTGCTTAAAGTTTAACTTGGTGTAAACAACTGTTTTTTTCCACTGTGAATTTGATTGACTCCAGGTTGGTGGCCCTGTGTAGGATAGGGACAGCTAGGTTGGCTACTCCCATAAAAGTGGTGGCTATCGACTCTACACCCCTCACCAAGAACAGGATCTACTGTGTGTCAGAGGAGTTCGTCCTCAAGGTGAGCCCCATACACACTGAACACATTACCTGTTTTGTTCTGAACAACTTGCCTGCGGGGTTGGTGTTGGTGTTCCCTTGGTTGCAATGTCATAATCCAGTCATGAACTAGGAGTCTCGTGAGATTGTTAATTGGGGCCCAGATTGTGTTAATAAATGCCTAATTTTTGCATCTGTCTCGTCTGTCAGTCTAGAGGGTATTCCAGAGTACCTGAAGGACTTCCAAGATGTGTTCTCTGAAAGCGAGGCTGAGATTTTACCACTGCATCGTCCTTTTGATTGTGCCATCGACCTGATTCCGGTGCCAAATTGCCCAAGGCCCATCTGTACAATCTTTCTGGTCCTGAGCAGGTCACCATGAAAGATTACATTTCCGAGAGTCTTTGTAAGGGGCACATTTGCCCTTCTGTTTCTCCTGTGGCAGCAGTGTTCTTTTTCGCAAAGTAAAAACGGTGGTCTCCGCCCATACCTTGACTTTTGGGAGCTTAATAACATCACGGTAATAAATACTTACCCGCTTCCACTCATTCCTGATTTGTGTAGCCACTTATCTGGAGCTAAATGGTTTTTGAAGCTGGACTTGCATGGGGCATATAACTTGCTTAGAATACAAGAGGGGGATGAGTGGAAGTCGGCGTTTCCCACATCCGAAGGATTGTTCGAGAACCTTGTTATGCCTTTTGGGTTGACAAATGCT
The DNA here is from genome assembly GCF_032444005.1 of Ranitomeya imitator. Lineage (NCBI taxonomy): Eukaryota > Metazoa > Chordata > Amphibia > Anura > Dendrobatidae > Ranitomeya > Ranitomeya imitator. The sequence continues at coordinate 897,689,861 of NC_091282.1, read as the reverse complement.
CCTGTGGTCTTTCAGAATTTCATTAATTATGTGTTCTCTGATTTGATTGGGTGGTTTGTGGTCATATATTTAGATGATATTCTGATTTTTTTCAACTGATAAGCAGGCTCATATTGGTCATCTGCGTATGGTTCTCCAGAGGCTCTGGGAGAATCAGCTGTTCACCAAATTAGAGAAATGTTTGTTCTTTGTTCAGGAACTGTGTTTTTTAGGGCTCATTGGGTCCTGTGAGGGGATTCGCATGGATCCCAAGAAGGTTTGGGCTGTTATGGACTGGGTCCAGCCTCGGGATCTGAAAGGTCTTCAATGCTTCTTGGGATTCACTAATTATTACTGGAGGTTTATTAAAGGGTTCTCACAGGTAGTTAAGCCCCTCACTGATTTGACACAGAAGGAGGCTGATGTTAAGAACTGGTCAGTTCCAGCTGTTTCTGCGTTTTTGTCCCTTAAAAATGCTTCATGACTGCCCCGGTTTTGGTTCAACCTGATCCATCTGAGCCCTTTGTGGTAGAGGTGGATGCCTCGGAGGTGGCGGTGGGGGCGGTGCTATCCCAGGGGCTCACCACATTGACCAATCTGAGACCATGTGCCTTCTTTTCTAAGAAGTTCTTTCCGGCTGAAAAGAACTATGATTAGTGTTGAGCATTCCGATACTGCAAATATGGGGTATCGGCCGATATTTGCTGTTTCGTAATTCTGATACTGAGTTCCGATATTTTTGTGATAATTGCAGCGATAATTGCAAGAAGCTCCTTATCTCCCACATCGTAGTTCTTTTCTGTTGCGGAGAGTCTGCGAGAAAAAAAAGCACATGGATGTAACAAGCTTTTCTCTCCCATTCTCTGTGAGAGGATGGCCCCCAGAGCACAGTACGAAGCGTCCACTTCTACGATGAATGGAAGTGCTGGGTTTGGGTGAATTAGTATAGGTGCAGAAGTAAACCGGGAGTTAAGACAAACAAAAGCTTCCTGAGCCAGTGCAGACCACAAGAATATCTTTTCCTTCTTAGTTAGTTGTGTAATGGACCGCATAATCTCAGAGAAATTACGATTGAATCGTCTACAGAAGTTTGCGAATCCAATGAAATGCTGTACCTCCTTGACATTTTTAGGTGCAGGCAAATCAGAGTAGCCTGGATCTTACTTGCCTCCATGTTAAGCCCCTGTGGCGAGATGACACACCCCAGGAACTGAATCTTTGTGCGATGGAATTCGCATTTCTCAGGCTTAATGTAGAGGTGATTCTCTTTTAGACACCTCAGGATGGTCTTCACATGCTCCTAATGTTCCTGCAAAGAGTCAGAGAAAATCAAAATGTCGTCCAGGTAGATCACAACAAAAAGGTCCAACAGATCTCTGAATATATCATTTGCTATAAGTTGGAAAGTAGCTGGAGCATTGCAGAGACCGAAAGGCATCACAAGATATTCGAAATGTCCATACCAACATTCATCTCCAGAATGGATCCTAATTAAATTAATTAATTAAATTATATGCTCCTCGAAGATCCAACTTGGAGAAGATCTTGGCCTGTCGTACCCTTTCCAGCAGCTCAGGAATTAACGGTAATGGGTAGCGATTCCAGATGGTCACTTTATTGAGCTCTCGATAGTCAATACATGGTCTAAGAGTTCCATCTTTCTTTTTAACAAAAAAAATGGGTGCTCCTGCTGGTGATGAGGAGGGGCTAATGAAACCCTTAGCCAAATTCACATTGATGTACTCTTTCAATGCTTGCAACTCTGGGGCTGCTAGTGGATAGACATTCTTGAAGGGAATAGCTGCTCCGGGAAGCAGCTCAATGGGACAGTCATACGGTCTGTGAGGAGGAAGCTGGTCTGCCATCTTTTTCTCACAAATGTCTGAAAATTCACTTTAAACAGGTGGTAAAGACGATAACTCAGTAACCCGTACTGTAGCCTGTGAACTTGTCTGGCCTGTTACCGGTGTCTCCTTTGATGGAAAGGTGATCTCCTTAGTCTCCCAGTTGATAGTAGGATTGTGTACCTGCAACCATGGAATTCCTAAAATTAAAAGGAAATGTGGAGAAGAGATCAACATAAATGACAGCTTTTCCTGGTGATCAGGCTCTATGAAAACTTCCAGAAGTCCCGTCTCCTGATCTACAGGTCCAGAAACTAGAGGTGAGCCATCCACCGTTTCCATAGTTACCGGAACAGCTCTCTGCTGAGTCTGTATGCCATATTTCCTGGCAAAAGCTATGTCCATAAAATTTCATCCTGCTCCTGAATCCACCATAACTGCACAGGGAATCCATTGACCCGCCGACCGGATCTTAATGGGAAGGGAACAATGTGTGTCCTTACCCTTCGGAGTCTCAGGAGAGGCAGCCATAGATAGAGAGGGGAAGATGGCACTCACTGAAAAACTAGACTCTGACGTAATGGTTTCAGCATCTTGATTTTCAAATTCCCTTACTGTGGCTAATACCTTGCGAGGTCGCTTGGGACAGTTGATGAGGAAGTGATCTGATTGCCCACAGTAAAAGCACAGACTCTCCTGGAAACGATGCTCTCTGCGCTCGTTATACTCACAATACTGTAGCGCATCCACCTGCATGGGAACTGGTTCAGCCTCCCAAGTGGACTTGCCTAGCCAGTAAATTCTTTAGGAGGAAGGAGAAAGTTAGTGACACGATTAGAGGCTACAAATTTCTCCTGCCTGCGTTCTGTAACACGTATGTCAATACGTACACAATGCTGAATAAAAGCATCTAACTCTTCCGGAGCATCTGTATGAGCTAGTTCATCTTTCAACACATTAGACAATCCTCTCCTAAAAATAGGTAATTGAGCATAACTGTCCCAAATCGTATCCACCGCCAGCCATCTAAACTCAGTAGCGTATTCGATGACAGAACGCTTACCCTGACATAAAGCTAACAAAGCAGTCTCAGCAGTAGTGCGTCGATTAGGATCATCGAAGATCATTGACATAGCAGCAAGAAAATCATCAAGGTTATTCAAGCGAGGGTCACGAGTATCCATAAGCGGATTTGTCCATGCGAGAGCTCAGGAAGTGAACAACATGATAATACATAAAACCTTGGATCGATCAGTAAGGAAATGGGCGGCATGCACATCAAAATACAAAAGGCATTGGTTTACAAACCCACAAAACTTGTAACGGTCCCCACTGAACCTTAATGGTGGTAACTTGGGAGGAGTAGTTGGCTGTCGCTGTACTGGGGGTGGAGGTGGAGGTGCCCGTGCAGTCATTAGACCAGCCACCTGATTACTTAAATCCTGAAGAGCCTGCCCAAAATGAGCCTCCCAGTTAGCAACCTTGTTTTGCAGTGTCTCAATATCCCCCTGTAAAGAGTGGATCATAGAAAACAACTGATCCATCTTTGTCTCGGTTGACATTATCCCAGCAGATTCTTTTATGGCCTGAGTATCCTGTAATAATTATATGGATACTACGAAATCTAATAGCATGGGATAAAGCCAGTCCGAGAACAAATTTGCAGCAAAGAATGTTTTTACTCGAAACAGAAATATAAACTGAATAGACGCAGATATTTCTGCAATTGCAACGAGGTCTTCAGCTCTATATAGTAAATAGCAAACAGAGCATAATACAGATATTCCTGCTGTAGTAACAAGGTGCTCAGCACAATTAGGTAAATCACAGCAAACTTAGAGGCGAACAGATATTTAAACAAGGAAGTCCATTTTATATTGCGAATGCACACAGTACTTTAAATGAGGAAGTCCAGCAAAACTTGATCACACATGTGCCAGTACTTGTTAGTAGGAGTCCAATAATTCACAGATGATGCGTTGTGTGAATGCAGTCCTGGGAAAGAGAGGATGGGAAAGAGAGGACGAGGGGAAAAGAGAGAGAGCGCTATCTAAGCGTAGCAGATGAGTAAATATTTTTGGATGAGACAAGCACATCTTGAATCTTGCTTACCTGGTGTGGTTGTGCAAAGAGGCACAACACTGGGAAAAGTTTTGCAAGCAAGGAAGATACTTCCACTGGTGCGCAGCCCATTGCAGAAGTTCCAGAGGCGAGAGGTAGCTGAATGGAGAAAGGCAGACCACCGAGTAGTGAGCAGAAGAAGCAGGGAGTTCACCAGCAAACCGGCAGAAGCTCAGGAGCCAGCAGCACAAGATACTCAGGCACCTTAGAACACATGACTCGGACTTAAATAATCAGGACAGACAGGAAGTTCCATGACAGGGCGAGATCCAAGACTCCATCTTGGATCAGGGCGACCAGGCACCAGGAAAGTCCAGAATCCTTACACGGCTCTCCAGGTTGGGTATAAAGTTTGGCTGTCTACAGGGAACATTAAGCTTAAGGTTCCTTCGGCGAAATTGGGCCTAAGTTTATTGGCCCATATAAGATCACTGAAGTGGTTAACCCAGTGGCATTTCTGTTGCGTCTCCCATTGTATTTTAAGATCCCCAATGTATACCATAGAACCCTGCTGAAACCTTTGGGGGCTGTCAAAGAAGGGTCATTGGGTCCCTCGCAACCCATTTTAGTGGATGGTCAGGAGGAGTATGAGGTGGAGCGCCTTGTGGACTCTTGGATGTTGTATCGTACCATCCAGTATCTTGTGCACTGGAAAGGGTTTGGTCCGGAGGACCGATCCTGGGTTCCTGCCCAATCGGTTTATGCAGATCGTTTGGCGTGGTCCTTCCCTGCCCGATTTCCTGGGAAACCTTTGGGTCTGGTTGCCCACCGTTGAGAGAGGGGTACTGTCATGATTCTTGATGGGGTGGTTCTGGCTCCATCCTGGTCAGGTCAGGGTTAAGATAGTCGCCTCTCTGTGGTTCTGGGGCAGCTAATTAATGTTTGTAATTCCTGGGTTCAGTGTCAGTGATACTTCCATTTTCTTGGCTAGGGATTACTGACCCAGATTACTCGTCTGTAATCGTTGTGCTTCTGTGCGTGTGAGCTTTTCTGTGTATAACTCGGTTTATCCCCTGACTTCTGCTTCTGTGTTCTGCTCTGTACTGCCCTGTCCTTCCTGGTTCTCTGACCCCTTGGCTTGTCTCAGTTCTCTCGCTGTCTCATCCCTAGGTACCTCGCTATCGTTTGCTTTGACCCTTGGCTCTCCATTTTACTACATTTATATTTTGTGCCCCATATTCTTCGCTCTCTGCTGCTTCCCTGTTCTCACACGCGGTAGCTCTGCTCCCCCCCCCGGTGATCACGTGACCGTTTAGTGTCAGGTCATGTGCACACTGTGTGCTTTAGCTCTCACACTCCCTGCGCTTAATTCCAGGCTCACTGCTAACACCCCCTAGGCTCCCCTGGTGACACACACCGTGTATCATTACACTAAATACCTACTGACCTAGACCCCTTTAATAAATACAACACCAAAAATATTTGCTTGCAAATAACTACATATCCCATACACTGAAATACAAACCTCAGACCAGGTCACGTAACAAATCTCCGACCAGAATCCAGCAAAGTCCAATAAATAGACCCAGGCCATACCTTAAAATAAATACATACCAAAAACCAGACCCCCTCGATACCAATCCCAGACTTGACCTTTTAAATACAAGCCATAGACTTGCAAGATAAATGCAGGCTCCCAAAATAAATGCAGGCACCGGATCCCCTAAATTAATGCAGACTTCATGTGCCTAAATACAGTATATAAAGATCATCTATACATCTTCTGACCACATACTAGACCACTCAAAAATAAAAAGAGAACTTAAATGTTTAAATAAATACAAAACTCAGAACTAATCAATTAAATACGGTAACTATAGACCCAAAACTATATACCCTGAGTAGATACAGACTAGATGTCTGAATAAATATAAAAATATTTAGAATTGAGAGTCCTCAGTGGTTGATACCTTTTAATGGCTAACTGAAAAGATGGTAACAAATTGCAAGCTTTCGAGACTGAGTCTATGCCTGATGAAGAGACCTGCGTAGTCTTGAAAGCTTGCAATTTGTTACCATCTTTTCAGTTAGCCATTAAAAGGTATCAACCACTGCGGACTCTCAATTCTAAATATTTTTATATCCACTGGCTAACACGGTACTAAGATATATATCTTTCCTGAATAAATATAAACATCAAACTTCTATATTACAACAAATTTCAGACCAGGCTAGCCGAAATAAATGCTAGACCAGATCCCTATTAATTCAAACACTAAGGTACTGATTCATTAAGACTGGCGTTATACACACCACGTGAAAGGGCGTTTTGCACTAAATTTATTGAGAGGTACATGACAGTTAATGAATTTGATGTATCTTCTTAGTGGTGTGCACTTCTTCACAATTTGCCATATTTCTGTCATAAAACCTGTTGCCATTATTGATGAATATTTTGAGTGGGCATTGCCACACCCCTTACCACATCAGCTTCTCCCCAATGTGACTCATTTTGGCAGAGCTGCCAAAAACTGGCAAGAAGACACCAAAAAGTAGAAGACTTTGACTTTTCAAAGAGTTTCACAACAGTTTTTTGGCATGAACACATAGAAAAATCGGGACTTAGATACCTATATAAATGCAACCCCACACCAGACCTCATTAAGGCACTGATGTGAATATATAGAGACTATGCCAATGACTTTGTGGCTCGCATACCACCAGAATAGTAGCATAAAAGGATAGGTCACATCAACGTCTTAGCAAGCTTTGCTGCATCACATCAGAACATGTTATTATTTTTCCTTTACCTTTAAAGCTAAGAAAACTACTTTAACTTCTTTGTGCCAATATATTTATTGATTAAGACAATTTTGATGAAGAATTGTATTACTTATACAGTACATGTATATTTTCTTTGGAATTTCATATGAAGCATCAGCATATGCCAAGGCGAATGTGAGATTGTCATTATTTAATCTTGCCTTCAGTTTGTAATTGTTATCTAATTAAAAGGTTGTCAAGCAAAAACAAGTTATCAGTTATCCGTAAGATAGGTGATAACTAAAGATAAGTAAACCTTTAAGCTTCGGTTCGACAAAATTCCCGGTGTTCGCTGAACATGTTCGCCGAATGGTTCGTCGAACGTACCTGAACCCCATTGAATTCAATGGGAGGCAAAACCAAACGCATAGACAGCGCCTTAAGGGGGGCAAAAAGCATCCCAAACAACTCAAATTAAGGGGCACACACCAGTAAAAGTGGCATCATTTGACCCAGGGAACATATAGTATAACTGTGCAGCATGGAAGCATGGAACAGGGCATGGACCAGCATTTCTAACTGAAACATTGATCAGTAACTGGTGGATGAGTGACAGGTGTAGGCCTGGTGCTCTGACAAGTCTGCTAAATTCAGGCAACACACATGAAAGTTACTCAACTTGGATGCCAAACATTTCCAAAAATTAAGTTTGATAATGGCACAGCAGCAGTCAGACATGGGCCAAGCATGAGGTTTCAGAGTCTGGTCCAGCATTTAGAGGTTTGAATTTAAGTTTCAATTAAGATAAGGTGAGTGAGGGAGTGGTTTAAGCCTTCTTTGCTGGGATCCCTGATACCTCATGCAACAGCTCAAGTTTTTTTTTCCCAGTCACACTCAAGTGGCACAAATATCAGCTTGGTAGAGCACTAATGTTAGAAAAAATGTAAGGATAGAAACACAAGCAGTTGACTGAGCAATTGACCCACAGTAGAACATTTTAAAATGGCACAGAAGCAGTCAGCCATGGGCAACATGCAACAGCTCAAAGTGCATTTTTGCCCAGCCACACTCAGGTTGCACAAATAACAGCTTGGTAGACCACAAATCTTTTCATAATTGAAGGATAGTAACACAGGTAGTTGACTGAAAGTAAGTGCAGGCCTGCCGTTCTGGGAGCCCTACTGCTACAGGCCACATACAGAGACCCAACTTGGAGTGCAAACATTTCAAAATATTATTATCACACACCAGTAAAGTGGCATCAATTTCCCCAGAAGAGAAATAGTATAATGGGCCTCTGACACCCCTTCCACTACTAGCAACCCACCAGATGGAGACCCAACTTGGAGTCTCCACATTTCAGAAAATTATTGTCGCACACCAGTAAAGTGGCATCAATCCCCTCAGAGTAGAAATAGTATAATGGTGCAGCTTTTTGATAACTTCTGTTACTGAACAGGCTACTCGACTACCTTTCTTTGGCAGCTGCACAGCGATATTATTGCTATTTATTGTTATAGCACCATTTATTCCATGCCGCTTTCCATGTGAAAAGAGGTATATATAATAAAAGCAAGTACAATTATAATAAACAATAAAAGTCATCAACTGGTATTGGAGGAGAAAGGACCCAGCCCGTGAAGGCTGACAGTCTACAAGGGATGGGTGAGGATACAATAGGTGAATATAGAACTGCTCAAGCAGCGGTGTGGTGGAACGATGGTTACTATAGGTTGTAGGCTTGCCAGAAGAGGTGGTTCTTCAGCTTCCTTTTCAAGGTTTCCTTGGTAGGCGACAGTATGATATGTTGTTGAAGAGTTCCAGAGTAGAGGGGATGTTTGGGAGTAATCCAATATGCGATTGTGGGAAGAGGAGATAACAGGGGAGTAGAGAAGGAGATCTTTTGCGGATTGTAGGATACATGCAGATAAGTGGGAAAGCGGAAAGGATGACAATGAGGTTGTAGATCCCACGTGTTGTGAACCCAGAGGCACACAGCTGAGTAGCTCAGCATAGGAGGTGGAGGAGGAGGAAGATGAGAAAGTTATGTTGCGGCCACAAGAAACACTGCATCCTCAGCCAGAGCTGTCGTGGGTCTGCAGTTCACATGGGCAGCAAGGGTTGCCTAGCTTTGGCCATTTTTAGCCCAAAAATATTGACCCAACTCACATTATCTGTCAACTTTGTAAAAAATACTCAGTAGAGGCAAGAATTCCAATAATTTGACTACTACAAGCATGAACCGGCACATGCACGATCAATGTGGTTTAGACTCGGAATCTCACTGAACTAAAATGCGGCCTAGTGGACCTCGCTAACCGCCGACCGCCCCATCAACTGCATTTGGTGCTTCCTACTCCATCACCATGGCAAGGGTTCTCACACAGGTCTCCGGTCACAGAACCTCCACTTGTTTACCCTCTACAGTTGGGGTGAGTGACAGTTCGTCAGCTATTACGGATGCTGATATGCCTGCTGTTTTTGACAGATCTCAGACACCAAGCACATCACATCTTTCTCAATCCACCATAACATCTCTGTCTGCACCTCAATCACAGTCCAGCAGTTTGTCTTGTTCACCATATTCCACCCTCTCTCAGCACAGCAGCCAGCCCTCGGTCCTGCAGTTGTAGTAACAAATATTATTTCCACCTACAGATGGCCAAGCTAAGCTTGAACTCCACTATCTCCAATCTGTTGTCCAAAGAAATTATGCTTCTTTGCTTGGTGTATACAGATGCTTTACAAAAGCTGATGCACATTGCTTTTCAACAGTACCAGTTACCTAGTCCCATTACTTATCTAATACAGTTGGGCCTGCGCTACACCAGCATGTCGCAGACGGAAAAATCAATGTCTGCCAGGGTACATTTCACCACTGACACCTGGACGAGCAAGCATGGTTAGGGGCATTACATCTCGTTGACTGGGCACTGGATGACTCTGATGAATGTGGGGGCAGGGAGAGAAGGGCCTGCTCCACAAGTCTTGGAATCCCCAAGGCTTACAAGGCTCTTGAGGATGAAGAACTTAACCACTACACAGCAGAGGATGGAGAACTAAACTATTAGACAACAGGAGTTGTAGAACTAAACCACTGCACACCAGAAGATGGAGATCTAAACCACTACACACCAGAAGATGAAGAACTAAACTACTAGACAACAGGGGTCAGAGAACTAAACTAATTAACACCTAGGGCTGGAGAACTAAACCACTAAATACCAGGGAACAATAGAGAACTAAACCACTGCACACCAAGATGTTGCTAGACAAGAAGTCTTGGAATCCCCAAGGCTTACGGAACAAACCCCTATATCTAACATTTCCTCCACTGCTTCTGCCTCCTCCACCTTCTCGAGGGCCTCCACCTGCTGTCTCAACCTCAACCTTAATGAGACATGCCTTCCAACAGTGCAGAGAGAATCCCCCCAACTGCTCAGCAAGGGCTTGCTGCTATCAGGCAGTTTTTAAATTAATATGCCATGGAGATCAGTCACACAGCTCAAAAGTTGTGGAATGATATCCAGGCCGAGTTTGAGCAATGGTTGTCTCCACTGAACCTGGATGCAGGGAAGGGCAAGTGCAATAAAGGAGCTAACCTGGTGGAGGCCCTACATTGGGGCAACTTCACATATGTGCCTTGCTTGGCCTACATCCTCAGCCTGGTGGTACAGCAATTTCTCCACCACTATTCTAGCCTGGATGCGCTGCTGCAGAAAGCATGGTCACTGTGTGCTCACTTCCACCAACTCGCATCCCGCGGGTCATCAACTTGCATTGCTACAGAGGTCTTTCGGTGAACATTTTAACCAGTTGATATGCGATGTGCCAACACATTGGAAATCCACTCTGCATATCTTGCAGTGACTGTGGCAGCAGCGATGATCCGTGGTGCAGTATGTCCTAGGGACAATGCAGTATGGATGTGCAAATCACTTTTTCAGAGTGGGAACAGATGAAGGACATCTGCACCCTTCTGCACAGTTCCAAAATGGCTACTAAGAAGATTAGTGAGATGATGCCATCATCAGCATCGCTATTCTGGTCATCTACATGCTGGAGAACACTTTGAATAGTCTGCGAGAGGAGGTGGTGGTTCCAGAGGAAGAGGAGAAAGCAGAGGAGGATGCAGAAGGGATAACAATATCTCAAAGTTATGGGCTGTCATCGCACAACCCAATGTCATGGGATGGTGTATTACAGTGATCGAGCGGGGTTATGGTGCCAGATAAACTGGTACTGTAGGAGCAGGAACAAAAGAAGGAGAGGATGAGGAGTAAGGGGTGATGGGCACGCAAGAGTCAGGAGATGAAGAGGATAATTATGGCTGCTCTATTGTCCATGGTTGGCAGAGGCAGAAGTAGAAAGCAAGCTGGAGAGTTAGCCTGCCACTAACACATCATGAACTTGAACCTCATGGAAGCGCCTGACCTATGAGTGCCTTCTTGCTGCACTATCTGCAACATGATGCCTGGATTGTTAGAATTAGAAAGAGTGCTGACTACTGGGTTATCACTCTGTTAAATCCACAGTACAAGAGTCAATTTTGCCAGATGATTCTCAACTGGAAAGTGACGAGCGCATGTATGAGCATCGAAACACGTTTGTACACAATCTTAAGAGTAGTTTTCCCCAAGAAAGCAATTAGGCACCCAGCATGCATTGCAGTTCTAGTCTTCCAACCCTGTAAATGTAGAGTCATCAACACAAAAACATTAGCAGCAGCAGTGTAAGTGGCAGAAGCAATTTCTGCAAGTCTGACACATAGTGAAAGACTAGAGAGGATGGTGAAGGAGTATCTCGAGCTTAATTTCAATCGGAGGGGTTGGACTCTTTTGCTTTCTGATCTTCAAGAGTGGAAGAGTGCCCTCAGCTCATCTTTCACGCCTTGGAGGTTTTGTCATGCCCAGTAGCCAGCGTTCTCTCAGAACGTGTATTCAGCGCTGCTGCTGGTGTCCTGATGGATTAGTATATCTGGCTGTTCCCTGAAAGTGTAGACCACCTAACTTTAATAAAGTTGAACAAGTCATGGGTCTCCAATGACTTTTGCACCCCTGTTACTGACTGGGCAGACTAAGCAATGGTGTAATGTTTAGTGTGCAGCATTCATCTGGCAATATTGCAGTCTGTGACATCTTTGTCATGGCTTCTGTGCATGCTGTTGCTACTGCTGCTGATGTTGCTAACAATTTTTTGCCTCCATGTGGTGGCTTGCCTGTAGTGGAGGGGGTGTCAGAGCCCTATTATACTATTTATATTCTGAGGAAATTGATGACACTTTATGGTGTCTGCCCTTAATTTTTTTAAATGTTTGAAATCCAAGTTAAGTCTCCTTCATGTGTGTTACCTGAAGTTTGCAGGGCTCTCAGAGCCTATCCCAACACCTGTCATTCATTCACCTGTTTCTGATCCAAGGTTCAGCTAGAAATGCTGCTCCAATTACTTTTCCAGGCCCTGCTCCATGCATCCATGCTGCGCAATTATATGATTTGTACTCTGGGTCAGGTGGGCAGTTGGAGAGTTGTGATGCAGGGGGGAACAAGGGTAATTGTGGTGCCACGTCTGAGGACTGTACTGTGTGTAATGTTATCCTGGAAGAAGAAGAGGAGAGGCCACTTGATGCACTGCTTGCCATACACTGGAGCACATGCTCTTTCTGGCCCTCATCTTCAAAGTGTACTGCTGAATAGCTGCCAAAGAAAGGGAAATAATTTGTCAGCTGTCTTTGGATAGGATGAGCCCGTGTTTGTTCAGTACAGCTTTCAGTAACATTACCACCTACTCCAAGTACACCTCTAACACCAAGCCTATTCCCCTTTCCACCAAAACCTTGCTATTTCCCACTCATGTTGATTATACCCTTCCCCTCTTTTAATCCCTTCTCCCTGAAGCCTGTGTTCACCTTCCTGACCAGGCCATTTTTTTCAATTCTGTCCACTGTCAATTTATGAGATCATAACTCTAGAATGCTTCAATGGATCCCACTGATTCATTTTTATGCCCTTAAATCAGAGAGTCATGACACACAAAGTAGTTAATAAATAACATTTCCCACATGTCAACTTTATATCAGCACAATTTTTGAAACATATTTTTTTGGTAGGAAGTGACCAGCGATTTCACAATTTGCAAAACTATTTTTTTAGGGACCACCTTACATTTGAATTAACTTTGAGTGGTCTATATGAAAGAAAATGCAAAAATTTACACCATTCTAAAAACTGCACCTCTCAAGGTGCTCAAAATACATTCAAGAAGTTTATTAACCCTTCAGGTGCTTCACAGGAATTAATTGAACGTGGAATGAAAAAATAAACATTTACCTTTCTTTCACAAAAATTTTCCTTTAGACCTAGTTTATTTTTTTTTTAATTTAGACCATACAACTTGAGCAATTTCTCCTGAGCATGACAATACCCCATATGTGGGGGAAAGCCACAGTTTATTTACATGGCAGAGCTCGGAAGGGAAGGAGTGCCATTTCACTTTTTGTATGTAAAATATGCTGGCATAATTAGCTGATGCCATGTCATGTTTGGAGAGCCCTTGAGGTGCCTAAACAGTGGATATTCTCCACAAGTGACATCATTTTGGAAACTTGACCCCTTATGGAACTTATCTAGATGTGTATTGAGCACCTTAATCACCCAGGTGCTTCACAGAAGTTTATATCGATGAGCCGTGAAAATAAAAAAATCACGTTTTTCCAGCAAAAATTATTTTTAGCTCCAAATTTTGCATTTTCAGAAGGCTAACAGGAGAAATGGCACCATACAATTTGTTGTGCAATTTCTCCTTAGTATGCCCATACCCAATATGCGGAGACAAACAATGGTTTGGATGCACGGCAGGGCTTGCAAGTGAAGGAGCGCCATTTGACTTTTTAAATGCAAAATTTGCTGGAATAATTAGCGGCCGCCATGTCATGTCTGGAGAGCCACTGATGTACCTAAATGGTAGAAACCCCCCACAAGTACCCCTTGGGGAACTTGTCTAGATGTGTATTGAGCACTTTGAAACCCCAGGTGCTTCACAGAAGTTGATAACGTTGAAACATGAAAATCAAGAAAATCTAATTTTTCCCACAAAAATCTTTTTTAGCATCACATTTTGTATTTTCACAAGGATAACAGGATAAAATGGACCATAAAATTTGTTGTGCAATTTCTCCTGAGTTCACCGACACCAACCATATGTGGTTGATAACAACTTTTGGCGCACAGTGCAAAGCTTAGAAGGTAATGAGCGCCATATTACAGTGCAGATTTTGCTGCACTGGTTTGAGGGTGCTATGCAACATTGGCATAGCCTTTGAGGTGCCAGAGTAGCAGAACACCCATAAGTGACCTCATTCTAGAAACTATACCTCTCAATGAATTAATGTAACTGTGCAGTGATTATATTGACACCACAGGTGTGTCACAGAATTTTATACCACAGGGCAGTGAAGAAAAGATAATTTACATTTGTACCACCAAGATTGTGTGTTAGCCCTAAGTTTCACATTTTCACACTTGGAAATGGGAAAAATGGCACCAAAATTTGTCCCACAATTTGCACTGAATGTAAAAAATACCCTATATGTGGATGTACGGTACTGCTTCACACGGCGAGACTCAGGAGGGACGGAGCGCTATTTGCTTCCTGGGGCGCAGATTTTCGTGGCATAGTTTGCAGACTCCATATATAGAGCCCCTAAGTGATAGAAAAGTAGAATTCCCCTCAAGTGACCCCATTTTGGAAATTATACCCCTTTGAGAATTTACTACCGGTGAAGTGATGATTTTGACTTCATGGGTGTTTTCCAGAAACAGGCAGTAGTGGATGTTGCTGAGTGAAAATTGCAAACTGCTGTTGTAGTGACCAGCACTCTGTAGTGACCAGGATGTTGTAGTGGCCAGTACATTTTGCCCAGCTCATGCTTCTGGAGACACGTACCTGTAAATTAGTCTGCCTGTCATCACGACAGAAATACCAAACATGTGGGCGCTAACTGTTGATTAGACACACTGGGGCTCAAAAGGGAGGGGGGTGATTTGGATTTGGGAGTGCAGAATTTTCTCAATTGCTTTTGGGAGGAAGAGGAGCCATTTTGATTTTCATGAACCTTTGTGCTACCAGTAATGTGGAAACCAGCTGACACCTGCACCCGCGAACAATGTGCCATACATGTACATGCTTTGCATGAACATGTATGGCACTTGTTGAGAAGGGTTTAAACAGCTGTTTCATAACCCTAGGTCCAGACCTGTCAGTCACCTGTCACTAAAGTAATAATCAGTCTTTATTGGCTGAGATAGCATGGATAGACCACAAAATTAGCACAAAAGATTTATATGCTGAAATGTGGACCACAGAAGTAGCACAAAATATTTTCATTATGGAGTGAGGCCTCTTGTCTGCACTCAACTATTATCCCGAATGATTTGGATTACAAAATGAGGCTTGGTGCCTGCACCAGACTATTATCCCAAACAATTTTGATTATGAAATGAGGTGTGGTACTTTCACCAGAGTATCATCCAAAATGACTTGCATCATGAATTATTTAGATTATGAAATGACACCTGGTGCCTGCACCAGAGAATTATCCCAAACAATTTTGGTTATGAAATAAGTCCTGGTGCTTTCACCAGAGCATAATCCCAAATGATTTGTATCATTAATTATTTGAATTATAAAATGAGGACTGGTGCCTGCACCAGAGTATTATCCCAGATGATTTTGGATAAGAAATGAGGCCTGGTGCCTGCAATGATTTGCATCATGAAATGGGCACCAGACTATTATTCCAAATGATTTGGATTAAGAAATGAGGCCTGGTTCTTGCACCACAGTATAAGCCCATACAGTCTGGATTAGGAAACGGGGCTTGGTGCCTGAACCCCAATATTAGCCCTAGCAATTATGATTAGCGAATGGGGCCTCCTGACTGCACCCCAATATTAGCATGGACATGGGGCATGGTATCTGCAGACCAATATTAGCCCTAACGGTTTTGATTAGCAAATGGGGCCTGGTGCCTGCTCCCCAATATTAGCCCTAACAATTTTGATTAGCAAATGTGACCTCCTGAGTCCTGACTGCAAAACAGTTTTAACCCAAATAATTTGGAGTAGGAAATGTGGACTCCTGCAGAACAACACTATTAGAACAAACCACAGTGCTGTGCAAATTAATTGGGACAAAGCATTTAGGAAAAGTTAGTTACCAGTCAGTGATTCAAACCAGTTTTATTATATAATAAATAAATCTTGGTTAACTAGCCAGTGGAAAAAAGTAATTTTCAGAATTAGTATGTAACAGTGCATTATAACATTTTATTTTTTTGCTTTGTCCCAAATAATTTGCACAGTACTGTAGTTAGATGCTGGAAGATCAATTTCACACAGGGCTGTATCCTATCTAACAACTTGCAACAGCAGCAGGAGAACCCTCTCTGCGCTGATACTCTTAGAAAAAGGCACCATCAAAGCAACATGTCCGCTTTTTATATGGATGCATATATATTTACATGTGACTTAGGGAGCCAATGACAGAAGCTTTTGTGTCTGGACGTTGTGGATGGTTTCTGCACCCTGATTAGATTTAAGTGCTCCTCTGACCTAGACACACCCCCTTCCCTCATAAAAGACGTCCCCCTGTCCTTCATACAGAACCACTATCCTAGCCAAAGTCATAACAAAAGCATTAGTGGAACGTGATCATTTACCAAACTGTGACCACGTTTTGGCTCATTTCTAGTAATAACTTGTGGACAGTTGGGGTCCGACTACTGAGATCCATATAGATTGACAGAATGGGGCATTTTTATCCATGTCAGATTGGTGCAGCAGTGAAGATGCTTGCATGCTTCATCATTCATTCCTCATTCGGCTGCCAAGCGCTGCGCTTGGCTTTCAGGTCCCAGAATTTGAACTCCAAGGATCAGTAAGTTATCACTAGTCCTGCGGATTGGTGATAACTCGTTTTCATGGGACAATCTCATTAACCTATTAGTATGCTTTTTGTAAAAAAAGAAGGAAACCAAACCAAACACAGGGAGAGCAAACTCAATACTGGTCTGTTATGTCATACCAGTCATGAACTCAGTAGACTATATCCATGATTACAAATAATATGATAGTGCCTTTACAAAGAGCTACTCTATGAAAGTATTAAAACATTAACATTTATAGTTGAATCATTTGCTACTTGCATCTGCTAATCTGACTTATTGCTTTGGACATAACACACCAGCTATAGATAGAAGTTTAAGAATTTCACAGCAGTAATGATGATCTACATGTTTTCTTTATAAATGGCCGGATGATTCAGAGTCACTGTAGTCTTGTCCAGGTTCAGATTAAGATGTTCTTTCTCTACGTACTAAATGGAGTGTTCTGCCCCAGTTGTTATCAATTCAACACCTTTCATGAGCATTTAATTCACTTGAAAAAAATCTATGTTTTTTTATTGATTTCAGCTTGTGCTGATCCACTTTATTCTCCCCTTTCCAGCTCATGAAAAGTAGTTTCTTCAAGACTTTTTTTCACTTAAGGCACTTGGCATCTGCCATTACTATCTCTGAAATGATCCACCTTTAATGGCAAGGGGCATTTCTTTCCGCTGACCTCAGCAGGCACATCTCTACTTACATTAATCAATAATAAACACCTTGGGTGACACAAGACAGCGATTTGTACCTGGAGGTGATGAACATGTTATTGATCTGTGAAATGCAGGAGACACCACTTTAAGCGATAAATTACTATGTTGATTAACCGCTGAGTGGAATCCATTACAAATACGCAGACAAATATAATGGTTTTTGGTTGACACTTAATTTTCTGCTAATCTCCATAATGTGTCAATATTGAGAGCTTGTTAATTTCTTTTTGCCGCCACTGTACAAAAAATTGTTCTCAAGGAACCAAGTTTTACAAATGTTTTCTAGTTGACTGGTAGATGTTGCGCACTGTTTCATAGACAACACTGCCCCTATGACAAACTATGATATGCTTTAAATATTCCATTAATCATTGTTGTTTCTATAGGTAGATAGATAGAAAGATAAAACATAGCTACTAGATAAAAGATATAGATAGATAGCTATATAGATGAAAGATAGCTAGCTAGATAGATAGATATTCATTATATAGATAGATATAGACAGACAGATAGATAGACAGATAGGTAGATTTGAGATAGATCGATAGATAGATAGATAGATAGATAGATGTCATGTTCTCTGCCAGAGACTTCTAAAGTTTAGCATTTAATAAGATGAGTTACCTCTGGCAGCAACAGTTAATTTAGTAATAATGGACAAATACTATTTTGTTGCCGGTCTCAATTTCCACATTATGGGGAGAAAGATTAACACTGACTTTTGGGCTATGCCAACAGAAACAACTT
This sequence comes from Ranitomeya imitator, assembly GCF_032444005.1. Taxonomy (NCBI): domain Eukaryota; kingdom Metazoa; phylum Chordata; class Amphibia; order Anura; family Dendrobatidae; genus Ranitomeya; species Ranitomeya imitator. The sequence goes on along the minus strand of NC_091282.1, from coordinate 897,671,814 downwards.
TGGGTAATTTATCATAATTGGAAGTGTTGTATCAGCACTAATAATTGGGTATGTTGATCTGCAAACATGAAACCTCTATGGAGGCTGTAACAATGCTACTCACGATCTGAGATATCAAAGGAACCGATTCTATTTAAAGTCTAGCTGGTTTATTTCAGTCTTTATAAATCACATCAAAGGAAAACTTAAATACAGCCTTTGTCCAGCACAAAGTAAAACATAAAGTAACAAGTCCATACCATAGTGCTGGTTAACCTGGCTGGCTTAGAGTCCAGATTCTTAGGGTACCGTCACACTATAACATTTCGATCGCTACGACGGTACGATTCGTGATGTTCCAGCGATATCGTTACGATATCGCTGTGTCTGACACGCAGCAGCGATCAGGGATCCTGCTGAGAATCGTACGTCGTAGCAGATCGTTTAGAACTTTCTTTCATCGCTGGATCTCCCGCTGTCATCGCTAGATCGGTGTGTGTGACACCGATCTAGCGATCTAGCGATGCGATCCAGCGATGCGTTCGCTTGTAACCAGGGTAAACATCGGGTAACTAAGCGCAGGACCGCGCTTAGTTACCCGATGTTTACCCTGGTTACAAGCGTTAAACTAAAAAAAAACAAACAGCACATACTTACATTCTGGTGTCCGTCAGGTCCCTTGCAGTCTGCTTCCAGCACTGTGACTGCCGGCCATAAAGTGAAAGCAGAGCACAGCGGCTGTGCTTTCACTTTCACTTTACGGCCGGCAGTCACAGTGCGGGAAGCAGACGGCAAGGGACCTGACGGACACCAGAATGTAAGTATGTGCTGTTTGTTTTTTTTTTAGTTTAACGCTTGTAACCAGGGTAAACATCGGGTAACTAAGCGCGGTCCTGCGCTTAGTTACCCGATGTTTACCCTGGTTACCCAGGGACCTCGGCATCGTTGGTCGCTGGAGAGCTGTCTGTGTGACAGCTCCCCAGCGACCACACTACGATTTACCTACGATCACGGCCAGGTCATATCGCTGGTCGTGATTGTAGGTAAATCGTATAGTGTGACGGTACCCTTAGTCCTTTAGCAAAAGCTTTCAAATCAAACTGCTCTCAATTTACAAAGTGAATTACACCCAGGGGGTTGAGATATGGTGAGCAGCTGTATCTCCCAATTCTTCAGCTGCTCATAATCAATGTGTCATGGCCGATTAACCCCTTTTAGTCTTATATGTACTAAAGCATTACTCTAAGTTTATCTCCCAACCACTAGGTGTCTAACAGTTACCTTGCAATGCACACAGAATCATTGGGGCTCTGTACTTTGGTGGTATGGACTATAGATGCATTTAATTCTACCAAAACTGTCGATTTCTGAGTTTTCAAGTCTGTTTGAAAAATTGAGTGTTGGCTGACTGTGTTCTGCACTTAAAGAAGTTGTCCACTACCCTGATTGAGTTACTGTTTTTTTTATCAATGCTTAAAGGGACACTGTCAGCAGGATTGTGCACAGTAACCTACTGACAGTGTCAGGTTGGAGCCGTGACACTGATTAAAATTATACCTTGTTGATGAAAAAATGCGCCTATGCAGTAGCAGCTCTCAGAGATTGCCAATAGCTGCTATTTCGCAGGCGTGGGCAGCCCCATCTTGGAGGAGGAAATCTTTTTTTGCTTTTTGCTTCTCCAGCAAGATGGCACTGCTGGGACCGGCGCAATAGCAGCTATCAGATCTCTATACACACCGATAGCTGCTACTGCGTAAGCTCAGCGGGCGACATTTTCAAATTGACTTTCTTTTCCTCGCTCAAATAAATATGAGCAAAGGGATTAAGTGCACAGTAAACATGTGATTATGCTGTAGCGCAGGGGCCGCGGCTGACACCTGCCTGCAGAAGTTATTTTTTTATTCGGTATGTGCTGGTATTCATTATGAATACTTGGGGGCAGATCAGTGAGGGATAAGTAACCTGTCAGCAGTCTGCATTATGAATATATAATCAGAGCACCACATAAATGAACCCCGCCTTAGAACACAAAGCTGAAAATAAAGATTAAGAAACAACCACAAGACGGATTTCATCAACCAAGGTATCATTTTATTCAGTATAATGGCGCCAATATGACTGTGTGTAGGTTACTGTGCACAATCCTGCTGACAGGTTCCCTTTAAGGATAATTCCCCTAAAGGTCACCGTACACATTTTTTGCCAACATTCATGTTGTTTTATGCCTCTCTGCTTCACTTCTTGTGCGTTGTTAACAGCTCTATTATCATAGCAACCACTTCCTCTTCAGAATCATATGCTCCCTTCTTACTACATTTCTCATCCTTCCTTGAGAAGGGCTGCAAGCCAACAGTGAGCACAGCCCCGTAACTCTGCCTAAAACCCTACCACTTCTTGTTTCACACTCAGATTCATCACTATCTCCTCTACAGGACACTGCAGGGAATATAATTAATGCATAATGCACCATTACACCAGCACTGACAATAAAGAGTATCCCCTACTCCCTCTCACTGACATGCATGATGGGATGTAGCCCCCTCATAGAATTTAAACTAGCCCCTCATATAATATAATGCAGTCCACCCATAGAATATAATGCAACCATGAGATAGAGTATAATGCAGCAACCTCATAGGTTATAAAGCAGCCCCCTCAAAGGTATAATGCAGCCCCCTCATATAGTATCATGCAGCCCCCCATAGGATATAATTTAGACCCTCAGAGTATAATGCAGCCCCCCTCCATAGAATATAATGTAGCCCCCTGGTAGGGTACAATGCAGCCCCCTGATAGGGTATAATTAGTCCCCCATTGAATATAATGTAGCCCCCTCATAGGGCATAATGCAGCCCCCCATAGAATACAATGTAGCCCCCTCATATAGTATAATGCAGCCCCCCATAGAATATAATGCAGCACCCTCATAGGGCATAGTGCAGCCCCCCATAGAATACAATGTAGCCCCCTCATATAGTATAATGCAGCCCCCCATAGAATATAATGTAGCCCCTAATAGGGTATAATGTAGCCCTCTCAGTGTATAACGCAGCCCCCCATTCAAATATAATGTAGCCCCCTCAAATAGTATAATGCAGCCTTCCAATAGAATATAATGCAGCCCCCTCATAGAGTATGATGCAGCCCCCCATATAATATATTGTAACCCCCTCATAGGGTATAATGAGGTCCCCTCAGAGTATAATGCAGCCCCCACTCCATAAAATATAATGTAGCCCACTAATAGGGTATATTGCAGCCCCCTGATAGGGTATAATCCAGTCCTGTCATAGAATATAATGTAGCCCCTCAAATAGTATAATGCAACCCCCATAGAATATAATGCAGCACCCTCATAGTGTAGAATGCAGCACCTCATAGAATATATTGTAGCCCCCTCATATAGTATAATGCAGCCCGCCATAGAATATAATGTATCCCCCTCATAGGGTATAATACAGCCCCCTTATATGGTATCATGCAGCCACCCATGGAATATAATGTAAACCCTCAGATTATAATGCAGCCCCCTCTATAGAATATAATGTAATCCCATCATAGGGTATAATGTAACCCCCTCAAATAGTATAATGCAGCTCCCTCATATGGTATAATGCAGCCCCCCATAGAACATAATGTAACCCCCTCATAGGGTATAATGCAGCCCTCCTCATATAGTATAATCCAGCCCCCATAGAATATGTAGAAACTCAGAGATTAATGCAGCCCCCTTTCCATAGAATTTAATGTACCCCCCTCATAGGCTATAATGCAACCCCCATAGGCTATAATGTAACCCCCTCAAATAGTATAACTCAGCCCCCCCCATAGAATATAATGCAGCCAACCTTATAGGGTATAATGCAGCCCCCCATAGAATATAATGTAGCCCCCTTATAGGGTATAATGCAGCCCTCATCGAATATAATGTAAACAGTCAGAGTATAATGCAGCCCCCTCCATAGAATATAATATAGCCCCCTCAAAGGGTATAATGCAGTCCCCCGCATTCACAGATATGCACTCTTGGGGAATCTATGTGCACATTTTTGTGTATATGGCTGCATTGACGTATACAAATATGTACACAGTATTTTGTGTTTAGCCATGTGTTTTGAGTTATTTACATTTTCTTTCATTCTATTTATTTTAACACTTTATTTATACATTTGTTCACCTTTTTTCCCCTTCCTCCATTTTCCTCCTTTTTTTTTATTTTCCTTTATATACACATACAGTACATGCACGTTTTCTTCACACATATTGTATCATAATTACTTCTTTATATAATTTTCGTTAAATTTTTTACTTTCATATTATTATTTCTAGTGTGTATTTTATTATCTTGTTTCTTTCTCAAGGGTTTCCATCATATAGTGTAAATTGAATGAAATCTAGTTATTAGTGATGAGCGAATATACTCGTTACTCGAGATTTCCCGAGCACGCTCGAGGGTCCTCTGAGTATTTTTTAGTGCTCGGAGATTTTGTTTTTCTTGCCGCAGCTGAATGATTTACATCTGTTAGCCAGCATGAGTACATGTGGGGGTTGCTTGGTTGCTAGGGAACATGCACGGGCACTTTAACCTCCGCAATGTGCTGCGCATCATACATGTGACAAGCTCCATATGATCACCAAATCATGAAGGTCGTATACCAAGGGATTGCTATGTACGTGACATTGCCGCTACCTCTGTAAATAAAGATGTGATCAGCTGATCCCAGGAGCACGTGTCTTCACAAGGGCTGGAGTCTACACCCCTTAGTTATTTTTGCACCTAATAGTGAAAGATGGTGATGGTGTTGTGTCTCATGAGCTGTAAGTGTCTAAAAACATCTGCAGAATACCAATGCTGCCTTCCCTTACCGAGACAGTTGCTATAACAGCAGTCTGTAGCTATGGGACGACTGTGCAGGATGTTGTGCATGCGCTGAAAATGACATTTGCGTGTCACTCTGATGCGAACTCGGCTTCAGAAAAATGGCCGCCGCGATCTCCATCTGCGCACGCCCGGCATCCCGTGGCCATTTTCCTGAAGCCCCGAGCAGCAGAGGACTCCATATGCGCACGCGCGGCCTCAGGAAGATGGCCGCCCCCACAGATCACCAGGGAAATAGCGCAGATCGCGCATTTTTTCTTCTCCTGCCCAGTGGATTCAGAAGATGGGCATGCGCAAACCACTATGCCACCAACAGAAAGATATGCAAGATCTGAGGGAAGAAACAGTGATGTCGCCACACCCATCTGACCTGACCAGCCTGATTGACAGGCGAAAACGGCCACTTTGGTAAGTTATTTCGGCAGCATAGGTGGGGAATCAGTGTACACAAAATACACTATAGTAACGCACAGCTCAGGCCCTATTTAACAGTATTTTTATCTCGTACTGAAAAAATGAGGTGACAGGTTCCCTTTAACTTTTTTAGGTTAAATATTTGATTAATTTATAACTATAAATTGCACTAAAACGTGGAGAGATTTCAAACTGTTTTAAACCAGATTATGTTGTATTTGTGAGTGGATGATGCTGATGTCATGTCACTATTGCTGCTCACAGTTTCATAGAAAACACTGACTGTATAATAAATTATATATTTTATACAATTATGAGTAAAAATAAGTACTCCATCTTTCTATCTTTGAATTGTATGGTTTTATGTATGAGGACCAGAAATATAGCTAGGTGTTTATCTTAGTGGTTGGTGGTTAAAACTAGGTAGCTATGTTTACCCTAAAGTGGTAGTGGTTCACCCTAAAGGTGGGCATAGGAAAATCTCAGCGGATGATCATGCTGTTACTGAAAATACATTTCTTTACAAAGGTCGACACTCATAGTACTGACTAGAGTTGAGCAACTTTTACTTTTTTAGGATCGAGTCGGGTTTCGCGAAACGCGACTTTGTCAAAAGTCGGGTCGGGTGAAATCGGACGATTATTGCGAAAAGTCAGGGGCTGACCGAAACACGAAACCCAATGCAAGTCAATGGGGAATCAAAGTCAGCAGTGAGTGGAGGACAGGAAAACACCTACAGTGCCCATTTTAATGCCAAAAGCATCAATTCTTATTTCCTAAGCTTGTCAATCTAAATTTACTTTATAATAATAGTTAGGCATTGAAAACAGGGGGTCATTTAGCTAAAGTTGTGGGGGGTAGGGCTGGCTCAAGATTTTCATGGGCCCAGGAAACGCGGAATACATCATGGCGGTGGAGCAGGGAGAGGTAAGTATTTTAACTTTGCAAGTGCTGTGATACTGAGCAAGCAGGGGGGCCCACTCATTGGCTCTTGGCACTGGCACAGGGCCCCTCATAGTATGGTGGTGTGTTTGATGGCGGGTGGCGCCTCCCACTGCCAGAGACACTTTTGCGTACCATGAGGGGCCATGTGCCAGTGACGTCGCCAACGAGTATGCCCCCACCACCTGATGAAGGAACCTGCACTTTCATCTGCACCTTACTCTTTGTCCCCGTGTAAGGTGGTATAGTATGCGGGAAGGGGAACCTGACTTTCAGCAGGGTCAGATTCTGGCTGTGTAGAGTGCAAGGGGAATGTAGAGGTCTGGGTTAATGTACCAGCAGACTCATCTAGCAGTGGCTGGGCAATGGGCAGGATGAGGAGGAAACACAGATATAGGCCCAATTAATAAAGTAGGCTAAATGCAGTTCAAAATTGGTAACAGGACTAAACAGGCGGCCTAGCTTTGTTCAGTGGAGGACAACTGTAATGAGTGGCGCAGACACGGTTAGTAGGCCCAAATACAAAAGTAGGCTAAAAGCAGTTCAAAATTGGTAACAGGACTAAACAGGTGGCTTAGCTTTGTTCGGTGGAGGACAACTGTAATGAGTGGCGCAGACACAGTTTATAGGCCCACAATAAAAAAGTAGGCTAAATGCAGTTCAAAATTGGTAACAGGACTAAACAGGCGGCCTAGCTTTGTTCAGTGGAGGACAACTGTAATGAGTGGCGCAGACACGGTTAGTAGGCCCAAATACAAAAGTAGGCTAAAAGCAGTTCAAAATTGGTAACAGGTAGTGTTGAGCGATACCGTCCGATACTTGAAAGTATCGGTATCGGATAGTATCGGCCGATACCCGAAAAATATCGGATATCGCCGATACCGATATCCGATACCAATACAAGTCAATGGGACATCAAGTATCGGAAGGTATTCTCATGGTTCCCAGGGTCTGAAGGAGAGGAAACTCTCCTTCAGACCCTGGGAACCATAGGGATGTGTAAAATAAAGAATTAAAATAAAAAATATTGATATGCTCACCTCTCCGGCGGCCCCTGGACTTCACGCTGCTAACCGGGAGGCTTCTTTGTTTAAAAAGCGCGCCTTTCGGACCTGTGAATGACGTCCCGGCTTCTGATTGGTCGCGTGCCGCCCATGTGACTGGCACGCGACCAATCAGAGGCCGCGACGTCATTCGCAGGTCCTCAATTCCTAGCATTAGCAGTTTTGTGAATGAGAATGACGTCGCGGCTTCTGATTGGCCGCGTGCCGCCCATGTGACCGGCACGCGGCCAATCAGAAGCCGCGACGTCATTCTCATTCACAAAACTGCTAATGCTAGGAATTGAGGACCTGCGAATGACGTCGCGGCCTCTGATTGGTCGTGTGCCGGTCACATGGGCGGCACGCGACCAATCAGAAGCTGGGACGTCATTCACAGGTCCGAAAGGCGCGCTTTTTAAACAAAGAAGCCTCCCGGTTAGCAGCGTGAAGTCCAGGGGCCGACGGAGAGGTGAGCATATCAATATTTTTTATTTTAATTCTTTATTTTACACATCCCTATTAATTCGATACCGATACCCGATATCACAAAAATATCGGATCTCGGTATCGGAATTCCGATACCGCAAGTATCGGCCGATACCCGATACTTGCGGTATCGGAATGCTCAACACTAGTAACAGGACTAAACAGGCGGCCTAGCTTCGTTCAGTGGAGGACAACTGTAATGAGTGGCGCAGACACAGTTAGTAGACCCAAAATAAAAAAGCAGGCTAAATGCAGTTCAAAATTGGTAACAGGACTAAACAGATGGCATAGCTTTGTTCAGAACAATGTGAAAATGTGATCAGCTGGATGGCAGGTAATGCTTCCAATATGTTTCCCACCCTGTCTTCCACACAATTCAGTCTCCTTAGCCAAGAGTTTGGAGCACATAATCCTCACCCTGATACTCCTTCCTCCCACATGGCGACTCCCAGAATACAAGTGATCCCACACTCGAACATTCCGAGGAGCTCTTTACATTTCCATTTATTGATTCTAGCCTGTAGCCCTGAACAATTCAAGAGGGACATGAGGAGCTCTTGGGTAGTGATGCCCAAATATGTGAGCAGTAACAATCAGAAGAAGATGATGGTGGGGAACAGCAATTAGTGTCTCAAGAGGTAGATGATGATTAAAAACGGTTGCCAACAAGTGATGGTGTTAAGTCAACATGTCAGGAGGACCAGAGTGCGATAGTGGAAGATGAGGTAGTGGACGACGAAGTCACTTACCCAACCTGGGAAGGTGCCAAACAGAGCGAGGCAAGCAGCGCAGATGGGGAGGGATCAATAGCAGTGTGGTGGCCAGAGGGAAAAGGCAGGCAACTGTTCCTCACAGCACTCACAAATGTCAAGTTCCCAGGCTAAGGGTTAGATGTTCCCCAGTCTGGCCCTTTTTTAAAGAAATTGTGGATTATAAAAGAATGGTCATTTGCAACCTGTGTGCTACCAAGATCAGTAGAGGCCACACCATTACCAGCCTTACCACCACCAACATGCTCAGGCATATGTCATCAAAGCACTCGACTAGATGGACCAAACGCCTGGGTCCACAATGAGTGTCTGTGGGTGACACCACTGCCTCTTTCACTTTGCTATATGCTTACCAATCCCCTGTCAAGGATACAGGTGCTGATTGTCATTGCACATTTGGAAGCACCATCAGCAACCACATTCTATTCCTTGTCCCAGCACAGTATTCAAATATACTACCCCAGGACTTGAAACACAAGGTAAAATATGAAAACACGCAAACACTTAACAGCCACATTTCCAGACTGCTTGCCCTGAAAATGTTGCCATTTGGGCTTTTGGACACTAAGGCTTTCCGCATCCTTATGACTACAGCTATCCCTTGGTACTCGGTCTCCAGCCACCACTATTTTTCCCTGTGTGCCATCCCCCTCTACACAATCATGTGTCCCACAACATCACCCATGTCCTGACCAAAGCAGTTACTGGGAAAGTTCACTTAATGACTGACACGTGGATAATTTCTTGCCACCAGGGATGTTACATCTCCCTGAAGGCATACTTGGTGAATATTGTGGAGGCTAGGATAGCACACATACTACTGATGTGAAGATTGTGGGCCCTATTTCCATCAAGGTTTCCTCTATCTCCCACACCGGTTCCAGCACCCCCACCTCCTCATACTCCATCTCCAAATTGTCATCTCTGACTATGTCGTACATATTAGTCGCAAGCTGGAAGCACTGCCTCGATGAAGCGCCTACAGGCTCTGCTAAAACAAATTTGTCTAGATGACACACGTTTCGAAGCTCATGGCTTCTTCTTCAGGAAGTTTCCACACAAAGATATGGTTATGATATCTTTGTGTGGAAACTTCCTGAAGAAGAAGCCATGAGCTTCGAAACGCGTTGAATAAACCACCCGAACACCTACAATTATATCTGGATCCATTATTTGTCGCAGCAGCGCGGATTTAATCCACATTTCATCTAGTTTAACGGTTCTGAGAGGTCGCAACGCTGACCTGTGGATCTGCAGCAGCTGACAAACTACACGCCTGTACTGTGTACCACCAGGTGAGCAGTTCTCTCACAATTGATTAGAAGCAATCCTGGGGATAAGACCCTATATGCGCTTTTTTGTCTCCTATTTTTCTATACTAGATGACACACAGCACACACCTGCAGAGTTGAAAGGTATAACAGCCTAGATAGACCTTTGGCTCCCTGCTGCTGGGCCTATAACCAGGCATTGCCATGTTTGATAATGGCCATAACTTGATGGTAACTGAATTTTTGTCACGCTTGCACATGTACTATGCCTAGCCCACATCCTCAACTTGTTGGTTCAGCAGTTTCTGAAAGCCTACCCAGATTTGCCTGATCTACTTGTGAAGTTAAGTGGCGTGTGCGCCCAGCTACAGCTGCCATCGGTATGGCAAAGATGCAGCAGCGCTTGTAAATGCCAGCTCCCCAACTGGGGTGCAATATGACCACATGCTTGAACTCCACATTACATATGTTGGCAAGGCTTCACGAGCAGCAGAGGGCAGCAGTTGAATACTGGCTACAACATGTCCATCAGTATTCCGGTTAGCCTCCGCACATAACAACCGATGAGTGGGCATGGAAGAATGACTTCTGTGAGTATCTCCAAAACTTTGAAGAATTAGCATAACCATCATGCTTCTGTGTCTACCCAAACACATGCTGCTCACAATTAAAGAGTAAGCTTTGCATGTGGACCAGGTGGAAATGGAGAAAGAAAGTACACAGGGTGATACTACTCAGCCAGGTCTCATCTCATCTTCTCAGCGTGGATTGAGTGATAATGGGGAGGAGGCAGAGGAGGAACAGGAGATGGTTGCCTGAGCTACAGAGAGTACTAAACACACCAGATTCATCTTGTCTGTTCAATGTGGATGGGATGAAGAGGAGGAAGAGATAGAAAGTCATCCTCTTGGTGGGGACAGGGAAGTCCTGCCTGATGAGAGTTTGGCAAATATGGTTGACTTTATGTCCTGCTGCCTTTTCTGTGTCCCTAGCAATATATGCATTTTGACCAAAACTGATTACTGTTTGTTACCCTTCTCAACCCATGCTGTGAGAACTTTACATCACTGTTTCCTGTGGCGGAGAGGGCTAATAAAATGGTGCAATTCCAGAAGGCCCTAGTCAAACATTTAGTTGAGCAATTAGTAAAACAATTAGCATCTGACAACGCTGGTGGCAGAAGTCATAGTTCTTTGGGTAACCAAGGAGGAGAGAAGAGGGAGACACACACCAGGTCCAACAGAGGCAGGGGAACAATATTAAAGGTCTTAGACAGTTTCATTAGACCCTCTCAGCTCCCAGGCCCTGATGTGCAGGGTAAACTGACAAGGAGGGAAAAGTTTTTAAAGATGTTGAAGGAGTATCTAGCTGACTCTACTAGGATCCTCTGTGATTCCTCTGTACCATATAACTCTTAGGTATCCAAGCTGGACATGTGGCATGAACTGTTCCTCTATGCCTTGGATGTGCTGGCCTGCCCTGTTGCTAGCATTTTGTCAGAGCAGGATTTTAGTGTCACCAGCTTCAAATTTTTGGAGGGTCATAATGCGATCCTCGCTCTTAATTTTTCCAAGGTATGTATGATGCCCTCCTTCATAATTTGTACAGGAAGTGTATGAGGCAACCCTCTACAATTCACTTATATATGTATGTATACTCCCCCAGGGGTAAATGTTTTTTCAGCCCTTTCACTTAGTGCATAGGCCTTAGTGCATAGGCTTTACCAGTCTAGGAGTCCCACTCCTTAAAAATAATTAAAAAATTTTTTTTCTGAGGCCTTCCTCTACGTGTCGTCCAGGGTGTATTACAGTCCCTATTTCTTATTTTTGGCAGCCCCTGCACTTAGAGCATAGGCTTTATGAATCTAAGAGTACCACTACCTAATAATTTTAACAGAATGTGTATGAGGCCTTCTCTTATGTCTAATAAAGGGTGTATCAGAGGCCTTCTTCCTTCTAATTTATCCAGTTTTGGAATTGTCTGCATAGGCTTTGTGATATTTAGAGCACCTCCTTCATAAATTAAACAGGATGTGTCTGACCATGTCACACATACCACATGCCAAGATAATGTAGTAAAATGTTAAAATTACATTTAGCGGTAACTACTGGTTGAAGTAATAGTAGTAGGAAAATGCTAAATTAGGTATATAAGGAAAATTAGAGATATGAAACTGCAAAATTGCGATGAAAAATTACAGTAAAAAATAAGGTACTTAGCACATAGATTGGCCAATATATCTGAGCAAAATAGCCAAAGTAAAGACATCCTTCATTGTTCCCAACAGCAACCTGAGTCAGAGATGCATCCAGGTGTCTTCCCCATGCTGTTACCTTTACATTTGAGTGTTATTTACAACCATTTCAGTGATTTCCCTGCCACCCCGAACCCTCCTGTTAGGGTTTTCCAGAAAGATGCTCAAGTTTGCCATTGACTTCCATTATACTCATTACTTGAGTCGAGCCCATCCGAGTGTTTGACCTGCTCAATACAAGTACCGAGCACTCAAGTATTTCAGTGCTCGATCATCACCATTTACCACATAAAATGCTACTTAATCTTGGAAGTATAAAACACATCACAAGTAAGCCGAAGTTCCATTGTGAGAAGTTAACAGTGACTCTAGTTTTTAATATCCATATATTTAACGCTGAGAAGGCTTCAGGCCATTTTACATTAAGAATCGTTCATTTGATTCAGAAAATGTTCAATAATATAGACATATTGGGTCTGTCACTGAAACATAAACATAGTTATTTTATATTCCTAATGTATAGCACAGCCATTAGGCTTAACCTAGCTAAAAGCTTTCTGAACGATGGTGCTTCTTTTAAAACAATCCTGAGGGATTACTTCAGAACTTCAGAACTAAATCTTTATTAGAGAAACTATGATAGGACAATAAGAGCACTTAGTTAAATGCCTTAAGATTCACTGAAAGTCTAAAATAGATTTTCAGCTCAGTGTGTGTGATACGTGCCGGAGAGCTGTATAGTATGAATCATATCGAGCAGGAAATGTTTATTACGTAGTGTATTAAAAATTATACCCATGTACTGTATTTGGCCTTATATCTATGACATCTTTAAAAATCCAAAAAGTAGTTGCACATATCCATATAATACCCTCCATGTTTTGCAGAGGAAAAAGGTTTTTCACACTGACTAAAATTATGCATTATTGTGGACATGCTTTGTAATTTGGCTAACTATGGTGGTTTGATTTGCGTGTATCGAATCACAAAAATATAAGATTCACTAGAATTTGAAACTCTTCACAGATTCATAAGTTTGATTTGTTACGAATTGATTCACTGACCTCTACAGCAGACCCTCTTTAACCCCTTTACCCCCAAAGGTCTTTTGCACGTTAATGACCAGGCCAATTTTTACAATTCTGACCATTGTCTCTTTATGAGGTTATAACTCTGGAACGCTTCAACGGATCCCAGTGATTCTGACAATGTTTTATTGTGACATATTGCACTTCATGATAGTGGTAAAATTTCTTTGATATTACCTGCGTTTATTTGTGAAAAAAATGGAAATTTGGTGAAAATTTTGAAAATTTTGCAATTTTCCAACTTTGAAGTTTTATGCAATTAAATCACAGAGATTTGTCACACAAAATACTTAATAAGTAACACTTCCCACATGTCTACTTTACATCAGCTTGATTTTGGAACCAAAAATTTTTTGTTAGGGAGTTATAAGGGTTAAAAGTTGACCAGCAATTTCTCATTTTTACAACACCATTTTTTTTTAGGGACCACATCTCATTTGAAGTCATTTTGAGGGGTCTATATGATACAAAATACCAAAGTGTGACACCATTCTAAAAACTGCACCCCTCAAGGTGCTCAAAACCACATTCAAAAAGTTTATTAACCCTTCAGGTGTTTCACAGGAATTTTTGGAATGTTTAAATAAAAATGAACATTTAACTTTTTTTTCACAAAAAAATTAATTCAACTCCAATTTGTTTTATTTTACCAAGGGTAACAGGATAAAATGGACCCCAAAAGTTGTTGTACAATTTGTTCTGAGTACGCTGATACCCCATATATGGGGGTAAACCACTGTTTGGGCGCATGGGAGAGCTTGGAAGGGAAGGAGTGCCGTTTGACTTTTCAATGCAAAATTTACAGGAATTGAGATTGGACGCCATGTTGCGTTTGGAGAGCCACTGATGTGCCTAAACATTGAAACCCCCCACAAGTGACAACATTTTGGAAAGTAGACCCCCTAAGGAACATATCTAGATGTGTGGTGAGCACTTTGACCCACCAAGGGCTTCACAGAAGTTTATAATGCAGAGCCGTAAAAATAAAACAAAAATTTTTTCCCACAAAAATTATATTTTAGCCCCAAGATTTGTATTTTCCCGAGGGTAACAGGAGAAGTTGGACACCAAAAGTTGTTTTCCAGTTTGTCCTGAGTACTCTGATACCCCATATGTGGGGGGGGAACCACCGTTTGGGTGCATGGAAGGGCTCGGAAAGGAAGGAGTGCCATTAGGAATGCTGACTTAGATGGAATGGTCTGCAGGCGTCACATTGCGTTTGCAGAGCCCCTAATGTACCTAAACAGTAGAAACCCCCCACAAGTGACACCATTTTGGAAAGTAGACCCCCTAAGGGACTCATCTAGATGTGTTGTGAGAGCTTTAAACCCCCAAGTGTTTCACTACAGTTTATAACGCAGAGCCGTGCAAAAAAACATATTTTTTTTCCACAAAAATTATTTTTTAGCCCCCAGTTTCGTATTTTTCCAAGGGTAACAGGAGAAATTGGACCCTAAATGTTGTTGTCGAATTTGTCCTTAGTATGCTGATACCCCGTATGTGGGGGGAACCACCGTTTGAGCGCATGGCAGAGCTCGGAAGGGAAGGAGCATCATTTGAAATGCAGACTTAGATGGATTGGTCTGCAGGTATCACATTGCGTTTGCAGAGCCCCTAATGTACCTAAACAGTAGAAACCCCCCACAAGTGACACCATTTTGGAAAGTAGACCCCCTAAGGAACTCATCTAGATGTGTTGTGAGAGCTTTGAACCCCCAAGTGTTTCACTACAGTTTATAACGCAGAGCCGTGCAAAAAAAATATTTTTTTTCCACAAAAATTGTTTTTCAGCCCCCAGTTTTGTATTTTTCCAAGGGTAACAGGAGAAATTGGACCCTAAATGTTGTTGTCCAATTTGTCCTTAGTATTCTGATACCCCATATGTGGGGGGAACAACCGTTTGGGCGCATGGGAGGGCTCGGAAGGGAAGGAGCGCCATTTGGAATGCAGACTTAGATGGAATGGTCTGCAGGCGTCACATTGCATTTGCAGAGCTCCTAATGTACCTAAACAGTAGAAACCCCCCACAAGTGACCCCATATTGGAAACTAGACCCCCCAAGGAACTTATCTAGATGTGTTGTGAGAACTTTGAACCCCCCAAGTGTTTCACTACAGTTTATAACGCAGAGCCGTGAAAATAAAAAATCTTTTTTTCCCACAAAAATTATTTTTTAGCCCCCAGTTTTGTATTTTCCCAAGGGTTAAAGGAGAAATTGGACCCCAAAATTTGTTGTACAATTTGTCCTGAGTACGCTGATACCCCATATGTGGGGGGAACCACCGTTTGGGCGCATGGGAGGGCTCAGAAGTGAAGGAGCGCCATTTTGAATGCAGACTTAGATGGATCAGTCTGCAGGCGTCACATTGCATTTGCAGAGCCCCTTATATACCTAAACAGTAGAAACCCCCCACAAGTGACCCCATATTGGAAACTAGACCCCCCAAGGAACTTATCTAGGAGTGCTGTGAGAACTTTGAACCCCCAAGTGTTTCACTACAGTTTATAACGCAGAGCCGTGAAAATAAAAAATATTTTTTTTTCCCACAAAAATTATTTTTTAGCCCCCAGTTTTGTATTTTTCAAAGGGTAACAGGAGAAATTGGACCCCAAAAGTTGTTGTCCAATTTGTTCTGAGTAAGCTGATACCCCATATGTTGGGGTAAACCCCTGTTTGGGCACACGGGAGAGCTCGGAAGGGAAGGAGCACTGTTTTACTTTTTCAACGCAGAATTGGCTGGAAATGAGATCGGATGCCATGTCGCGTTTGGAGAGCCCCTGATGTGCCTAAACAATGGAAACCCCTCAATTATAGCTGAAACCCTAATCCAAACGCATCCCTAACCCTGATCCCAACGGTAACCCTAACCACACCTCTAACCCAGACACACCCCTAAACCTAATCCCAACCCTATTCCCAACCGTAAATGTAATCCAAACCCTAACTCTAACTTTAGCCCCAACCCTAACCCTAACTTTAGCCCCAACCCTAAATGTAGCCTTAAACCTAGCCCCAAACCTAACCCTAGCCCTAACCCTAACCCTAGCCCTAACCCTAGCCCTAACCCTAGCCCTAACCCTAGCCCTAGCCCTAACCGTAGCCCTAACCCTAACCCTAATGGGAAAATGGAAATAAATACATTTCTTTTAATTTTTTTTATTTTTCCCTAACTAAGGGGGTGATGAAGGGGGGTTTGATTTACTTTTACAGTGGGTTATTTAGCGGATTTTTATGATTGGCAGCCGTCACACACTGAAAGACGCTTTTTATTGCAAAAAATATTTTTTGCGTTACCACATTTTGAGAGCTATAATTTTTCCATATTTGAGTCCACAGAGTCATGTGAGGTCTTATTTTTTGCGGGACGAGTTGACGTTTTTATAACTAACATTTTCGGACACATGACATTTTTTGATCGCTTTTTATTCCGATTTATGTAAGGCAGAATGACCGAAAACCAGCTATTCATGAAGTTCTTTTGGGGGAGGCATTTATACCATTTCGTGTTTGGTAAAATTGATAAAGCATTTTTATTCTTCGGGTCAGTATGATTACAGCGATACCTCATTTATATCTTTTTTATGTTTTGGCGCTTTTATACGATAAAAACTATTTTATAGAAAAAATAATTATTTTTGCATCACTTTATTCTGAGGGCTATAACTTTTTTACTTTTTTGCTGATGATGCTGTATGGCAGCTTGTTTTTTGCGGGACAAGATGACGTTTTCAGCGGTACCATGGTTATTTATATCCGTCTTTTTGATCGCGTGTTATTCCACTTTTTGTTTGGTGGTATGAGAATAAAGCAATGTTTTTTGCCTCGTTTTTTTTTTTACGGTGTTCACTGAAGTGGTTAACTAGGGATATAGTTTTATAGTTGCGGTTGTTACGGAAGCGGCGATACTAAATATGTGTACTTTTATTGTTTTTTTTTAATTTAGATAAAGAAATGTATTTATAGGAACAATATATATATTTTTTGGGGGGGGATTTTTTTTAAATTTTTTTTACACATTGGAATATTTTTTATTACACTATAACATTGCCCCAGGGGGGCATCGTGCTATAGTGTAAGATCGCTGATCTGACACTTTGCTGTGCACTGTGTCTGATCAGCGATCTGACGTGCACTTTTCCTATACTTCCCGGCGCCTGCTCTGATCCTGGCACATAGTGTCGGATGTCAGCTGCGATAGGCAGCTGACACCCTGCGGCGATCGGCCACGCTCCACCCGTGAGGGTCAGATAGGCCCAGGTCACCTCGACGGGATAGTACATCTAAGATCAGAAAGGGGTTATTTATCCTTTAAAGCAAGCTATGAATAAAGTTTCCCAATATGAACGTTGCGTACTTGAAAGGAACCTGTAAGGACAATTTTACTACAGAACAGGCAGTACATTGAAATCATGGTGCTCTATTGCAAGTTTCTGTATTAGAACCCCCTCTCAAAACCCCCACAAATATTCAGCTGAATAGGTGTGGTCGCGGTACATACAGTACAGACCAAAAATTTTAATACACCTTCTCATTTAAAGATTTTTCTGTATTTTCATGACTATGAAAATTGTATATTCACACTGAAGGCATCAAAATTATGAATTAACACGTGTGGAATTATATACTTAACAATAAAGTGTGAAACAACTGAAAATATGTCTTATATTCTAGGTTCTTCAAAGTAGCCACCTTTTGCTTTGATGACTGCTTTGCACACTCTTGGCATTCTCTTGATGAGCTTCAAGAGGTAGTCACCGGGAATGGTTTTCACTTCACAGGTGTGCCCTGTCAGGTTTAATAAGTGGGATTTCTTGCCTTATAAATGGGGTTGGGACCATCAGTTGTGTTATGGAGAAGTCTGATGAATACACAGCTGATAGTCCTACTGAATAGACTGTTAGAATTTGTATTATGGCAAGAAAAAAGCAGCTAAGTTAAGAAAAACGAGTGGCCATCATTACTTTAAGAAATGAAGGTCAGTCAGTCCAAAAAATTGGGAAAACTTTGAAAGTGTCAGTTTGCAGTGGCAAAAACCATCAAGCGCTACAAAGAAACTGGCTCACATGAGGACCGCCCCAGGAAAGGAAGACCAAGAGTAAACTCTGCTTCTGAGGATAAGTTTATCAGAGTCACCAGCCTCAGAAATCGCAGGTTAACAGCAGCTCAGATTAGAGACCAGGTCAATGCCACACAGAGTTCTAGCAGCAGACACATCTCAATAACAACTGTTAAGAGGAGATTTTGTGCAGCTGGCCGTAATGGTAAAATAGCTGCTAGGAAACCACTGCTAAAGACAGTCAACAAGCAGAAGAGACTTGTTTAGGCTAAAGAACACAAGGAATGGGCATTAGACCAGTAGAAATCTGTGCTTTGGTCTGATGAGTCCAAATTTGAGATCTTTGGTTCCAAACACCATGTCTTTGTGCGACGCAGAAAAGGTGAACTGATGGACTGTACATGCCTGGTTCCCACCGTGAAGCATGGAAGAGGAGGTGTGATGGTGTGGGGGTACTTTGCTGGTGACACTGTTTGGGGATTTATTCAAAATTGAAGGCATGTTGAAGCAGCATGGCTACCACAGCATCTTGCAGTGGCATGCTATTCCATCCGGTTTGCGTTTACTTGAACCATCATTTATTTTTCAACAGGACAATGACCCCAAACACACCTCCAGGCTATGTAAGGGCTATTTGACCAAGAAGGAGAGTGATGGGGTGCTACGCCAGATGATCTGGCCTCCACAGTCACCCGACCTGAACCCAATCGAGTTGGTTTGAGGTGAGCTGGACCGCAGAGTGAAGACAAAAGGGCCAACAAGTGCTAAGCATCTCTGGGAGCTCCTCCAAGATTGTTGGAAGATTATTCCCAGTGACTACCTCTTGAAGCTGATCAAGAGAATGCCAAGAGTGTGCAAAGCAGTCATCAAAGTCATTAAATTCATAGTTTTGATGCCTTCAGGGTGAATGTACAATTTTCATTGTCATGAAAATACAGAAAAATCTTTAAATGAGAAGGTGTGTCCAAACTTTTGCACTGTAGATCCAGTCACAGAAGGCATACCTCGCAATTTTTAAATATAGGGAGAGGGATATGTATTGTCAAGTTCCCAGAAATAGTGCACCTAATGAAGGCCCTTAGTGGTCTTATTGACTACAATATCCCTTTCATAGCCCCCGGACAGAGTCTGATAAGTTATCTTATGCACAACTATAGTAAATTTCCCCACATAATTTTTCCCCACAGTACCCTCCCAAAGAAAAGATGATCAAAAGGTCAAATTTCATCACAAATCCGTATAAATTTTATTAGATTATAAATCACAAATTTTAAAATGCATAACACCAATTGGGGAAGAAAGTGAAATAGAACAACTTGCTCACATAGTGTGACTTTGGTTTTGAAAAAACACAGTGGATGTACACCAACAGATGACATGGCTCCCCAAACCACAATATAGAAAAAGGAGCAGCATCCATTCCAGGTGAAAGATATAAAGTCTTTATTCCACCACCATCATACAACGTTTCGGCCTGGCATGGCCTTTGTCAAGTACACAATATAGCTCACCTGGCCACCTTAAATAGTGTGGAGCCAAAATCAGGCACCAATCACTGACAAGGGGCGGCCTTTATTTAACAACAATCTTATAAATACATAAATCACACTATTACCCATAAAACATGCAAATGCCCAAATTACAATGACATCCCATATACCGTATATAGAAAATATACAATAATTAAAACGGCGTCAGGGATCATTCCAAACAGGAGCTGTAATCCAATCTTGGTTATGTTGTGCCCGCTGCCATCAAAAAGCTCAATCTGAGTACCCTCCCATATACAAAAGATGTCATCGATGTAGCGCCACCAGGCTCGGACATGGCTCCAGTAGCTGGAACTGTCCCCTTGTGTGTCAAATCGCGATTTATAAGATGTTTTTGTTTACATGCGCTGGTTACCATGGAGGTGGTTGTTTCCGGCTCTTACCACAGAGACGGGGATTCACTGCGTCCTGTGTTGGTCAGGTGATGTGTGTGGGCGGTCCGCCTACGCTCCTCCCTGGCTCTGACGTGGCCGCTGTTGTTTCCCTGTGCTGTGGGTGAGCGATGTCCGACTCGATGCCGCTGGCGCTTGCGCTGTAGGTTGGGTAGTTGCTGCGGTGAGAAATTGCGGTGAGAGTGAGAAAAGAAGGTTAGTTTCTTTTGAGTTACATGTGACCACACTTACCGAATATTATAAGGCACGTAGGATAAGGCCCACATTTGCGCCCAACCTTGTTGGCTGATAACGCACAGTTTTGTAACAGATTTGAGTCCATTACCAACAAATTCTCATTCGATCTAATGCTTTTGAACATTGAATTTCTACGTATGAAAATGGAGCAGATCAGGACTGTTGTAGCTGGTTTGGAGCAAAAACTTATTGGTCTTATGACTACACAGGAATTGGGCTCTTATAAAATCCAATTGGATGTGAATTTGTTGAAATTTCGCAGTGATATTGAGAAAACTAAGAGATCTAAATGGTTTCGTGATATGGAGGACTACAGATCTGGTCGAGTGTTTTCTTGGCATGCTGGTGTACAATCATCCTTCAATGGGAGGTCTAGATTTCAGCAAACAAGGAAGAAGAAAAGACCCTATGATAAAGACACCCAGAGTTTTGGTTTTATCACTGCAGAATCTGATTCTACTAATGACTCCAATATGGGAGCTGCTTCTTCTTCTTCTGGTTTTTTAGGGAACAGGAAACCGGACGGCGTGACAACGAAAGGAGGATCCGGAGAGGTGGCCGAAAACACAAAAGGTGGAGGCACCATTCGAGAACGGAGGAAGTTTCACAAGTCACCAATGAGAACCAGGAATATGGACGAGTGGCGGAAAGTGAATTAGATTGTAAAGATCTAGTGGTAAATATATCATCTGCAGATCTATCAGAAATTGATTATGCTGTGTTATCCAAGGGACTTACTTTTTGTCCAAGAAACTTTCCAGATTGGTTTCAGATAGAATGTGACTTACATGCCTTTTTTAGACGGTTACGACTTGCTGTATTTTTTTCGGACAAACGGTTGGCTGATAATTATGGTAGTGAGGCCGTTGATGGCTTCACTTTGAAAGGAACGGGCTTATTTAACAAAAGCTCTTTCCAACCTCCTGTGAGAAATCATTTTGTCGAATCCTACATTGAGATGGTAGAGAGAGATGTGAAACAGTTGAAGGATGGGTTTCGGAATTCAGGATTCAATAATCTATCACATATTGAGAGACAGTCACTTGACAGATTAGCAGGTAATGTTGAAATAACAATCAAACCGACCGATAAAGACGGTGCGGTTGTCATTATGGATACTGTTAAATATGAGGCTGAAATTCTTGGACAGTTGGCTGATACTGCCGTATATAGGAAATTGACGGGCAATCCTACCAGTCAATTTCAGAGGGATTTGCAGCTCCTGATTGAGGACTCCCTTACTGGTGGACTCATCGATCAGAAGCTGTCTGAATTTCTTTTTGTGGATGCACCCATTACTCCCGTCCTGTATACATTACCTAAGATACACAAAAATTTGTATAACCCCCCAGGACGACCTATTGTGTCGGGGAGGGGTTCTATGTGTCATAAAGTGGCTATCTTCCTTGATAAAATCTTGCGTCGCTTTGCCATCTCTTCTCGGTCTTATATTAGAGACACTAACGACTTTTTGAACAAATTGAGGGATGTCAGGGTGGGTACCTCTACCATCCTGGTATCCTTCGATGTAGTCTCTTTATATACTTCAATTGAACATGAAAAGGGGTTACATGCTGTTGATGTGGCGCTATCGGGCTTGGACTTGGCCCCAGCGTGTGCACAGTTGGTCCTCACCTTGCTGGAGTTCATCCTCAGGAGGAATTTTTTCCTCTTTGGGGATGATTACTATCTCCAGCTAAGGGGTACCGCCATGGGGTCCAATGTGGCCCCCACTTATGCCAACATCTACATGGCGGTACTGGAGGACCAATTTGTGTACAGTTCCAGCTACTGGTGCCATGTCCGAGCCTGGTGGCGCTACATCGATGACATCTTTTGTATATGGGAGGGTACTCAGATTGAGCTTTTTGATTTTTTGTCTGAATTAAACAATATACATGCACAGCTTAAATTTACTGTCACACATTCCATGGACAGGATACAATTCCTGGATACCATGGTGTATAAACAGGAGGATAGATTGTGTACAGATCTGTTTACTAAGGCAACCGACAGGAATAGTCTTTTGGATTATGGTAGTTACCATCCTAGGAGGATGATTGACTTGCTCCCGTGGAGCCAATTATTACGGGTACGCTGCATTGTCTCCGATGATGATATATGTGATGCAAGGTTGGACGCAATGTGCAATAAGTTCATCTGCAGAGGTTATCCTAAAGAGAAAGTTATGTGTCTAAAAAATCAGGTGATTACACTTAATGATGGGGAACTACAATCCCATAAAAACAGGAATAGAGAGAAACGTGTGTCTTTTGTCTCTACTTATTGTCCAGCTAGTGGCAGAATTGCGAGCATTTTGAATCGGCATTGGGGCTTTTTGAATAGAGGGTTACCTCAGATTCAAGATTTTCATTCACGGCCTATTCTGTCTTATAGACGTGGGCGAAACTTGAAAGACAGACTGGTAAAATCCGATGTGGGTACTAAGAGGGTTGCCATTCAGCGGACTTTGTGTCCACCTAGTATGGGCAATTTTCCTTGCCTTAGCTGTGCTTGTTGTAGCAATATGCTCAAGGGGGATAGTTTTCATCACCCCCGTACGGGGAAGAAATTTTTGATTAAAGAACGCTACACATGTTCCTCCAGTTTTGTCATCTATTTGCTGGTTTGTCCCTGTGGACTTATGTATGTAGGGGAGACTACAATGGAGATTAGAGCTCGCATAAGCAAACATAAGAGCACAATTAGAACTAAATTGCTTGAATTACCAGTCCCTAAACATTTTGAGGAATGTCGCCATTCTGTCAATCAGCTCCGATTTAGGGTGATTGATGGGGTCCCTATACTGAGAAGGGGAGGGAATAGGGTACAACTACTCAAACAAAAAGAATTAAGATGGATCTCTGTACTAGATACATTACAACCGAAAGGGTTAAACATTGAGTATAATCTACAGATATGTAATCTTTGATCCCTCTCTCTTCCCAGGTATTGTCTGTAATCTGTATACTTGTTTTTAATGTTGTTATTTTTGTTTTTTGTTTCTTTTTAGCACACTGGTGATTTGACATCCAGGGAGATTTGGAAGTCATGGAGCTGTTTTTCCTGTTTTTGTATATCTATGTTTAAATTGTTGGTGCTGTTCACCGATTTCTTCCTTGTCCCCTTGTGTGTCAAATCGCGATTTATAAGATGTTTTGGTTTACATGCGCTGGTTACCATGGAGGTAGTTGTTTCCGGCTCTTACCACAGAGACGGGGATTCACTGCATCCTGTGTTGGTCAGATGATGTGTGTGGGCGGTCCGCCTACGCTCCTCCCTGGCTCTGACGTGGCCGCTGTTGTTTCCCTGTGCTGTGGGTGAGCGATGTCCGACTCGATGCCGCTGGCGCTTGCGCTGTAGGTTGGGTAGTTGCTGCGGTCATGTGACCGCGTGCATGTGACGCACCTGCACGCTCGCTTTGGCTGCCTTTTGTCGGCGGATATAGCGTTTTGTTCGCAGTCTGTTAGGAGTAAGGCGATTGGCTGGTGGGTATTAATAACAGCACAGGAAGACCCTTCAGGATTGGAGAATACCTGTGTTATGGAGGATACAAGGGCTCATTGGTGGATTGTCGTCATGGCAGCGGGCACAACATAACCAAGATTGGATTACAGCTCCTGTTTGGAATGATCCCTGACGCCGTTTTAATTATTGTATATTTTCTATATATATGGGATGTCATTGTAATGTGGGCATTTGCATGTTTTATGGGTAATAGTGTGATTTATATATTTATAAGATTGTTGTTAAATAAAGGCCGCCCCTTGTCAGTGATTGGTGCCTGATTTTGGCTCCACACTATTTAAGGTGGCCAGGTGAGCTATATTGTGTACTTGACAAAGGCCATGCCAGGCCGAAACGTTGTATGATGGTGGTGGAATAAAGACTTTATATCTTTCACCTGGAATGGATGCTGCTCCTTTTTCTATATTGTGAGTATTGGTCCAGTGGATCCATGAACGTTGGAGCGTGCATCCTGGCTGATTGAGTGCTGCTGGTTGCTGTTTTTTTCACATGGCTCCCCAAACCATCACTGATTGTGGAAACTTCACACTAGACCTCAAGCAGCTTGGTGTCATGATCCAGGTCGGGGTTTGCTTCTTGTTTTTCTTTCCCTGGCCTGGTTATGGTGGGGTTAACTTTTCCTGCCTCTCTTTGGTTCATGGGTGGCTATTTATTGGTGCCACTCCGGGTAGCATTTGTCAGTAATAGTTCCAGTCCCTGTCTTGAGCATCAGACCCGTATACCCTAGTGCCTCTGACTACCCGTATTTGTGCCTAACCTGTTCCCTATCCCTGACTTAGTGTGTGTTTGGTGGTTTCCTACAGTGTATGACTCAACTTGAATTCTGAACCTTGCCTCCTGCTTTCCGTCTCTGTTACTACATTTCCCGTTTAGCTTTGACTCTTTAGCTCGTACCCAACTATGTCTTCTGTCTCACATTTTGTCTCCTGCACTACCGTCTGGTTCTGATTTCTGGCTTGTCTCTGACAACGTGCATTGCTGTGACTTCTGGTACTTCGTCTTCCTGTTTTTTGCTAACTGGCTGGTCTGACTACTCCGTCGCCTCCTAGTGGCCCTCCTCGCTTTGAACTGTGGTGTTACATGGTGAGTTCTACCTTTTTCCCCTTATCTGCACCCACTGGTGGGGGTTGCGTGCAACTGCCTTGCAGTTGCATTCCACTTGGATTATGTGCCTCCCCAAACTTCCTCCAGACTTTGGAACCTTGATTTCCAAATTAAATGCAAATTTACTTTCACCTGAAAACAACACCTTGGACAACTAAGCAACATTCCAGTTCTTTGACTCTTTGACCCAGGTAAGACGCTTCTGGCTTTGTCTATTGGTCATGAGTTGGTTGACACAAGGAATGCAATTGTAGCCCATGTCCTGGATACGTCTGTGTGTGGTGGCTCTTGAAGCAATGACTCCAGCAGCAGTCCACTCCTTGTGAATCTCCCTAAATTTTTGAATGGCCTTATCTTAACAATCTTTTCAAGGATGCGATTATCCCGGTTGCTTGTGCACCTTTTTCTCCCACACTTTTTTCTTCCACTCAACTGTCCATTAATATGCTTGAATACAGCACTCTGTGTAATAATAATAATCTCTTTATTTATATAGCGCCAACATATTCTGCAGTTTTTGCACACATTATCATCTCTGTATCCGATGGGGCTCACAATCTAAATTGTATATGTCTTTGGGAGGAAACCCACGCAAACACGAGGAGAACATACAAGCTCCGTGCAGATGTTGTCCTAGGTGTGATTTGAAACCCAGGATGCCAGCGCTTCAAGGCTGCAGTACTACTAACCACTGAGCCACCGTGCTGCCAAGCCAGCTCCTTGCAGAGCGTGTCAATGACTGCTTTCTGGACATCTGGCAAGTCAGCAGTCAGCAGTCTTCCTCATGATTGTGGAGCCTACTAAAACAGACTAAGGGAACTTTTAAACACTTAGGAAGCCTTTGCAGGTGTTTTTTGTTAGCTTTTCTAATTTACTGAGATAATGACTTTTGGGTTTTCATTGGCTGTAAGCCATAATCATCAACATTAACATAAATAAAGACTTGAAATAGAGCACTCT
Organism: Ranitomeya imitator; assembly: GCF_032444005.1. Classification (NCBI taxonomy): domain Eukaryota; kingdom Metazoa; phylum Chordata; class Amphibia; order Anura; family Dendrobatidae; genus Ranitomeya; species Ranitomeya imitator. The sequence continues at coordinate 897,645,860 of NC_091282.1, read as the reverse complement.
CTTTGTAATGACTCTATATAATATACATGTTTCAGTTTTTGCATTGAAGAACTGAAATAAATTAACTTTTTGATGATATTCTAAATTTGTGAGAAGCACCTGTATGTGATCCACACAGCAAGCCCCACAGGTTGATACCCCTCAGGCCATCAAAACGGTATAAGGGCCATTACAGTCCTGCATACAGTATGTTCCCATTGTAAAATGATTGGACCTCACAATTCCTTCACACAGTATGCTAGCCACAAAATACCTCACACAGTATGATGTCACCACAGTTTCCACACACAGTATTATGGCCTTAGAGTCCCCCATATAGTTTGTGTATGACCCATGTCAAAACTCACTGCAGCTACCCCTACTACTGGTGAAGCGGGGTCGGGGCAGACGTGTTTACATCTGCTATGGGCCTAAGTTCTGATTGCCCCACAACCCCTCTACTAAATGGATGTCTGGGTGGAGTGTGTGGTGTAGTGAAGTATGTTCCTTACACACTTTTGCTTCGGCAGTCCTTGTTTTCTGCCCATCCTTGGGACGAGTTCTTGCTACAAAGAAGACAGAAGACCTTGGGTCCGGGTTAACAGGTTCGACTTTACTGTGCAATTCATTTACATAGGGCAGCAGAATACAGATTACGACAAAGTCTTGTTTTAGAGATGCTCCCTTGGTTTTGTGATTCACCAGTCCTTGTCCACGTTCTGTTTTGAGACCCACCATCATCATGTCACTCTGTGACCTGGCTGACATCTTCCTTATCAGTGAGATAAAGGAATGACTCTCTATTAGAGATGTGCAAATATTTCAATGTTCAGTTCAGATTATGATCTCCGAGTTTGCAATATTCGCCAATTTATTAGTTTAATATTCTCCAAACATAACCGAATACCATTCAAGTCAATAGGAGGCAAAAAACAACGCATAGACAACATCTTCAAATGGGCCCAAAAGCTGTCAAAACACATGAAATGAGGGACAGACACCAGGAAAGTGGCCCCAATTCACCCACAGTACAAATTGCAGCCTGGCTCGGCAGCAATTAGCCATGCATGAGGAATCGGGGTCTGGGCCAGCAATTACAGCTTTGAATTGAACTTCAAATTAAGACGTGGGTGAGGGATCAGTTTAGGCCTCCTTTGCTGGGAGCAATGCCACAAAAAAGGACTAAAATCCTCCAAATATTCAGAAAAACACCAGAAAAAAGGCAGCACCACTTACCTGCCCAGGTCTTTGAACAAATTCACTACAGGATGCAGCCAGCACATATAGCATGATGTTGGCAACACAGGTGCAAAATACTAAATAGACAACCCCTCACCACATACCCATTCATGGAGGGGGTGACTGCTTAGTATACATTTGCACAATGTATAGGGCGCTGTTCACATAAAGACAATACATAGTGTCAGCATATTAGTCACGCCCCTACTATGCGATTAGGCAGGCTGGCCAGCACTCTCTCAATGCATCCCAGTGTGAACACCCCTGTATACAAGACCAAACGTGCAGGGTTTGGCTGCATCCTGAAAAATACAGTGCATAAAATACACAAAAATAGTGAGGCATTGGTCGATATATTGGCCAAAACATGCAAGCTCGCAACCCACGCCAAGTGTCCCAACACTTGCTCTTTTGCAGGGAGCCCTGATACCACATGCAACAGCTCAAGCTGCTTTCACGCTTAGTCACACTCAGGTGGCTCAAATATCCTTTCGTAGATTACTATTATCAGAAAAATGTAAGGATAGTAACATGGGTAGTTTACTACAAGGAAGAGGAGGCCGGATGGTCTCGGAGGCCTACTGCTACAGGCAACATGCATGAAGGAGACCCAACCTGGAGTCTACACATTTACAAAAATTTGTGGCAGACACCAACAAAGTGGCATCAATTTCACCACAGAAATAGTATAATCGGGACCGACACCTCTTACACTACACTGTGTGCAGAATTATTAGGCAAGTTGTATTTTAGAGGATTATTTTTATTATTGATCAACAACTATGTTCTCAATCAACCCAAAAGACTAATAAATATCAAAGCTTAATTTTTTTTAGATTTGGCTCTCTTAGGAGGATATCTGTTTGTGCAGGTCACTATTACTGTGCAGAATTATTAGGCAACTTAATAAAAACCAAATATATTCCCATCTCACTTGTTTATTTTCACCAAGCAAACCAATATAACTGCACAAAATGTAGAAATAAACATTTCTGACATGCAAAAACAAAACCCAAAAAAATTAGTAACCAATATAGCCACCTTTCTTTATGATGACACTCAACAATCTTCCATCCATAGACTCTGTCAGTTGCATGATCTGTTTACGATCAACATTGTGTGCAGCAGCCACCACAGCCTCCCTAACACTGTTCCGAGAGGTGTACTGTTTTACCTCCCTGTAGATCTCACATTTTATGAGGGACCACAGGTTCTCTATGGGGTTCAGATCAGGTGAGCAAGGGGGCCATGTCATTATTTTTTCTTCTTTGAGGCCTTTGCTGGCCAGCCATGTTGTGGAGTAGTTGGAGGCATGTGATGGAGCATTGTCCTGCATGAAAATCATACTTTTATTGAACGACTTCTTCCTGTACCACTGCTTGAATACGTTGTCTTCCAGAAACTGGCAGTAGGTCTGGGAGTTGAGCTTCACTCCATCCTCCACCCGAAAAGGTCCAACAAGTTCATCTTTGATGATACCAGCCCATACCAGTACCCCACCTCCACCTTGCTGGTGTCTGAGTAGGAGTGGAGCTCTCTGCCATTTACTAATCCAGCCTCTGGCCCATCCATCTGGCCCATTAACAGTCACTCTCATTTCATCAGTCCATAAAACCTTTGATAAGTCAGTCTTAAGATATTTCTTGGCCCAGTTTTGACGTTTTATCTTATGTTTCTTGTACAAAGGTGGTCGTTTTTCAGCCTTCCGTACCTTGGCCATATCCCTGAGTATCACACACCTTGTGCTTTTTGTTACTCTAGTAACGTTGCAGTTCTGAAATATGGTAAAACTGGTGGCAAATGCCATCTTGGCAGCTTCACGCTTGATTTTCCTCAATTCATGGGCAGGTTGGCGCTTTTTTTGCCCAACATGCTTCTTGCAACCCTGTTGGCTATTTGCCATGAAACGTTTGATTGTTCGGTGATCACGCTTCAAACGTTTGGCAATTTCAAGACTGTTGCATCCCTCTGCAAGACATCTCACAATTTTGGAACCATCAAATCTCTCTTCTGACCCATTTTGCCAAAGGAAAAGAAGTTGCCTAATAATTAAGCACACCTTATATAGGGTTTTGATGTCATTAGACAACACCCCTCCTCATTACAGAGATGCACATCACCTGATTTACTTAATTGGTAGTTGGCTTTCAAGCCTGAACAGCTTGGAGTAGGACAACATGTATAAAAAGAATCATGTGATCAAAATACAACTTGCCTAATAATTCTGCACACAGTATATAGCCAATTCAGCAGATGGAGACTGCAACGGGCAAGGTGGTGCAACCACTGTGCCATATCCCTCTGAAAGCCTGAAGGGACAACACTAGGTGGCCTACCAAGTTCCAGCTCAGATAAGTGGCTGCAGGTGAAAACTGCAACCCATGGAGGGATCAGGAGGTGGCACCAGGTGCTACTCCAGGGCTGACATACAGAGGGTGGCAGCTGACCCCCTACAGTGGGTAGGCTTCTACGGCCTGAAAGAGGGATGAAGAATTCAGGCAGGCACTGTAGGGACACTGGAGTCACGGGTGCATATGAGACTGGTTGAGGAACAAAAAAGCACTGGCAGGTGTGGGCTGGACCGACTGTTGGACAGATGGGCCCTGGCAGGTGCGATCTGGACCGGCGGATGGACAGAAGAGCACAGACAGGCATGAGCAGATGGGTACAGGGTACACAAGCAGACAGGTGGACCTGGGGAACCTGACAACTAGCAAGCATGCAAGGAAAACTAACAACCTAGCCCAGGCACATCCATATTGGAGGAGGAGCCTTAAATAGAAGGTTTCGCACAGCTATAGGCTTAGAGCAAAGTGGGCCGTCCCTTTAAGAGGGAGGGAGTGCAGACGTGCCTTAAACATAGTACCCAGGCCTAAAACTGAACTTAGGGGACACCGACACATAGAGGTGAGATGAGGAGGTGGTGTGAGAGTGGGAGATACTGAATGTCCTGTCTGTTAGGTACAAGGAGATCCACAAAGGGCCAAGTCTGTAAAGGCAAGAGATCAGAAAGTTTGTAGTAAGAGGAAATGGTCCACTGTGCCAAATGCAGTTGCCAGGTCCTGGAGAAGGAGGAGGACAAACTAGTGTCGCTTTGATTTGGAGGTTAGTAGGTCATTGGTTACTTTAGTTAGGGCAGTTTAAGTGGAATGGTGAAGTCGGAAGCCAGATTTTAAGCAGTTAAGGAGGGAGCAAGTGATTAACCCCTTAACCCCCAAGGGTGGTTTGCACGTTAATGACTTGGCCAATTTTTACAATTCTGACCACTATCGCTTTATGAGGTTATAACTCTGGAATGCTTCCATGGATCCTGATGATTCTGACACTGTTTTCTTGTGACTAGGGTTGAGCGACTTTTCCTTTTTTTGGGTCGAGTCGGGTTTTGCGAAACCCGACTATTTCAAAAGTCGAGTTGAGTGAAATCGGCCGATTTTCTCAAAAAGTCGGGGATCGACCGAAACATGAAACCCAATGCAAGTCAATGGGGAAGCATAATCAGCAGTGAGTGGGGGCCAGGAAAACACCTACAGTGCCCATTTTAATGGCAAAAACATCCATTCTTGTTACTGAAGCTTGCCAATCTTAATTTACCTTATAATAATAGTTAGGCATTGGAAATTGGGGGTTATTTGGCTAAAGTTGTGGGGGGTAGGGCTGGTTCAAGTATTTAGTGGGCCCAGGAAATGTGGACCACATCACGGCAGTGGAGCAGGGAGAGGTACTGTAAGTATTTCAACTTTGCAAGTGCTGTGATCCTGAGCAAGCAGGGGGGGCCCACTCATAGTAACATAGTAACATAGTTAGTAAGGCCGAAAAAAGACATTTGTCCATCCAGTTCAGCCTATATTCCATTATAATAAATCCCCAGATTTACGTCCTTCTACAGAACCTAATAATTGTATGATACAATATTGTTCTGCTCCAGGAAGACATCCAGGCCTCTCTTGAACCCCTCGACTGAGTTCGCCATCACCACCTCCTCAGGCAAGCAATTCCAGATTCTCACTGCCCTAACAGTAAAGAATCCTCTTCTATGTTGGTGGAAAAACCTTTTCTCCTCCAGACGCAAAGAATGCCCCCTTGTGCCCGTCACCTTCCTTGGTATAAACAAATCCTCAGCGAGATATTTGTATTGTCCCCTTATATACTTATACATGGTTATTAGATCGCCCCTCAGTCGTCTTTTTTCTAGACTAAATAATCCTAATTTCGCTAATCTATCTAGGTATTGTAGTTCTCCCATCCCCTTTATTAATTTTGTTGCCCTCCTTTGTACTCTCTCTAGTTCCATTATATCCTTCCTGAGCACCGGTACCCAAAACTGGACACAGTACTCCATGTGCGGTCTAACTAGGGATTTGTACAGAGGCAGTATAATGTTCTCATCATGTGTATCCAGACCTCTTTTAATGCACCCCATGATCCTGTTTGCCTTGGCAGCTGCTGCCTGGCACTGGCTGCTCCAGGTAAGCTTATCATTAACTAGGATCCCCAAGTCCTTCTCCCTGTCAGATTTACCCAGTGGTTTCCCGTTCAGTGTGTAATGGTGATATTGATTCCCTCTTCCCATGTGTATAACCTTACATTTATCAATGTTAAACCTCATCTGCCACCTTTCAGCCCAAGTTTCCAACCTATCCAGATCCATCTGTAGCAGAATACTATCTTCTCTTGTATTAACTGCTTTACATAGTTTTGTATCATCTGCAAATATCGATATTTTACTGTGTAAACCTTCTAGCAGATCATTAATGAATATGTTGAAGAGAACAGGTCCCAATACCGACCCCTGCGGTACCCCATTGGTCACAGCGACCCAGTTAGAGACTATACCATTTATAACCACCCTCTGCTTCCTATCACTAAGCCAGTTACTAACCCATTTACACACATTTTCCCCCAGGCCAAGCATTCTCATTTTGTGTACCAACCTCTTGTGCGGCACGGTATCAAACGCTTTGGAAAAATCGAGATATACCACGTCCAATGACTCACCGTTGTCCAGCCTATAGCTTACCTCTTCATAAAAACTGATTAGATTGGTTTGACAGGAGCGATTTCTCATAAACCCATGCTGATATGGAGTTAAACAGTTATTCTCATTGAGATAATCCAGAATAACATCCCTCAGAAACCCTTCAAATATTTTACCAACAATAGAGGTTAGACTTACTGGCCTATAATTTCCTCATTGGCATTGGCACTGGCACAGGGCCCCTCAAAGTACGGCGGTGCGTTTGCACGGCGGGGGCGCCTCCCACCGGCAGCGACACTTTTGCGTACTACGAGGGGCCCTGTGCCAGTGATGTCGCCAACGAGTATTCCCCCCCACCTGATGAAGGAACCTGCACTTTCATCTGCACCTTACTCTTTGTCCCTGTGTAAGGTGGTATATTATGCAGGAAGGGGAACCTGACTTTCAGCAGGGTCACATTCTGGCTGTGTAGCGTGCACGGGGAATGTAACGTTCTGGGTCAATGTACCAGCAGACTAATCTATCACTGGCTGGGCAATTGACAGGATGAGGAGGAAACACAGATATAGGCCCAAATAATAAAGTGGGCTAAATGCAGTTCAAAATTGGTAACAGGACTAACCAGGGGGCATTGCTTTGTTCAGTGGAGTACAACTGTAATGAGAGGCTGACACAGTGAGTAGGCCCAAATCAGTAAGTAGGCTAAATGCAGTTCAAAATTGGTAACAGTAGTAAACAGGCGGCACTGCTTTGTTCAGTGGAGGAGAACAGCAAGGAGCGGCAGACACTGTTAGTAGGGCCAACAAAACAAGTAGGCCAAATGCAGTGTTATATTAAAAACAATTTAACGAGAGCCTGAAGATAGAAGCTAGGGAAAGGCAACCTGGAGAACACATTGGAGCGGAAGACACCGTTTGTAGAATCCAGACCCAACTTGCACGCCTAATGCAGTGCTGTTTCAACAACTACTTAACGAAAGTTTGAAGATAGAAGCTAGGGAGAGGCAACCTGGAGAACACCTTGGAGCGGCAGACACCATCTCTACAACCCAGACCCAACTTGTAGGCCTAATGCAGTCTTGTTTCAACAACTACTTAACAAGAGCATGAAGATAGAAGCTGGGGAGAGGCAACCTGGAGAACACATTGGAGCTGCAGACACAGTTTGTAGACCCCAACGAAACTTGTGGCCCCAATGCAGTTTCAAAATTCCGACAGGCTGAAAACCAGACAATTGCAGCTCATTTTTTTTTTAAGAGGAGGATAGCTGTATTGATTGGTGCAGACAGACACTGCTAGTAGGCCTTACAACACAAAGTTGGCTCGCTTCAGGTTTAAAAAAGTTTACATGGGTACACAGGCAGCATTGGTGTGGCCACCAGAGGACAATTGGAAGGAGGGACCGCAGACAGACTTAGTAGGCCTAAAATAAATAAATTAGGCTCAATGCAGCTTCAATTATGTGGTAGGGGTACACAGGCAGCATTGGTGTGGTCAGCAGAGGACAATTTGAAGGAGGGACCGCAGACAGACTTAGTAGGCCTAAAATAAATAAATTAGGCTCAATGCAGCTTCGATTATGTGGTAGGGGTACACAGGCAGCATTGGTGTGGTCAGCGGAGGACAATTGGAAGGAGGGACCACAGACAGACTTAGTAGGCCTAAAATAAACAAATTAGGCTCAATGCAGCTTCGATTATGTGGTAGGGGTACACAGGCAGCATTGGTGTGGTCAGCAGAGGACAATTTGAAGGAGGGACCGCAGACAGACTTAGTAGGCCTAAAATAAATAAATTAGGCTCAATGCAGCTTTGATTATGTGGTAGGGGTACACAGGCAGCATTGGTGTGGTCAGCGGAGAACAATTGGAAGGAGTGTCTGACACAGTTAGTACTCCCAAAAAATAAATAGATGTTAATGTCTCGCAAAACAACAAAACAAAAAAAAAAGGGTGGCATACTTAGGCACAGGAGTGGGCTCCTCTGCTGACTTTCAGACATAGTAATTTGGCGCAAAGTATTTACTGGTGTAAATATAGGACACGGCTCCTGACTATTTTAACTAGCATCATACATGTCAACAAATTGGTATTGTCAGTGCCAGGTATTGAAAGATTTCAGCACATAGACTAAACATTTGTGGAGCTGTGAGAGATAATTTTGCAAGTGGTAGAGCACTGTTTGAGCTGGGGGGGACACTCTCTTGTGGCCGGCGGTACAGGCCCAGGGCCCCTCATATTACAACGGTGTATCTGACGTTGGGTGCGCGCCACCACCGCCAGAGACACTTCATTGTACTATGAAGGACCCAGTGTCAGTGCCGTTGACCAAAAGTGGGCACACCCACCTCTTCAGACAAACGGCACTCTCACGGGTGCTTTCGCCAAGTGGCGAGACCACGGCCCCGTGGGGGGAGTTAGCCCATTTAGGGAGGTGTAAATATGTTGTATGCTGGACAAACAGCAGCTGCAAATTAAGAGATTGGAACAGTCAGTAAGACCAGTCCAAAAGCAAGACCTTTTTATAGGAAAGCTAGTTGTCAGCCGGGAAAGGTGGGGCAAAATAATTAGAAATCCATGAATGGTTCATTTTAATGAAGGTTAGATCATCAACATTTTGGGTAGCCAGATGAGTCCTTTTTTCGGTCAATATTGAACCAGCAGCACTAAATACTCTTTATGATAGCAAGCAAGCTCCTGCAATGCATATTCTGCCAATTCAGGCCAGGTGTCTATTTTGGATGCCCAGTGATCAAATGGGAATGACGGTTGAGGGAGAACATCGATAAGGGATGAAAAATAGTTAGTAACCATAATGGACAAATGTTGTCTCTTGTCACTTTGAATTGATGCTGCAGTACCTGTCCTGTCTGCAGTCATTGCGAATTCACTCCACAACCTGGTCAGAAAACCCCTCTGTCCAACGCCACTTCTGATTTGTGCACCTCTAACACCTCTGCCCTGTTGCCCCCTGCAGCTCGTGTGAGAACCATCACTGGCGCTGTGTGCTGAGAATGCCTGAATCAAACGGTCAACAAGAGTTGCTTGTTTGGTTGCCAATATTTGTTCGAGGTTCTCATGTGGCATGATATTTTGCAATTTGCCTTTATAGCAAGGATCAGGGAGGCAGGCCAACCAGTAATCGTCATCGGTCATCATTTTTATAATGCTTGGGTCCCTTTTGAGGATACGCAAGGCATAATCTGCCATGTGGGCCAATGTTCCAGTTGTCAAATCTGCGGTTGTGCTGGGTTGAGGGGCAGTTTCTGGCAAATCAACGTCACTTGTCTCCATCAAAAACCCTGAACCCGGCCTTGCTACGCCACCAGTTTCTATTGCCCCCTGAGAAGCTTCTTCATCCAAACAATACTCATCCCCATCATCCTCCTCGCCCTCCTCCTCTTCGCCCGCCACCTCGTCCTGTAGACTGCCCTGAACAGACAATGGCTGACTGTCATCAAGGCTTCCCTCGTCCTCGGCTGCAGACGCCTGCTCCTTTATGTGCGTCAAACTTTGCATCAACAGACGCATTAGGGGGATGCTCATGCTTATTATGGCGTTGTCTGCACCTACCAGCCGTGTGCATTCCTCAAAACACTGAAGGACTTGACAGAGGTCTTATAGCTTCGACGACTGCACACCTGACAACTCCATGTCTGCCATCCAACTGCCTGCCCGTGTATGTGTATCCTCCCACAAATACATAACAGCACGCCTCTGTTCGCACAGTCTCTGAAGCATGTGCAGTGTGGAGTTCCACCTTGTTGCAACATCGATGATTAGGCGATGCTGGGGAAGGTTCAAAGACTGCTGATGGTTCTGCATACGGCTGGAGTGTACGGGCGAACGGCGGATATGCGAGCAAATTCTGCGCACTGTGAGGAGCAGGTCGGGTAACCCCGGATAACTGAAGCACTGCACCACCAGGATTAAGGTGTGAGCCAGGCAAGGAATGTGTTTCAGTTGTGAAAGGGCTATGGCAGCCATAAAATTCCTTCCGTTATCACTCACTACCTTGCCTGCCTCAAGATGAACAGTGCCCAGCCATGACCGAGTTTCTTTCTGCAAGAACTCGGACAGAACTTCCGCGGTGTGTCTGTTGTCGCCCAAACACTTCATTGCCAATACAGCCTGCTGACGCTTGCCACTAGCTGTTCCATAATGGGACACCTCGTGTGCAACAGTGGCAGCTGCAGATGGAGTGGTCATGCGACTGCGGTCTGTGGACGAGCTCTCGCTTCTGCAGGAGGACGAGGACGAGGAGGAGGGGGGGCGAACACCTACAGCCAACTGTTTCCTAGACCGTGGGCTAGGCAGAACTGTCCCAATATTGCTGTCCCCTCTGGACCCTGCATCCACCACATTAACCCAGTGTACCGTGATGGAGACGTAACGGCCCTGGCCATGCCTACTGGTCCATGCATCTGTTGTCAGGTGCACCTTTGTACTCACAGATTGCCTGAGTGCATGAACGATGCGGTCTTTTACATGCTGGTGGAGGGCTGAGATGGCTTTTCTCAAAAAAAAGTGTGACTGGGTAGCTCGTAGCATGGTACAGTGTAGTCCATCAGGGCTTTGAAAGCTTGGCTTTCAACTAACCGGTAGGGCATCATCTCTATTGAGATTAGTCTAGCAATGTGGACGTTCAAACCCTGTGTACGCGGATGCAAGGATGAGTACTTCCTTTTCCTAACGAGAGTCTAATGTAGGGTGAGCTGGACTGGAGAGCTGCAGATGGTGGAACTAGCGGGGTTGCCGGTGGACATGGCAGACTGAGAGAGGGTTGGTGATGGTATTCTTGCTGGTGCCCTACATACAGTGTTTCCTACCACGAACCTAGTGATTCCCTGACTGCTTTGGCCTTGCGACGAAACCTCCACATTTAGTGCAGGTGGTGCGGTAAACGGTGGGCTTACAGTGAGGGAAGGGATGTAGCGTTGCTGACTAGCTTCATTGTGAGAGGGTGCAACAACGTTAAGGGACGTTTGGTAGTTAGTCCAGGCTTGCAAGTGCATGGTGTTTAAATGTCTACGCATGCAACTTGTATTTAGACTTTTAACATTCTGACCTCTGCTGAAAGTCCTTGAAGATTTTTGACAGATGACTTTGCGCTGATCATTTGGATCTTGCTTTAAAAAATGCCAGAATGCACTCTTCCTACTCTCGGATAGCTTTTCAGGTATTGCACACTGAGTTTCTTTTAACTGGATGGCCACCCTGTCATACAACTGGTTTAGGTTTTGCCACACGTTTTTGGCCAGATACGGGCCTGCCAGATGGAACCTGTTGCGATGTTGATGCCTGCTGCAGCTCCTCCTCCTCCGCTTCAGATCTACTGCCGCCTGCACCCTGTTCCCCCAATGGCTGCCAATCGGGGTCAACAACTGGGTCATCTATGACCTCCTCTTGTATGTCGTGTGCAACTTCCTTTGTGTCACCGTGTAAGTCGGTACTATAGCATTCGTGACGGGGCTCCATAGTCTCATCAGGGTCAGATTCTGGATCAGTACACTGCGAGGGCAATGTTCTGATCTGAGTCAAAGGAACAGCATAGTAATCTGGCTGTGGCTGTGCATCTGTGCACTCCATGTCCGAATCATCTGGTAATGGGCATGTACGGTGTTCATTTTAGGACATGGTCACAAATCAAAGTCAAACATCAGAAATACTCTATCTGATACCTCATTCTGATACTTGAGTCTGATACCTGAGTCTGATACTTGACTCTGATACCTGACTCTGATACCTGACTCTGATACCTGACTCTGATACCTGACTCTGATACTTGACTCTGATACCTGACTCTGATACCTGACTCTGATACCTGACTCTGATACCTGACTTTGATACCTGACTCTGATACTTGACTCTGATACCTGACTCTGATACCTGACTCTGATACCTGACTCTGATATTTGACTCTGATACCTGACTCTGATACCTGACTCTGATACTTGACTCTGATACTTGAGTCTGATACATGAAATTAGTAAAATTAGTAAAATTAGCTAAAATTAGTACCTGGGATCACTTAAGCTTGTGGCGCAATGGTAAGGCTAACGGCTGTAGTGTCTAGACGCAGGATCCGTTTTTTTCCACCAGATCGGTTTTATTTTTCTGCCGGATCTGTTTTTTGACGCCGGATCCGTTTTTTTACGCCGGATCCGATTTTTTTTTACGTCGGATCTGTTTTTTTACGCTGGATCCGGGTGTTTTTACGCCGGATCCATTTTTTTTTCGCCGGATCCGGTTTTTTTTACGCCGGATCTGTTTTTTTTTTTGCCTGATCCGTTTTTCTTCCGTCGGATCTGTTTTCTTCGCCAGATCCGTTTTTTTACGCCGAATCCGTTTTTTTTCGCCTGATCCGTTTTTTTCTGCCGGATCTGTTTTTCTACGCCATATCCATTTTTTTACGCCAGATCCGTTTTTTTTTACGCCGGATCTGTTTTTTTTACACCGGATTTTTTTTCCGCTGGATCCGTTTTTTTTGCCTGATCCATTTTTTTTACGCCGAATCCGTTTTTTTTCGCCGGATCCGTTTTTTTTCTGTCGGATGGTTTTTTACGCCATATCCATTTTTTACGCCGGATCCGTTTTTTTTACACCGGATTTTTTTTTCGCCGAATCCGTTTTTTTTCGCCTGATCCATTTTTTTACGCCGAATCCGTTTTTTTTTCGCCTGATCCAATTTTTCTTCCGGATCCATTTTTTTTTACGCCTGATCAGTTTATTTTTGCGCCGTATCCGTTTTTTTTACACCAGATTCATTTTTCTGCCGGCGTAAAAAAAAAACGGATCAGGCGTAAAAAAACGGATCCGGCGTAAAAAACGTTTTTTTTACGCCGGATCCGTTTTTCCGCCGGCAGAAAAAAAACGGATCCGGCGGAAAAAAACGGATCCGGCGTAAAAAAAACCAAATCCGGCGTAAAAATAAACGGATCAGGCGTAAAAAAAAACGGATCCGGAAGAAAAAAATGGATCCGGCGAAAAAAACAGATTCGGCGTAAAAAAACGGATCCGGCGAAAAAAAACGAATTTGGCGTAAAAAAACAGATCTGGCGAAAAAAACAGATCCGGTGTAAAAAAAACGGATCCGGCGTTAAAAAAACGGATCTGGCATAAAAAAAATGGATATGGCGTTAAAAAAAACAGATCCGGCAGAAAATAACGGATCCGGCGAAAAAAAACGGATTCGGCGTAAAAAAACGGATCCGGTGAAAAAAATGGATCCGGCGGAAGAAAAACCGATCCGGCGTAAAAAAAACCGGAGGTGGCAAAAAAAAACGGATCCGGCGTTAAAAAAAATGGATCCGGCGAAAAAAAATGGATTCGGCAGAAAAAAACGGATCTGGCGTAAAAAAACACGAATCCGGCAAAAAAAAAAAACTGATCTGGCAGAAAAAAAAACGGATCTGGCGAAAAAAAAAACGGATCCGGTGTAAAAAAAAACGGATCCGGTGTAAAAAAAACGGATCCGGCGTAAAAAAAGGATCAGGCAGAAAAAAAACGGAGCCGGCAGACAAAAACGGATCCGGCGGACAAAAACGGATCCGGAAAAAAAAACGGATCCTGAGAAAAAAAAACGGATCCTGCAGAAAAAAACGCATCTGGCGGAAAAAAAATGGATCCGGCCGACAAAAACGGATCCGAAAGAAAAATAAAACCGATCCGGCGGAAAAAAAAAAGGATCGGCGGAAAAAAAACGGATCCTGCGTCTAGAGGCTACAGCCGTGGGCATTACCATTGCACCACAAGCTCAAGTGATCCCAGGTACTAATTTTAGCTAATTTTACTAATTTTACTAATTTGATGTATCAGAATCAAGTATCAGACTCAGGTATCAAAGTCAAGTATCAGAGTCAAGTATCAGAGTCAAGTATCAGAGTCAGGTATCAAAGTCAAGTATCAGAGTCAAGTATCAGAGTCAGGTATCAAAGTCAAGTATCAGAGTCAAGTATCAGAGTCAGGTATCAAAGTCAAGTATCAGAGTCAGGTATCAAAGTCAAGTATCAGAGTCAGGTATCAAAGTCAAGTATCAGAGTCAAGTATCAGAGTCAGTTATCAAAGTCAAGTATCAGAGTCAAGTATCAGAGTCAAGTATCAGAATGAGGTATCAGACAGAGTATTTCTGATGTTTGACTTTGATTTGTGACTTTGATATGTGAAAGTCAGGTATCAGAATCAAGTATCAGAATGAGGTATCAGACAGAGCATTTCTGATGTTATTTCTGATGTTTGAGTTTGATTTGTGACCATGTGTGAAAGTCAGGTATAAGAGTCAAGTATCAGAATGAGGTATCAGACAGAGTATTTCTGATGTTCAACTTTGATTTGTGACCATGTCCTAAAATGAACACCGTAGGCATGGCCTGTTAACAATTTCCCTTTCTAACCCAGGAACGGTATGTGTAAAGAGCTCCATGGAGTAACCTGTTGTGTCGCCTGACACATCCTTCTCTGATGTTCTTGGTGAAGAAGTCAATGAAGCGACTTGTCCCTGACCGTGAACATCCACTGACGACACGCTGCTTTTACATTTAGCAGTTTCCGAAGAGGAGGCTAAGAGCTAGAGGCAGAGTCAGCAAGGAAAGCCAAAACTTGTTCCTGCTGCTCCGTCTTTAAAAGCAGTTTTCCTACTCCCAGAAAAGGGAGCGTTTGAGGCCTTGTGTAGCCAGACGATGACGCTGGCTCAACAACTCGAGACTTAGGTGCTATATTGCTTTTCCCACGACCACCTGATGCTCCACCACCACTATCATCATTACCAGCTGGCAATGACTGCCCACGGCCATGACCTCTTCCACCAGACTTCCTCATTGTTTGAAAAACGTAACCAAACAAACAAACGGTATTTGTTACTGTAAAGCAAGGTGTACTCAAACTTGTGGTGAGTTTATATCTCCGTTTATAGGTGGGAGAGACTGCAGGGAAAATCAGGCCCACTGTATAACAGTACACAGCTTAAGTGGCAGACAGATATGCCACTAACAGGACTGACGCAGATGCACACACTACCAATAAAAATCTCCCCCTTTTTATTTTTTCTGGGAGAATATTGAAGAAATCAGGCCCACTGTAATACAGTATATTTTCTGTGGTAGAAAATGAAAGACAGATGCCACAGACAGGACTGGCAGTGATGCAGATTTGCCAATCTTAATCTCCCAATGGTTTTATTTTTTCTGGGAGAATTGTGAAAAAATCAGGCCCACTGTTATACAGTAGGTTTTCTGTGGCAGAAAATGAAAGACAGATGCCACAGACAGGACTGGCAGTGATGCAGATTTGCCAATCTTAATCTCCCACTTGTTTTATTTTTTCTGGGAGAATTGTGAAGAAATCAGGCCCACTGTAATACAGTATATTTTCTGTGGCAGAAAATGAAAGACAGATGCCACAGACAGGACTGGCAGTGATGCAGATTTGCCAATCTTAATCTCCCACTTGTTTTCTTCACAATTCTCCCAGAAAAAATAAAACAAGTGGGAGATTAAGATTGGCAAATCTGCATCACTGCCAGTCCTGTCTGTGGCATCTGTCTTTCATTTTCTGCCACAGAAAACCTACTGTATAACAGTGGGACTGATTTCTTCACAATTCTCCCAGAAAAAATAAATCAGGCCCACTGTAATACAGTATATTTTCTGTGGTAGAAAATGAAAGACAGATGCCACAGACAGGACTGGCAGTGATGCAGGTTTGCCAATCTTAATCTCCCACTTGTTTTATTTTTTCTGGGAGAATTGTGAAGAAATCAGGCCCACTGTGTTAGGTGTCGAGTTCCCGCTTCTGCACAGGGGGAATCTCGAGCCATCTCCGCTGCGGTCTCCCATTCTTCTCCAGCCGCAGTGGAGTCTGCTCAGTGGAGACGTCGGTCCCAAGCATCTTGCTCAGTCCCACTCTGTACAAAGAGTTACTGCTGCTTTTCCTGCTTCTGCCTTTGAAGTCAGTGTTTGGCAGCGGCGTAGCGGATGCTTTTGGGACTAAGTCCTGCTTTTCTCTTTCTGAGCATGCCCAGGGCAAGATCTCCCATTGGAGATCGAGGGTCACATGCTCCGGTACTGCAGCACATCCCATTGGTCCTCCAGGAAGGTCATGAAAGTGCAAAACTTTGGTAGCAGCTTCCCATTGGTCCTTTATTGGAAGGTCATGAACGTGCTGCAACTACAGGTCCTTCTCAAAAAATTAGCATATAGTGTTAAATTTCATTATTTACCATAATGTAATGATTACAATTAAACTTTCATATATTATAGATTCATTATCCACCAACTGAAATTTGTCAGGTCTTTTATTGTTTTAATACTGATGATTTTGGCATACAACTCCTGATAACCCAAAAAACCTGTCTCAATAAATTAGCATATTTCACCCATCCAATCAAATAAAAGTGTTTTTTAATAACAAACAAAAAAACCATCAAATAATAATGTTCAGTTATGCACTCAATACTTGGTCGGGAATCCTTTGGCAGAAATGACTGCTTCAATGTGGCGTGGCATGGAGGTAATCAGCCTGTGACACTGCTGAGATGTTATGGAGGCCCAGGATGCTTCAATAGCGGCCTTAAGCTCATCCAGAGTGTTGGGTCTTGCGTCTCTCAACTTTCTCTTCACAATATCCCACAGATTCTCTATGGGGTTCAGGTCAGGAGAGTTGGCAGGCCAATTGAGCACAGTAATACCATGGTCAGTAAACCATTTACCAGTGGTTTTGGCACTGTGAGCAGGTGCCAGGTCGTGCTGAAAAATGAAATCTTCATCTCCATAAAGCATTTCAGCCGATGGAAGCATGAAGTGCTCCAAAATCTCCTGATAGCTAGCTGCATTGACCCTGCCCTTGATGAAACACAGTGGACCAACACCAGCAGCTGACATGGCACCCCACACCATCACTGACTGTGGGTACTTGACACTGGACTTCAGGCATTTTGGCATTTCCTTCTCCCCAGTCTTCCTCCAGACTCTGGCACCTTGATTTCCGAATGACATGCAACATTTGCTTTCATCAGAAAAAAGTACTTGGGACCACTTAGCAACAGTCCAGTGCTGCTTCTCTGTAGCCCAGGTCAGGCGCCTCTGCCGCTGTTTATGGTTCAAAAGTGGCTTTACCTGGGGAATGCGGCACCTGTAGCCCATTTCCTGCACACGCCTGTGCACGGTGGCTCTGGATGTTTCCACTTCTCCACAATCTTCCTCAGGGTCCGGTCTCCTCTTCTTGTTGTACAGCGTTTTCTGCCACATTGTTTCCTTCCAACAGACTTACCATTGAGGTGCCTTGATACAGCACTCTGGGAACAGCCTATTTGTTGAGAAATTTCTTTCTGGGTCTTACCCTCTTGCTTGAGGGTGTCAATGATGGCCTTCAGGTCGTGCTGAAAAATGAAATCTTCATCTCCATAAAGCATTTCAGCCGATGGAAGCATGAAGTGCTCCAAAATCTCCTGATAGCTAGCTGCATTGACCCTGCCCTTGATGAAACACAGTGGACCAACACCAGCAGCTGACATGGCACCCCACACCATCACTGACTGTGGGTACTTGACACTGGACTTCAGGCATTTTGGCATTTCCTTCTCCCCAGTCTTCCTCCAGACTCTGGCACCTTGATTTCCGAATGACATGCAACATTTGCTTTCATCAGAAAAAAGTACTTGGGACCACTTAGCAACAGTCCAGTGCTGCTTCTCTGTAGCCCAGGTCAGGCGCCTCTGCCGCTGTTTATGGTTCAAAAGTGGCTTTACCTGGGGAATGCGGCACCTGTAGCCCATTTCCTGCACACGCCTGTGCACGGTGGCTCTGGATGTTTCCACTTCTCCACAATCTTCCTCAGGGTCCGGTCTCCTCTTCTTGTTGTACAGCGTTTTCTGCCACATTGTTTCCTTCCAACAGACTTACCATTGAGGTGCCTTGATACAGCACTCTGGGAACAGCCTATTTGTTGAGAAATTTCTTTCTGGGTCTTACCCTCTTGCTTGAGGGTGTCAATGATGGCCTTCTTGACATCTGTCAGGTCGCTAGTCTTACCCATGATGGGGGTTTTGAGTAATGAACCAGGCAGGGAGTTTATAAAAGCCTCAGGTATCTTTTGCATGTGTTTAGAGTTAATTAGTTGATTCAGAAGATTAGGGTAATAGGTCGTTTAGAGAACCTTTTCTTGATATGCTAATTTATTGAGACAGGTTTTTTGGGTTATCAGGAGTTGTATGCCAAAATCATCAGTATTAAAACAATAAAAGACCTGACAAATTTCAGTTGGTGGATAATGAATCTATAATATATGAAAGTTTAATTGTAATCATTACATTATGGTAAATAATGAAATTTAACACTATATGCTAATTTTTTGAGAAGGACCTGTATATAAGCTGCACATGACCGCACGGCCATGCGCTAGTATAGACTTGATAATGTGTGTGTGTTGATGGATGTATGTCAATGGATGAAAGCTCCTAAATCATTCCCATTCCTAGTGTTGTTGACTGGTCGCGAATGAAGGATTGCTATCTAGCACCCGACTTAGCCATCAGCACGTAAACACACAGTACAGCGTCTTATTGCTGTGACCGCCAGTGCGGCGCCGTGCACTTTCACAGCGCTTTCCTGACCCAAGCCTAGGTGGTTAGTGACGTTTGCCAGTGCGGCACTGCATGCAGTCTCGTGCTTCTATTTCTGTCACTCTGACACCCCAGTAGCGGTGTCGAGCGCTTGAG
The DNA here is from genome assembly GCF_032444005.1 of Ranitomeya imitator. Classification (NCBI taxonomy): domain Eukaryota; kingdom Metazoa; phylum Chordata; class Amphibia; order Anura; family Dendrobatidae; genus Ranitomeya; species Ranitomeya imitator. Next base: position 897,626,958 of record NC_091282.1, on the reverse strand, counting down.
GTCTAGGTACTTAAATCCTGTGTCTTGGGATTGAGTTCTGAGACTCCTTGCTTGCGCTCTTGGTGCGGTACCGCGGCCCTGTGACGCAACAGGGTTCGCTTCCTTCACACAGGGTGAGGTTAACCCGTGTGTGTATTCACATTGTACCACCATATAGTCCGTCATTACTTGGCAGCAGGTTCCATCTCTGCACGGTGGACCCCGGGCTGCGAACGCACCTTACTCTATCTGTCTTATTATTTGGTGCGTTCCACTAGCCCTAACACACTGTAATATAGTATATTTTCTGTGGCAGAAAATGAAAGACAGATGCCACAGACAGGACTGGCAGTGATGCAGATTTGCCAATCTTAATCTCCCAATGGTTTTATTTTTTCTGGGAGAATTGTGAAGAAATCAGGCCCACTGTAATACAGTATATTTTCTGTGCAGAAAATGAAAGACAGATGCCACAGACAGGACTGGCAGTGATGCAGATTTGCCAATCTTAATCTCCCACTTGTTTTATTTTTTCTGGGAGAATTGTGAAGAAATCAGGCCCACTGTAATACAGTATATTTTCTGTGGCAGAAAATGAAAGACAGATGCCACAGACTGGACTGGCACTAATGCAGATTTGCCAATTTTAATCTGCCCCCTTTTTTTTTTCAGGGAGACTAGTGAATAAATCTGGGGCACTGTATTAGAGTATATTTTCTGTGGCAGAAAGTGGCTTGAAGAGATATAACAAAAAAAAGGGACTGCACTACAATTACTATCTCCCTACAGTAATCTCAGAAAAGTATGGCAGGCAGCAATAAAAAGGACTGCTGCACACAAAAGTCAAATGCGTGGACAAACAAACAAGATTGCTGTGCAGAAAAGAAGGAGCAACAGGATTTGTGCTTTGAAAAAAGCAGTTGGTTTGCACAGCAGCATACAAACAGCAATGCAGCTATCAGGGAGCCTTCTAGGGCAGCCCAATGAGCTACAGAGCTGAGGAACAAAAATCTAGCCTCCACTGTTCCTGCAAACAAAAGATGGTGTTGGACAGTGGAAATCGCTACAGCACAAGTGGTTTGGGGGTTAATGTACCCTGCTTAACGCTATCCCTGCTTGTGACGAAGCGGCAGCAACCTCTCCCTATACTCAGATCAGCAGCAGTAAGATGGCGGTCGGCGTGCACGCCCCTTTATAGCCCCTGTGATGCCGCAGAAAGCAAGCCAATCACTGTAATGCCCTTCTCTAAGATGGTGGGGACTGAGACCTATGTCATCACGCTGCCCACACTCTGCGTCCACCTTCATTGGCTGAGAAATGGCGCTGAACGCGTCATAGAAACACGACTTTGGCGCGAAGGTCGCCGACCGCGTGGCCGACCCCACACAGGGATCGGATCGGGTTTCATGAAACCTGACTTTGCCAAAAGTCGGCGACTTATGAAAATGACCGATCCGTTTCGCTCAACCCTACTTGTGACATATTGTACTTCATGATAGTGGTAAAATTTCTTCGATATTACCTGCGTTTATTTGTGAAAAAAATGGAAATTTGGCGAAAATTTTGAACATTTCGCAATTTTCCAACTTTGAATTTTCATGCCCTTAAATTACAGAGATATGTCACACAAAATACTTAATAAGTAACATTTCCCACATGTCTACTTTACATCAGCACAATTTTGGAATCAAAATTTTATTTTGTTAGGGATTTATAAGGGTTACATTTGACCAGCAATTTCTCATTTTTACAACACCATTTTTTTTTAGGGACCACATCACATTTTAAGTCACTTAGAGGGGTCTATATGATAGAAAATACCCAAGTGTGGCACAATTCTAAAAATTGCACATTTCAAGGTGCTCAAAACCACATTCAAGAAGTTTATTAACCCTTCAGGTATTTCACAGGAATTTTTGGAATGTTTAAAAAAAATGAACATTTGACTTTTTTTTCACAAAAAATTTAATTCAGCTCCAATTTGTTTTATTTTACCAAGGGTAACAGGAGAAATTGGACATGAAAAGTTGTTGTAAAATTTATTCTGAGTACGCTGATACCCCATATGTGGCGGTAAATTACTGTTTGGGCGCATGGCAGAGCTTGGAAGGGAAGGAGCGCCATTTGACTTTTCAATGCAAAATTAACTGGAATTGAAATGGGACGCTATGTCACGTTAGGGGAGGCCCTGACGTGTCTAAACATTGAAACCCCCCACAAGTGTCACCATTTTGGAAAGTAGACCCACTAAGGAACTTATCTAGATGTAGATGTATAATGTAGAGCCATAAAAATAAAAAATCATATTTTTTCACAAAAATGATCTTTTTGCCCCCAATTTTTTAATTTCCCAAGGGTAACAGAAGAAATTGGAACCCAAACGTTGTTGTAATACTTTGTCCTGAGTACGCTGATACCCCATATGTGGGGGTAAACCACTGTTTGGGCGCATGACAAAGCTCAGAAGGGAAGGAGCGCCGTTTGACTTTTCAATGCAAAATTGACTGGAATTGAGATAGGCCACCATGTCGCGTTTGGAGAGCCCCTGATGTGCCTAAACAGTGGAAACCCCCCAATTCTAACTGAAACCCTAACCCAAACACACCTATAACCCTAATCCCAACCCTAATCCCAACCGTAAATGTAATCCAAACCCTAACTTTAGCCCCAACCCTAACCCTAACTTTAGCCCCAACCCAAACCCTTACCCCCAAAAAACTGTAGCCCTAACCTTAACTTTGGCCCCAACCCTAACTTTAACTTTAGCCCCAACCCTAACCCTAATGGGAAAATAGAAACAAATACATTTTTTAAAATTTTATTATTTTTCCCTAACTAAGGTGGTAATGAAGGGGGGTTTTACTTTTACAGCGGGTTTATTAGCGGATTTTTATGATTGGCAGCCATCACACACTAAAAGATGCTTTTTATTGCAAAAAATAGTTTTTGTGCCTCCACATTTTGAGAGCTATAATTTTTCCATATTTTGGTCCACAGAGTCATGTGAGGTCTTGTTTTTGTGGGACGAGTTGATGTTTTAATTGGTACCATTTTCAGGCATGTGACATTTTTTGATCCCCTTTTATTACGATTTTTTTATGTTTTGGCGCTTTTATACGATAAAAACTAATTTTATATAAAAAATAATTATTTTTGCATCGCTTTATTCTGAGGACTATAACTTTATTTTTTGTTGATGCTGTATGGTGGCTCATTTTTTGTGGGAAAAGATGACGTTTTCAGCTGTACCATGGTTATTTATATCTGTCTTTTTGATTGCGTGTTATTCCACTTTTTGTTTGGCGGTATAAAAAAGCGTTGTTTTTTCCCTCGGTTTTTTTTATGGTGTTCACTGAAGGGGTTAACTAGTGGGACAGTTTTATAGGTCGGGTCATTACGGATACTAAATATGTGTATTTTTATAGTTTTCTTTATTTTTTTAGATAAGGAAATGTATTTATTGGAATAATATTTTATTTTTTTTCTTTATTTAGGAATTATTTTGTTTACAAAAGTAAATATTTTTTTTTTTTACTTTTTTACATTGCCCCAGAAGGGACATCACATTATAGTGACAGATCACTGATCTGACACTTTGCAGTGCAGTGTGTCAGATCAGCGATCACACAGGCATTGCAGGGAGGCTTCCCAGCGCCTGCTCTGAGCAGGCACTTGAAAGCCACCTCCCTGCAGGACCCAGAAGGCCCCCGCAGCCATTTTGGATCCAGGCCAGCAGGAAGGAGGAGGTAGGAGACCCTCGGAGTAACGCGATCACATCGCTTTGCTCCGATGGTCTCAGGGAAGCACGCAGGGAACCCACTCCCTGCACGATGCTTTTCTATGCCACCGGAATGCTGCGATAATCTTTGATCACAGTGTTGCGGAGCTTAATGTGCAATGAGCGGTCCGTAACCGCTCCTGGCACATAGTGCCGGATGTCAGCTGCGATAATCAGCTGACACCCGGTCACGATCGGCCACGCTTCCCCCCGTGAGCCTGGCTGATTGCGCTGGACTTACTATCCCATCACTGGGAATTAAGTCCCAGGTCACCTCGATGGGATAGTACATCCCATGGGATTAAGGGGTTAAGTGGGAGGACCATTCAAAATGGACTTCTTATTCCTGTAGTTTGGAGGCATAGCTGAGAACTGAGAAGGGGCGATATCTAAACAGAGCATGGGTCAAGGGTGGATTTTAAGGATGGATCTGATCAAGGTATGTTTCAATCAGGAGGGGAACACATTAGTTGTTAGTGACAGGTTTAAGAAGTGGGTTAAGGTACCGTCACATTAAGCGACGCTGCAGCGTTATAGACAACGAGCCGATCGCTGCAGCAACGCTGTTTAGGTCGCTATAGAGACGTCAAACACGGCAACACCAGAACGATGCAGGAGCGATCCAGTGACTTAACGGCGACTCACTTTTCGTTCTCGCTGGTTGTTAGCTCCATGTAAAAACATTGCCGGCATCGTTGCTTTTGCTGTCAAACATGACAAATCACACCGACCTGACGACCATATAAAGTTCTGGACTTCTAGCTACGACCAGTGATGTCACAGCGGGATCCTGATCGCTGCTGCGTTTCAAACACAACGAGATTGCTATCCAGGACGCTGCAATGTCACGGATCGTTGTCGTTCTCGTTGGAAAGTTGCTCAGTGTGAATGTACCTTTAGGCTTGGGATGAAGACTGTGGTAAGGTTTGGAATGAGGTGGGACGTTATTGCATCAAGTTCACAGTTGGTGAGGCAAAGTCTTCAGCTGACATGAGAGGAGGGGGGCTGGTGGATGGAGGAGAGAATTGAAATTACTGAATAGCTGTTTAAGGCTTTGAGACAGGTATGATATGAGGGAAGAGAAGGTGGTATGTTTTGCTGCAGTGAGCCATTGCGCAGCATTTTTACGACTTCTGTTACTGAATGGGCTACTTCACTCCCTTTCTTTGGCAGTGGTATGCTTTGTAGATGAGGGACAGAAAGAACATGTGCTCCAGTAGATTGCAAATGCTGCATCAAGTGGCCTCTGCTCCTCTTCCTCCACCTCAACATCACACACAGTATAGTCCTCAGAGGTGGCACTCCAATTACCCTTGTTTTCCTCCATATCACAACTCTCCAATTGCCCAATTGACTTTTGGAAATGACACATGGCTGAGTCTGCAGATCTGTTCACACATTGCATGCTGTGGGCATCAAAAGTGTACTCCAAAGGTTCACAGAGTCAAGAGGAGGAAATCATCTTCACTGATGCCCAAAATTTATTTCAGTTTGATCCAGGACTGGATGAAGTAGGTCGAGCAGAATTAAAACCCTCGTCAACAGATATTAACCCCGGTGAGTGGAGGTGATCCATTCGAGTTGAGACTCAGATACTTGAGGTGCCCGCGGACTGGGCTTTGCTGTCAGGGCAGGAAGAGGAAGAGGGTAAGTTTCAGGGCGAGGAGTGGGAGACCAGAGAGGATGACAATGAGGTAGTGGATCACACTTGGTGTAAACCCAGAAGCATGCAGCTGCCGTAGCTCAGCAGAGGAGGAGGAGGAAGAACAGTAGGTTATGTTGCAGCTTGCCGCAGACACAAAGTTGCACAACCACGACAAGCAATGCATCCTGAGAAAATAAACTTAGGCACTCAACTTTGTTGAATTTTATGATTTAATGTAGTCATCAAATTTAACGTTTCGGGTAGTGCATACGGTGCTGTTCCTATAAGCAATGCATCCTGACCCACAACTCTGGCAATGGCCAGCAGCATTCGCGGATCTGCAGTTGCCTAGCTTTGGTCTTTTTTTCAGACAGGCAAAATCAAAAATGTAAAGCATCACATTATCTGCCAACTTTGTTAAAAATTAGAGTGGAGTTAAAAAAATGCAATAATTTGAGTTCTACATGCATGAACTGGCACAAGCGTGATCAACATGCATTAATCTGGGAATCTCACTGTGCTAAATTGAAGACTAGCGGGCCTCGTCAGCCACCATTCACCCCATCAACCATATCTTCTGATTCTTCTTCCTTCCTCACCATGGCAAGCGTTGTCACACAGGTCTCCGGCCACAGAATCTCTGCCTGTTTGACTCCAACAGTTGGTGTGACTGGAGCCTGTCAGCTGAAATGGAAGTGCAAATGCCTGCTGTTTTTGACTGATGTTAGATTCCAAGCACACCCCATTTTTCTCAATTCACCGTAACATCTCCTCCTGCACCTCCCTCACAGTCCAGCTGCTTGTCGTGCTATAAAGGCACAGATGATTGGCCTCGGGGAGACCAAAACATCCAACACCGCGGAGACACCATCACGTGTTTCTCAACGCAGTGATTCCAGAACACTGCCCCCATCCCTTATGGGAAATATGCAGATGCATGTAAAGAAGCTGCGGAGACACCATCACGTGTTTCTCGACGCAAGCAGTGAATAGCCAGGCCTTTCCCCGGGAAGGAACAACCACGGGAAGGGCAGCATCCTATGAAGGAAAGCCACCTATGACAAGCATGGTATCCATCCACAGACAGCTGTTTCGGGGTTTTTGCCCCTCATCAGTGTGGAGTAGGAATCTGGCTATTAGGAGCAGTGCCTAGTAAAAAGGCTATAAAGGCACAGATGATTGGCCTCGGGGAGACCAAAACATCCAACACCGCGGAGACACCATCACGTGTTTCTCAACGCAGTGATTCCAGAACACTGCCCCCATCCCTTATGGGAAATATGCAGATGCATGTAAAGAAGCTGCGGAGACACCATCACGTGTTTCTCGACGCAAGCAGTGAATAGCCAGGCCTTTCCCCGGGAAGGAACAACCACGGGAAGGGCAGCATCCTATGAAGGAAAGCCACCTATGCCAAGCATGGTATCCATCCACAGACAGCTGTTTCAGGGTTTTTGCCCCTCATCAGTGTGGAGTAGGAATCTGGCTATTAGGAGCAGTGCCTAGTAAAAAGGCTATAAAGGCACAGATGATTGGCCTCGGGGAGACCAAAACATCCAACACCGCGGAGACACCATCACGTGTTTCTCAACGCAGTGATTCCAGAACACTGCCCCCATCCCTTATGGGAAATATGCAGATGCATGTAAAGAAGCTGCGGAGACACCATCACGTGTTTCTCGACGCAAGCAGTGAATAGCCAGGCCTTTCCCCGGGAAGGAACAACCACGGGAAGGGCAGCATCCTATGAAGGAAAGCCACCTATGCCAAGCATGGTATCCATCCACAGACAGCTGTTTCGGGGGTTTTGCCCCTCATCAGTGTGGAGTAGGAATCTGGCTATTAGGAGCAGTGCCTAGTAAAAAGGCTATAAAGGCACAGATGATTGGCCTCGGGGAGACCAAAACATCCAACACCGCGGAGACACCATCACGTGTTTCTCAACGCAGTGATTCCAGAACACTGCCCCCATCCCTTATGGGAAATATGCAGATGCATGTAAAGAAGCTGCGGAGACACCATCACGTGTTTCTCGACGCAAGCAGTGAATAGCCAGGCCTTTCCCCGGGAAGGAACAACCACGGGAAGGGCAGCATCCTATGAAGGAAAGCCACCTATGCCAAGCATGGTATCCATCCACAGACAGCTGTTTCGGGGTTTTTGCCCCTCATCAGTGTGGAGTAGGAATCTGGCTATTAGGAGCAGTGCCTAGTAAAAAGGCTATAAAGGCACAGATGATTGGCCTCGGGGAGACCAAAACATCCAACACCGCGGAGACACCATCACGTGTTTCTCAACGCAGTGATTCCAGAACACTGCCCCCATCCCTTATGGGAAATATGCAGATGCATATGCAGAGGCCTTTATAGCCTTTTTACTAGGCACTGCTCCTAATAGCCAGATTCCTACTCCACACTGATGAGGGGCAAAAACCCCGAAACAGCTGTCTGTGGATGGATACCATGCTTGGCATAGGTGGCTTTCCTTCATAGGATGCTGCCCTTCCCGTGGTTGTTCCTTCCCGGGGAAAGGCCTGGCTATTCACTGCTTGCGTCGAGAAACACGTGATGGTGTCTCCGCAGCTTCTTTACATGCATCTGCATATTTCCCATAAGGGATGGGGGCAGTGTTCTGGAATCACTGCGTTGAGAAACACGTGATGGTGTCTCCGCGGTGTTGGATGTTTTGGTCTCCCCGAGGCCAATCATCTGTGCCTTTATAGCCTTTTTACTAGGCACTGCTCCTAATAGCCAGATTCCTACTCCACACTGATGAGGGGCAAAAACCCCGAAACAGCTGTCTGTGGATGGATACCATGCTTGGCATAGGTGGCTTTCCCGTGGTTGTTCCTTCCCGGGGAAAGGCCTGGCTATTCACTGCTTGCGTCGAGAAACACGTGATGGTGTCTCCGCAGCTTCTTTACATGCATCTGCATATTTCCCATAAGGGATGGGGGCAGTGTTCTGGAATCACTGCGTTGAGAAACACGTGATGGTGTCTCCGCGGTGTTGGATGTTTTGGTCTCCCCGAGGCCAATCATCTGTGCCTTTATAGCCTTTTTACTAGGCACTGCTCCTAATAGCCAGATTCCTACTCCACACTGATGAGGGGCAAAAACCCCGAAACAGCTGTCTGTGGATGGATATTAAGCACAGCAGTCAGACCTCGTTTGTGCAGTTGTGCTAATGTAAAAGATTGTTTTCTCCAACACATGGCAAAGCTAAGAGCTTGAACTTCATAATCTTAAATCTACTTACAATTATTGATGAGTGAATAGTGAAATATTAGGATTTGGGAAAATCAGCACATATAATTTCTAATATCCATATATTCGTACCGAATGAGTCCAATGCAAGTCAATGGGAAAGCCGAATATTTTTCTGCTGGACCCAACAAAAGGGTCTGCGGGCCTGAGAAAAAAGCTGTAATGGATGGGAAACTGCTAAAACTAAATAGGAACTGCATGGAGAAGATGCCTGCATGCCTTTCTGACTCACATACAGCATGGTATCTGGGAATAATGTTGTCAGACGATTGCACCAGTTTTACGAATTTATAAGAAGACCTACCAAACCAAACCTACATTTTTTAAAGGAAAAAATGTTAAGAAACATTTTTTCCTTCATATGTACATGTATAAAGCGCAAACAAAATTATAGCATATGTTTAGCAAATATTTAGCATATGTTCACCAGAAGCATTTTGGCTTTAGTTTTTACTTTTACATTTGTGAGGGCTCTCTCAATTGTTAGATAGTGGAATACATATTCCCCATCACTTCACAATGCCAGCTAAAACATGCCCATTTGAATTTTGTGCTTTGCCCACCACCATCACCACGTCCACCTCCATGTCATTATGTAGCCCCAGCTTGACATTTTCAGAGGGCCAGCAGGTGCCATGAAACCTGAGTTTGGGGAGGTCCCTCAGGTGTCCCTGTATTATACATTTGTTAAAGCTCTCACTACTACATTTGGGAGGTCCCTCGCTCATTCAAATTATTAGATAGGTAGTGCAATACATATTCCCCATTACTTTACAATGCCAGCTAAAACATGCCCATTTGATTTTTGGGTTTCGCCTTCCACCACCACCACATCCACTGCCATGCCATTAAGTAGCCCCCTATACACATTTTCAGAGGGCCAGCAGGTGCCGTGAAACCTGAGTTTTGTGAACTCCACAGCACATTCTGACGTCCGGATCCCAATGGATCCACTGTCATAGTGGGTCAAGCTGCTGTAAGGTGAATATAATACAGGAGTATAATTTATTTATAATATATATGTAATAAACACACCAGCGCTTACTGAACCTCAACAAACCCTTAGCAGCTTGACTCAAAACAGGTGGACGCCAACCCTGATGTAAACAATAAATAAGAAAAAAGGTAGAGACCGCGCATAAGGGAGTGCACTAGAAATAACACATAATGAAAATAATATGCAATGCCACAGCACATGGAGGCATATAATGAACCCAAAAAAATCCCCTTAGACGTTGTGAGCCCTTCTGATCAATGGATCCTTCTGATCAGAAAACAGCAATACACAAAAAGAGCCTGGGCAGAATCACTGATGTAAATGTTGTAGATAAATACATAACCAGCAACAAAGTAAAATCAAGTAGAATGGGATAGTCCCCTTGGCATATATGGTAACCATACCAGTACCCCTGTATTTCACATGGGGGAGCTGTAGATGTGCCGTAAGATGTGGCGGTATCATTCCGGGATTTGCAGACCTTCCGCCGCATCCTTATACCTGACGCCGGACACTCTACCTCACAGCACCACGCTCAGCTCCGCACCTGGTACCGTGGCGCCTGAACTCCGGCTCATCACATAACCACATCTTACGGCACATCTACAGCTCCTCCATGTGAAATAGAGGGGCACAGGTATGGTTACCATATATGCCAAGGGGTCTATCCCATTCTACTTGATTTTACTTTGTTGCTGGTTATGTATTTATCTACAACATTTACATCAGTGATTCTGCCCTGGCTCTTTTGAATTCTGAACACGGTGTATGCAAGCTAGGGCCTGTATTGTGCTCAGTCTGTCATGCCTGAAACCCATGTCAGGAACATGTACAAGCCTCATTTGCCTTGGAAGCAGCCTCCTCAAGGGAAAGAGACAGGAGATGTCATTGACCAATTTGCACAAGGCTACACACTTTTTTTGGAAACTACCCAACCAGGCAGAATGTATTTTTTGCATGGTTTTTAGCAACAATGGAGTAATTACAGGATATGTCACAGAGAGTGACAAGGTCTGTGGCATGTATTATTCAGGTAACAGGCAGTGCTACAGAGCTCAGATAAAGACCTTAGTGTGGCAATGACCATGTTCCAATATATGTAAGGCTTTGGCCTGAACAGGTCTGTGGAGCATATTAACCCAGTCTCTTATATGTGCTTAAAATGTACAAAAACAGGGCAATACCCCACCATAATTTTTTTACCCAAATTTAGAAAATTTAAGGGAAGCAACGGTTTAATAAAGAGACACAAGTCTTATTTAAGAGCCTAGAAAAGCCAACAATGGTCTTTGTCCAGCACCGGACAATGTAAAGTGTTAACGAATACAGTATGTACATATGCCCTATCTAGCAATTTGAGAAGAAACATATACGCTGACAAGAGACAAATGAACGCCGTGGTGGGACAGCGAACTGGACGTGGCTGCTGATTGTTGTGTCGGAGCAACTGTAGGTCGTGGGCAGGAGGCATCAGCACCTGCTTCCTGGACAGCAAATTGGTAAGGCCGTAACACAAGGGAAAGAGCAGTGGTTTCCCCCTCAGATAGAGATTTTGTACCGAGGTGTTCCACCCACCTACTGGGGTGCATGGCTGCCATGTGCTTCTGAGTGCTGGTAGTGCTCAGGTTGGCATTATTTTTGCCTCTTCCCAGCTTGGTGTGGCAGATGCTGCATATCACAGTTGTTTTGTCTGAAGGACTTTCAGAAAAAACTACCATACAGGGGAACTATGTACTCTTGGCCTGTTATCTTGCCGAGAGGAGGGGCTCTGTGGAACAGTTGACCGAGTTCTCCCTCTGGTCAAACCACTGCCTCTTCTTGCCTGTTTTAGAGCCAAGGATCCATCCATCTCTGCACTGCTGTGCTCGCTAGGTGTGCCACTGTGCCAGGTTGGATAAGTGGTGTCATTATCGACCACGCAATTTTCCAATTCATCAATCTGATACTCTTGAGTTGCAATTTTAGGGTGACCTGATGGCAACTGTGCATCATGATTATCCTCTTCAGACATGAATTTACCTTCCTCAACATGGCATTCTTGTTCCTGTGGGTGCTCAGATGTTTGTGCATCAGTGCAGTCCACCTCCTCATGACCCTCTTGAATGATGCATGCTGAGAAGCCTGAATAATTAGAAGGAAAGGTAAACAATTCCTCGGAGTGGCCAGCATTGGGATCATATGTCTCCTTGGAGTGTTGATGGGGGGAGGAAAGAGGAACAGGTTGAGGATTGTGAGGTTAAGCCTCTTGGCTACTGAGACTGGACCGTATGGAAGACTTGGTGGTGCTGCTTGTCAACACACTGGAGGCTTTGTCTGCTATCCAACCCAAAACATCCTCACACTTGTCTGGGTTCAACAGTGGTGTAGCACGCTGAGAGAATTTTGACAGGAAGCTAAGACGAGATACAGTCACCTTCTGATCTTTCACACAGCCTTGGCGGGCACCACCACATCCAGGACCACATTCCTAATGTCACTCTCTCCCATATTGAATGCGTTATGTAAAAAAATTCCTTGCTTTATTTTTGACAAATGCCCTCACATAAGTTTTATGTGCAAATTTCCTGTATATAGCAATGTGTGGGTATTTTTTTTCAGATATTAGCTTTATTACACATGGCAACAGCAGGCACACAAAAATAACAGGTAAATAGTGACTTTTGCATGTCTCAGCAGTTATTTTTTTATCACCTTTCTGACACAAAGCAACAGCAGAGTAAGGAAAATTATTTGCACTGGTAAATTGTGACGTTTGCATATCTCTGCAGGCTTTGCACCAGACACACAACTGCTTGATAAAGATACACTATTTATTTAACCAATAGAAAATCAGTAATTTTTGTTAGTTAGTTTGTTAGTACTTTTTTTATATTGCCTTTCTGACACACGCCAACAGCAGAGTAAGGAAAATTAATGGTACTGGTAAATTGTGATGTTAGTGTATCTCTGCAAGCATTGCACCAGTCCCACAACTGCTAGATAAAGATGCTATCAGGATCCTGCCAGCACAGTCGAATGGCTATGGTTGAGAAGGGTGACTCACCCACACTACGGGAGAGCCAGGGGTCAGATGCCACAGGGAAAACTCAGACAGACGGGACCAGAGTAGCATGATGAGAGCAGATGCTGAGAATAGCAGAAAACAGAAGGACTTGCGATCATGTGACCACAGGGGGTGGGGCTTAGCGTCCTGCTACTGGAGATGAATGCATGATGCTACAGGGACCCTGGAACAAAGGAAAGGGGAACTCAGAACAGACAAGCGAGGGTCACACACGGGGAGGGCGGCGTGGTACAGAAGGGGCGAGCAGAGAATAGTCAGAACGTAGGCAAGTACTCAAACATGGAGATAGCTCTTAATGCTCTTATTTGCTATATGATTCACCCCTTGCCATTTTATGTTTTTTTGGATCTATATAAGAGTTATGTTGCTATTTAGGTAGGCTATTGAGCATGCTGTTTCTAGCCCCATGAGCCAGTAGGTATAGAGGTGGGTTTTTAGGCATTATATATTATTATACTTCATATGTATAGGTGTTAATATGTACAAACACTGGATATGGACATGGTGTTCTTTGATGTTTTTAAATATGTTTTAAATTGTGTGGTGTGCCAATAAAGACCTCTTTTTTCTATATATGGTTTATTGTTACTTATATATTTATGTATGTGGTGTGCATAATTGGAGTGGTGCTGTTCTCTTGTTTATATACGGAGATAGCAGCGCAGTACAGGAGGGACAGGCAGAACTCTAAACGGAAACAGAACCAGATCAGAACCAGACAAACATAAGGTAGCACACGCACAAAGCACCGGCACAGGCACAACAGGGTCACACACACTCGGCCAAGGGTCAAAGTATAAGTGACAGGGAATGGACCCACAATGAGGCTATATGAAGCCTCCCAGAATCCCAGAGTGAGGCCGCCAGATTGACCTCTGAACTACCTTATTCCACAAACTAAGCAGATCATGACAGATACGCTATTTATTTAACCAATAGAAAATTAGTATTTTTTAATATTGCCTCTCTGACACATACCGACAGCAGATTAAGGAAAATTATTGGCACTGGTAAATTGTGATGTTTGCGTATCTCTGCAGGCTTTGCACCAGTCGCACAGCTGCTGGATAGAGATACGCTATTTATTTAACTAATAGAAAGTTAGTATTTTTTGTATCGCCTTTATGACTCATGTTAATAGCAGAGTAAGCAAAATTATTGCTACTGGTAAATTGTGACATTTCATATCATTGCAGGCATTGCGCAGTAGCACAACTGTTAGATAAAGATATGCTATTTATTTAACCAATATATATTTTTTATATCACTTTTATGACACATGCCATCAGCAGACTCAGACTCTGGTAAATAGTGATGTTTGTGTATCTCAGCAGATTTTGCGCCAGTCACACAACTGTTATATAAATATTAGCTATTTCAGCAATAAGCAAAGAATATTATCTAGCAATTAGCTTTTAGGAAAGATATTTACTATATGCTACAACTAAGGAATATTATTTAGCTGTAAAAAATGTTTTTTATATGCTGGTATGCAGGAATATTATGTGTCTTCAAAAAGATTTTTTTGGTATATGCCGGTTCTAAGTAATATTATTTGCCTTCAAAAAGAGCTGCTTTGTATATTATGGTAGTGGATGAAACCCTGCCTATCTCTCCGTAATCCCACAGTCTGTTCCTACACTGTAGAATACAATGCAAACTAGCAGAGATTTGCAGCAGGAACTTGCAAATGATAAAACCCAGGTGCCTGCCTTTCCCTTGTATTAAATCTCTCCCTATGCCATCTCCACCTAACATTGAACTAGTCTTCACTCTCAGCAGCTCTTAAAAGAGCCTTTTGTAATCAAAAACTCTCCCTATATGCTGCTTTCAGTCTCCCTACCCTCACACTACGCTCACACAATGCTGTGTCCAGCTGTAATGTGTGCAAGATGGTGCCAGTAGGGATTAAATATCACCTATGATGCTCTAAGGCCAGTCAATCACAGTAATGCCACACCAAAGATGGCATCGGCATTACTGTGATTGGCAAGCAAGCCAAGTTCATTGGCTACAAATAAAATGGCAAACATGCTGGGTGAGTAACTCGAATATACCGAGGCGAATATCTAATTACTCGCCGAGTAACGTAAAGCGTACTATTCGTGTAACAATCATATCCAACTTGAACAGGTAGCACGAGCCATAAAGTAAAATCAATCAACTTTATTGAAAAAAATGCATAATAAAATTTATAAAAATTGAAAAGGAGCACATGTCCAATAATTACTGCCTTGTAACACCATATATCCTACATCCAGTGTGACCCATCCACAACCTATAGGTGCTATTCGTGTAACAAATAGTGCTGAATGTATTCACTCATCACTGCTAATAATAATAACTTTTATTTACATATTGCAAACATATTCTGCAGAGCTTTCCAGGTCATCAGTTCAGATAAAGCAGTCAAAAGTTTCAACGTTTACGATAATTAAATGATTAAAGCAAAAATAATGATGACCCTGTTCTTCAGAGCTTTCAATCTACAATGAGGTGGGGGTGACACAAAGTACAGGTGCTTATTTACAATGATGGTCCAACCATCTTGAGGAAATGGTTGGTAGATAAAGGCTGCATGAGGCTTTTGGGTACGGTTGAGTTTGATGGTGAATTATGTTCAGAGAAGTAGAGAATAAGCTATATATATAAAAAGGACTTTGATTAAGGAACGTGATAGGCTGCCCTAAACAGATGTGTTTTGAGACAGCACCTAAAAATGTCTAAGATGTGGTTATACTCCTAATTTTATGGGGTAAAAAAAGGAAGAGGTGAGTTATCTAGATAGAAGATAGACCTGATCCGGACAAAGACCAGTCAGGGGTGTTGCTTTCTTTGTGTGTCTCAAAGGTTGAAAGTTGTGAGAGGCCACAAGAAGTGGCAAGAGATAGAACCTTGCATGCAATTGGGGAGGTGAGCATGTAGAAGTCTTCTATGATATTGGTTGGCAATTCTGAGGACATGAAGTGTGGCAACAAGGCAGAAAAGTGGTCAATGAAGTGAGTGGGTGAGCTTGGGGGATGGTAAATGACCGCTACTCAGAGGGAGAAGGGATGGAAGACCCTGATGGTGTGAACCTCCAAGGAAGAATGGCATCCAATGGGCCTGTATTTATTTATTTATTTAAAAACAGGATTGTTGGTGGCAGCAAGGAGTATGGGGTTATTGTGGAGTTAGCAATGATCGTACGGAGGGATATACACATATTTCAATAGTTCTAATCCAGAGGTGGATATGCCGTACGCTCACTATTATTTTTCCAAGAACTAATTATTGTGAACATCCTGTGGCCTCCTAGGATGATTGTCGCCCAATCGTACCATTGTCTGGATGATAGGGGCCAGCTGAGACCCCTTCGATACAAAGATCACAGTGGTTGTTTCTGCATGACTCATGGCCTGAGATCTCTATGATTATTGCATGGCCACTCCAATCTGTTGGCCACGGAAATCCAGCCTTTCCGCCTTGTGGATATGGATGGTTTTCTGAAAGCCAATGGCTATCACAGTCCCCCGTACCAGTTGCTCAGTCACCATTACTTCTCTAAGAAAAATGTGCCTGTGCTCCACCAGCACGTCGCAGACAACATCACACGTTCCCTGAAAAATTCTATGTCAGCCAGGGTGCACTTCAACACTGACACCTGGATGAACAAGCATGGATAGAGACATTACGTCTCGCTGACTGGTCACTGAGTGACTCTGGTGGCTGTGGGGGCAATTGGGGAAGGGGCTGCTCCATAAGTTTGGCAATCCCCAAGGTTTGCAGGGCACTTGGGGATGGAGAACTGAGCCACTACACACCAAAAGATGGATAATTAAACTAGTAGACAACAGTGCTTAGAGAACTAAAGTAATAAACCACTATACACCATAAGTTGGATAACTAAACTACTAGACAACAGGGGTTCGAGAACAAAACTACTAAACAGCTAGGATTGGAGAACTAAACCACTACACACCATAAAATGGATAACTAAACTAATAGATAACAGGAGTTGGAGAACTAAACTAGCAAACTCCCGGGGATGGAGAACTAAAGCACTAGACAACAAGGTGTCACTATAAACATAAGGATGAATGACCTTGGGGAGATCAAAACATCCAACACCGCGGAGACACCATCACGTGTTTCTCAACGCAGTGATCCAGAACACTGTCCCATCCCTTATGGGAAATATGCAAATGCATGTAGAAAAGCCGCGGAGACACCATCACATGTTTCTCAACGCAAGCAATAAATAGCCAGGTCTTTCACCAGGAAGGAACAACCACAGGAAGGGCAGCATCCAAAAAGGAAAACCACCTATGCCAAAACATGGAATCCATCCACAGACCGCTGTTTTGGGGTATTTGCCCCATCAGTGTGGAGTAGGAAACTGGCTATTAGGAGCAGTGCCTAGTAAAAGGAATATAAACATAAGGATGAATGACCTCCGGGAGATCAAAACATCCAACACCGCGGAGACACCATCACGTGTTTCTCAACGCAGTGATCCAGAACACTGTCCTCATCCCTTATGGGAAATATGCAAATGCATGTAGAAAAGCCACAGAGACACCATCACGTGTTTCTCAACGCAAGCAATAAATAGCCAGGTCTTTCACCGGGAAGGAACAACCATGGGAGGGGCAGCATCAAAAAAGGAAAACCACCTATGCCTGGTGGTTTTCCTTTTTGGATGCTGCCCTTCTTGTGGTTGTTCCTTCCCGGTGAAAGACCTGGCTATTTATTGCTTGCGTTGAGAAACACGTGATGGTGTCTACACGGCTTTTCTACAAACAAGGTGTCACTAGACACCAAGTCTTGGAATCCCCATGGCTTGCGGAGCAAACCTCTGTTTCTAACACTTCCTCCAGTGCTTCTGCCTCCTCCACCTCCACTAGGACCTCCACCTGCGCCCTCAACCCTTGCCTTAATGAAACACACGTTCCAACACTGCATAGAGAATCCCCCTCCTCCATAATGCCCAGCCAGGGCTCACCGCAATCAAGTAGTGTTTAAACTAATATGTCTTGGAGATCGCAGTCATACAGATCAACAATTGTGGAGAGCTACCCATTCTGAGTTTGAGCAATGGCTGTCTACACTCAACCTGGAGCCAGGGAAGGTCGTGTGCTATAACGGAGCAAACCTGGTGGCAGCCCTACACTGGGCCAACCTCACACATGTGTCTTGCATGGCTTGCATCCTAAACCTGATGGTTTAGTTAACCGGTTGATATGCGATGTGATCACACAATAGAATTCAACTCTGCACATGTTGCAGCGACTTGGGGCAGCAGTGCCGAGACCTGTTGCAGTATGACATTTTGTATAGCTTGGCACATTGCAGTATGGACGTTGTGCAATTCACACTTGGGAAGTGGACAAGAGGTGGATGACTTTAGGTTTAACAATGTATATAAGTTCAGGTCTGTCATCTCACAGGTAGTTGCCATGGGAGAAACAAATGTAGAAGGACCAGGAAAAGGACGAGAAGGAAGAGGTAATGGATGTGCAATATGAGATGAAGAGGGTAATGATTCCCTCTCTGTTGTCTGTGATTGCCGGGGGGAAATGAAGGAAGAAAGCTTGAGTGTTATCCTGCCAACAACACACTGAGGATTTGGACCACGTGAAAGAGACAGAGCCATGAGCGCCTTCTTGCAGCACTATCTGCAACATGATTGTTACCCGTATAGCTATGATTTGAAATAGTGCTGACTACTGGGTTGCCAGTCTGTTCGATCCACGATACAAAAGTAAATTTTGCCAGTTGTTTCCCCTCCTTGAAGACAATGCCGACAATGGTTTTCCCCAAGACAGCAGTGAGGCACACAGTGTGCATCGCATGGATAGGCTTCCAACTCCCTTGAACAATGAGTCATCTGGGCCAGCATTTACAGCTTTGAATCAAACCTCAAATTAAGACGACATGAGTGAGGGATCGGTATAAGCCTGCTGTTCTGGGAGCCCTGATATCACAAGCAACAGCTCAAGCTGATTTAATGCTCAGCCACACTCAGGTGGCACAAATATTAATTTCATAGACAACTATTGTCAGAAAAATGTAAGGATAGTAACACGAGTTGTTGACTCAAAGGTAGTGGAAGCCGGACACTCTCAGAGGCCTACAGCTACAGGCAACACACATGAAGGAGACCAAACCAGGAGTCTACACATTTACAAAAATTTGTGGCAGACACCAACAAAGTGGCATCAATTTCACCACAGTAGAAATAGTGTAATAGGGACGTACAGGTCGTCCATTACACAGAACCCAGCAGATAGACAGTTGGACACCCAACTAGGAGGGTTCACATTTCCAAAAATTAGTGGCAGACAAGAAAAAAGTGGCATCAATTTAACCACAATAGAAATAGCATAATAGGGACCGACACATCTTCCACTACAGTCAACCCAGCAGATGGACACCCAAGTAAGACTGTTCACATTTCCACAAATTAGTTTTAACATCTGCAGCAGGCACAGAAGCCCCACGAAGCATATCTCAGACTGAAATTAAGCGGAACTATGCAGCACACTAAAGGTACCGTCACACATAGCGACGCTGCAGCGATACCGACAACGATCCGGATCGCTGCAGCGTCGCTGTTTGGTCGCTGGAGAGCTGTCACACAGACAGCTCTCCAGCGACCAACGATCCCGAGGTCCCCGGTAACCAGGGTAAACATCGGGTAACTAAGCGCAGGGCCGCGCTTAGTAACCCGATGTTTACCCTGGTTACCATCCTAAAAAGTAAAAAAACAAACGCTACATACTTACCTTCCGCTGTCTGTCCTCGGCGCTCTGCTTCTCTGGTCTGGCTGTGAGCGCCGGGCAGCCAGAAAGCAGAGCGGTGACGTCACCGCTCTGCTTTCCGGCTGACCGACGCTCACAGCCAGAGCAGGAGGAGAGCAGAGCACAGCGCTGGAGGACAGACAGCGGTAGGTAAGTATGTACTATTTGTTTTTTTACTTTTAGGATGGTAACCAGGGTAAACATCGGGTTACTAAGCGCGGCCCTGCGCTTAGTTACCCGATGTTTACCCTGGTTACCAGCGAAGACATCGCTGAATCGGTGTCACACACGCCGATTCAGCGATGTCTATGGGGAGTCCAGCGACGAAATAAAGCTCTGGACTTTCTTCCCCGACCAGCGATCTCCCAGCAGGGGCCTGATCGCTGCTGCCTGTCACACTGGACGATATCGCTAGCGAGGACGCTGCAACGTCACGGATCGCTAGCGATATCGTCTAGTGTGACGGTACCTTAAAAGTTACATAATCCAGTAACAGAAGTTGTCAGTTGTCTTTGGATAGGACGTGACGTTGTTGGTTCACTAGTGCTTTTACAAACATTACCACCTACCCCACATACACCTTGAACACCAAGCATAATCCCCCTTCCACCACGACCTCGCTTTTTCCCAGTCATGTTGCTCTGATTAGCAACTAAAAATTAGATTTTTTTACTCTGCACCAAATCTGCACACAGCGGAATTTCAACAGCACTGAATGAGAAGGTGAAATATGGCATGCTGAATTATGTTAGTCACAGGTCAAAGAATTTTTTCAGTGTGGATAAGACTTACATAACATAGACTAGATGCTCCAAACAATTTCAAACTGAGATCTTCCCTATTGTATGATGTTAGTAACAGAAGAAATTTATTTTTTATGTGGATGAGCACTGTATAACATAGACTAGATGCTCCAAACAATTTCAAACTGACATCTCCCCTACTGCATGACGTTAGTAACAGAAAATAAAATAGTTTTTAGTGTGAATGAGGCCTGTATAATCTAGAACAGGGGTGAGCAATTAATTTTCCTGAGGGGCCACATGAGAGACCATGACTGTTGGGGAGGGCTGAACTAATAGCTTGAAATTAATTCTACTCAATATTATTTTATTAATATTAATTGCATCACGTAATATTGAGCATAGTTAAGTATGCTGACACCCCTATATTCTTATTATTATACATTTTTTATAGCACCATTTATTCCATGGCACTTTACTTGTGAAAAGGAGAAAATATAGACAAATACAATAAACATGAGCAAAAAACAAGACACTAACAGGTTCAGAAGGAGGGAGGACCTTGCCCGCGAGGGCTCACAGTCTGCAGGGGATGGGTGAGGATACACTATCAGAGGGTAGAGCTGGTTGTGTAGCGGTTCACTAGTTTGATGATCACTGCAGGCTGTAGGTTTGTCAGAAGAGACGAGTCTTTAGGTTCCTTTTGAAGGTTTCTATGGTAGGCGAGAATCTGATGTGTTGGGGTAGAAAGTTCCAGAGTATGGGGGAAGCACGGGAGAAGACTTGGATGCGGTTGTGGGAAGAAGAGATAAGAGGAGAGTAGAGAAGGAGATCTTCTGAGGATCGAAGGTTGCATGTAGGTAAGTAACAGGAGACCATGTCACAGATGTATGGAGTAGACTGGTTGTGGATGGCTTTGTATGTCATAGTAAGGGTTTTGAACTGGAGTCTCTGGATGATAGGAAGCCAGTAAAGAGCTTGGCATAGGGGAGAGACTGGGGAGTAGCGGGGAGATAGGTAGATTAGTCGGGCAGCAAAGTGTCGGATGGATTAGAGTGGTGCCAGAGTGCTAGACGGGAGGCCAGTGAGTAGGAGGTTGCCGTAGTGAAAGCGGGAGATGATAAGGGCGTGCACTAGTGTTTTGTGGTTTCGTTATTGAGGAATGTGTAGATCAGGGAAATATTTTTGAGTTTGAGACAGTAGGAGGAGGCAAGGGCTTGGATATGTGGCTTGAAAGAGAGGGCAGAGTTGAGGATCACCCCGAGGCACCGAGCATGCGGGACTGGGGAAAGTGAGCAGCCATTGACCTTGATGGATAGGTCTGGTGGAGGGGTAGAGAGAGATGGGGAAAGATGATGAATTCTGTTTATTCTATGTTCAGTTTTAGAAAGCGAACAGAAAAGAAGGCTGAGATAGCAGACAGACAGTGTGGGATTTTGGTGAGTAAGGAGGTGAGGTTAGGTCTGGATAGGTAGATCTGCGTGTCTTTGGCGTAGAGATGATACTGCAAATTGTGGGATTCTATGAACAGTCCCAGGCCGAAGGGGTAGATGGAGAAGAGTAGGGATCTTAGAACTGAGCCTTGAGGGACACCGACAGACAAGGGGCGAGGTGAGAAGGTGGTGTGGATAGGGCCAAGTCTGTGATGCTAAGAGTTGATAGAATCTGTAGCAGGAGGGAATAGTTGACAGTGTAATAATTATAGGGGATAACTCAGGAGACTCTTGGCGTGGAACAAGACAACTACAGGACACAGTTTTATAAGTGGTAAAGTCTATATTATCACACAGTTATTCAAACAGGTGCAGAGAAAAACTCAAGTCCACAACACTTGGTTTAAATATTAAATGCAGCTTAACAGTCTATAGGGAACTTCAGAGGAGAACACAATCAAGCAGAAAGTCTATGAAGCACAGTTGCACTTAGATATGCTAATAAGCAGTTCAAATAATGTCTTAGCTCAACCATGGAGGCCTGGGTAATCTCAGGTTTTTGCAGAGCAGCAACAGCTTACATGTCCAACAAATGCAGATGAAAGCAAAGACAAGCAGCCAGATGAAGGAGGATTACTGGAAACCGATGTATGCAGCAGAAACTCAGAGCTGAGTAGCAGGATCTCCACACAGGTTTACAGGAGCAGGTACAAAGCCAGGGAGCCACCAGGGTCAGAAGCTGGATGCAAGGCCGAATACTCCAGCACAGACTAAAGGCTGTGGTGGAGTTATAAAGCAGGAAAACACAGTGCACATGAGACCAAAGATGCCATCTTGGAAAAGGGCAGTAATGCACAAAAAAGTAATCAAAAATTTTCAGAGTCCTGACACACAGTGGCAAAGGCAGAAGACAGGTCCAGGAGAAGGAGGACAGAGTAGTGGCGCTTGCTCTTGGTGGTTAGTAGGTCATTGGTGACTTTAGTTAGGGCAGTTTCGGTTGAGTGATGGGGTCAGAAGCCAGATTGTAACCGATCAAAGAGGAAGTAGGAGGAGAGGGGGGAGGACAGTTCAAGATGGACATGCTTTTCCAGTAGTTTTGAGGCATAAGGGAGAAGAGATTTTGGGTGATAGCTAGACACAGAGGATGGGTCGAGGGAGGGCTTTTTGAGGATGGTTGTGATCTTGGCATGTTTGAAGGATGATGGGAAGACACCAGTTGTGAGTGAGAGGTTGAAGAGGTTTGTTAGGGTTGGAATGAAGACTGTGGTAAGATTAGGGATGAGGTGGGACGGGAGCGGATCAAGCATGCAAGTGGTGAGATGTGATATGGACAAGAGGGTGGAGAGCTGATCTTTTGTCATGGTGGAGATGCTGGTTTTGGAGGAACAGGGTTGAGCAGCTAAGAGGGGCATTGGGCGCTGCGGGCCAAAGCTTTCTCTGATCGTATCAATCTTCTGTTTAAAGAAAGAGAAAAAGGGGATGTGGAAACCACAAATGCGACCAAAATCCAAGGTATAGAAGAAAGCATTACTTTATTGCATATTCAAAACAAAGACAAAATAGGGTTCATGGGGAACGTGTGCAAATGCAAGCAAAAGTGCAATAGTGCAAAAAATAAGATGCACTGACTAAGACACACCACACAAGGTATAACATCACCACTCTGTTGTAAAAGGTAATCTATTTAATAGTGGTATATATATGAGGATCAACACCCACCAACTGGATGGTGATGAACCGATAGAGAGGCACCTCAAATTATTATAGTATACAGCTGGATAACAAGTGCCAAAAGAATTTGACATTTATCAATTTGTTATATTTAAAATTAGGTCACCTGCTGTGCTATTCACCATATTATACCAGCAATATATACGAGAATCTCCTGTTCACATGGTCCCAGCTGCTCCTATCCATTAACATCTATTAGTATAAACATAATGGCTAACTGCATTCATATACAAGTGGTATCTCATACGGGTATTACCTCAGGGCCAATGGCACCCCGTGTGGGAGTCATGTCAGTGCGTCAACCCCAACGGGCATTTCGGAGACTTGCTCCTTCATCAGGGTATATGTGGTGAATAAAATGCAGGATATAAATTACCGCTGGACCGGATGTAGTAATGATGCAAACCGGAAGTGACGCGTCCGTAGCCATGACTACCCGTATGACTTTGCTCTATATTGTAATTATTCTGTGTTTTGCACAGGTATTGGCTGTGGTATTATGGACTATACAGCAATGGAAAAATCCTGGCTTAGATAAGCGGAATAGGTTTTTGGATGGGATGGAATTAGTGGAGAGTGGGCTGGCTATCACAGGAATGATGCTCTTTTTGACTCCATGAAAAATATGTTGATAAAACGAACCAGACTCTGGTGGAACAGGATTTTCTTGGAAAAGTACATTGCAAAGAACATGATCCCCAGAGGGCTTATGGTCCGTGTTATGCCTACATTCCCCATTGATCATCATGAATTTGTATCATGTTGGGAGGAGGCGTGTGACGCATGTTCTGGTGTTTTCATGAAACTACTAGTGGGACTTAATACAAAACCGATTAACCATCTGGATAAGGAGATTGATCAAATGCTAGTAGAACTATGTGCTAATTGCTCTGAGGAGCAAGTAAAAGCTTATGAGGAACTACTGGAGAAACCATTGGACACTACGGTTAAAAAGATCAGTGAAACACAGACCTCCAAATTTAATAGAGACTTAAAAGACTACCAAACCCAGAATGTATACCAGTGGAGGAAATCTACATCACAATCTCAACAGATACGACGTAGTGTATCTAACTTATCGGTTTCCTCACTCAGTGCACAGTTCGACACCTCGTCTGTTGTTGCACGCTCAGGTGCTAATTATAGACGTACAAGGAACCATAATTATCATCCCTATAAGAGACAAAAATATCATGCACCTGAGGAGGGTAGCAGAGATAACAAGGTAATTAATTTAAGCAACCATATTATTTCAAGGACAGACTGTTTACTCCTCCATAGGGGTTTGTCCTTTTCCCTGGTGGCAGGTTTTGACAATTTTACTACTATTAAAGATCTTCATATATTCGCCCGCTCATTGTAATATAAACTTTTTTTCTATGACGATAATCTACATAAATTGCTTCCTACAGAAACAGAACAGTCAGCGCTGAGGATTCTTGAGGAGCTGTCTAGCGAACATCTGACGCCTGAAGGAGGTAGGATACCTCAGTCCATTCATGTGAGCTCCAAGAGGTTCCCTCCATTGTCAAACTTTAGTGCAATTGATCTATTTGTTAAAGTAGTAAGTAATGAATTATCAAAAATTCCTCAATCTTTACAGTCTGACAATTTGACTAGGGAGGAGAGAATGCGTTTGGGTTACTTGCAGAGTCTCCCTGATGTTGTGATCAAACCGGCGGACAATGGTAGGAATATTGTATTATGGCCAAAACATATATATGAAAAGGAAGCCATGCGGCAGCTATCCAATACCACTTGTTATAAAAAAAACTAACATTTAATCCCTTGTCCGCCTTTTGTGTGCAACTCAGGGAGATTCTGGTAAAGGCTACAGAGACTGGTACTATTTCTAAAGAACTTTTTACAGCATTAATAGTGGTAGAGCCAACCATACCATCCCCACATTCTATTTACTCCCTAAAATGCATAAAAATTTGCAGACTCCATCTGGACTCCTTATAATTTCTGGGTGAGAGAGCTTCTTGGAGTGCATCAACAAATGGATTGACTCCATCTTACAGCCCCTAGTTGAGGAACTACCTTCATTTCTTAAAGACACAAATCAATTGGTTCGCAAGACAGATTTCCTCACACTCGACGCTGACACTATTATGGGTACTATGGACGTTGAGTCATTATTAGTGTTGAGCGATACCTTCCGATATCCATATAATACCGTATCGGATTGTATCGGCCGATATTCAAAAAATATCGGATATCGCCGATACCGATACCCGATACTAATGCAAGTCAATGGGACAAAAATATCGGAATTAAAATAAACCCTTTCTTTCCTTGTAGGTTAATTCTACATGAAGGAAAACAACTAAGATTAATGTAGAATGTATTGGGGAGGTGGAGGAGACATTAAAGGCATAGAGGTTTTGGAATAGCAGGAATTCATTTTTTTTTAAGATGTTCGGGGGTTACAAAGATATTGACTATGTTAAGATTTTTTATATTTTCTCAGATATTTATGTTTCACTACTTCCATGCTGTTCACCTTCTTTTTAACTTCTCCCACACTTTCTTCTTCATCATCCTCAGCAGCATCATCTTTTCCATCAACTTCTCCTTCACCTTATTCACCTTCTTCTTCTTCACCTTCTTCGTAATATTTTTTCTTTTTTACATTCTTCATATTCTTTTTATTCAACTATTATTCTTCTTCATAATCAACTTCTTCATCTTCTTCATATTCTTCTTCATCATATTTGTATTTGTAACAGCCAGGCCTTCCTGTAGTTGTTATCTATAAAAGTTTGAAGATTACACCTTCTGTTCTGCCTGTCACAAAAGATTTACAACATGATTTGTCTGCGTTCAGTTTGGCCTGCAGCAGCAGGTTTTTTCCAGGGGCACCACGATGAGGAACAGACTCAACCCCATACACTGCTTAGTCTTCTTCTGCTTATAATTTAGATAATATCTTTGGCTCTGATTTTTAGTCTTATGCTTAATGTTCCTCTGCATTTTGCTCTGCAGCGTCTTGTTCTTCTGCTTCTTGGTCTTCAGGGTTGTCATCTTTAGGGTCTTGAACTTGGAAATGTAGCAGAAAGTACAAGAGCAAAAAACCCTGCCGAGAACCAGCTGACGGTACTGGAACCTGGATGGCTAGCCGAAGGTACAAGAGCCAATGGAACAACAGAGGACCAGCTGACGTTACTGGAACCCGGTTACTAAGCACGAGGTACCCGTGCCAGAAAGCACTACCAAGGACCACCTGACATTGGTGGAACTCGGATACCCAGAAGGAGGCACCAAAGCCAAAGGCTCTGCCCGAAACCAGCTGACAGTACTGGAACCAGGGGGACCTATTCAAGGTTGTGTTCCTAAGAAACAGCTAATGGTGCTGGAACTCAGATAGGCAGCAGAAGGTCCACAGGAAAAAAAAATTGCTAGGCCGCGAGCCGCCATAGTTACCGAAAACCCCCAGTCCTACAGGGGGAGCTTGTCTTTTTGGCACAACGGAACCAGCCTTCTTTGCCAGTTCCCGCAGCCCACATAGAAAGCACCTAAACTGTAGGCACCAAAGAGTCAGCTAACCAGACCTCAACACGACAGGACAACGTATTGGAGGCAAAGTGACCTTGACACTACCAGGAAACAGCTGGCATGCTGGAACCGGGCTGGGCAGGAGGGAGTACCCGTTCCAAAGACACTTCTGAGCAGCAACTGGCGGTGTTGGAGCCCAGGGACAGCAGGAGGAGCAGAGTGTAGGCGAAGCCTGCACTCAAAGCAGTTTAATATCTGTTGTTGTGTCATCATGGCGGTCACAGGACACATTACTGGATACACAGCTGGGGATCAGCTGACGTTACTGAAACCCAATAACACGGCAGTTAGTGTTGACTGTGCAGATAGCACTTCCAGGCAGCAACTGGCAGTGTTGGAGCCCAGGGACAGCAGGAGGAGCAGAGTGAAGGCCGAAGCCTGCACTCGAGGCAGTTTAATATCTGTTGTTGTGTCAGCGTGGCGGCTGCAGGACACGTTGCCGGATACACAGCTGGGGATCAGCTGACATTACTGAAACCCAATAACAACTGACGGTGTTGGAGCCCAGGGACAGCAGTAGGAGCAGATTGTAGGCCGAAGCCTGCACTCGAGGCAGTTTAATATCTGTTGTTGTTTCAGCGTGGCGGTCGCAGGACACGTTGCCGGATACACAGCAGGGGAACAGCCGACGTTACTGAACCCCACTAACACAGGAGCGAGTGTTTTTCTCTGTGCAGCCAGCACTTCCGAGCACCAACTAGTGGTGTTGGAGCCCTGGGTCAATCAGGGTGTAGGACGAGGCCAAATTGGAGCCAGTTTATTATCCGTTGTAGTGTCAGCATGGCGGTCGCAGGACACTGGCGGAGTTTGTGGATCCAGGAGGAGCAGAGTGTAGGCTGAGGCCTGCAAGGGAGGCAGTTTAATGTCTGTTGTTGTGCCAGCGTGGCAGTCGTAGGACACATTGCCGGATACACAGCAGGGGAGCAGCTGGCGTTAGTGAACCCCACTGACACATGAGCGAGTGTTTTCCTCTGTGCAGCCAGCAATTCTGGGCACCAACTGGCGGTGTTTGTGCCCAGGGAATCCAGGAGGAGCAGAGTGTAGGCCGAGGCCTGCACGGGAGGCAGTTTAATGTCTGCTGTTGTGCCAGAGTGGCGGTCGCAGGACACGTTGCCGGATACAAAGCAGGGGAGCAGCTGGCGTTACTGAACCCCACTGACACATGAGCAAGTGTTTTTCTCTGAGCAGTCAGCACTTCCAGGCACCAACTGGCGGTGTTTGTGCCCAGGGAATCCAGGAGGAGCAGACTTTAGTTATTGCCCCACACACAGCAGGGGAACAGCTGACATTACTGAACCCCAATAACAGAGGAGCGACTGTTGACTGTGCAGACAGCACTTCCGAGCAACAACTGGCGGTGTTTGTGCCCAGGGTATGCAGTAGGAGCAGACTTTAGTTATTGCCACACACACAGCAGGGGAACAGCTGACATTACTGAACCCCAATAACAGAGGAGTGACTGTTGACTGTGCAGACAGCACCCCCCAGGCAACAACTGGTGGTGTTAAAGCCCAGGGAAAGCAGGAGGAGCAGACTTTAGTTATTGCCACACACACAGCAGGGGAACAGCTGATGTTACTGAACCCCAATAACAGAGGAGCGACTGTTGACTGTGCAGACAGCACTTCCGGGCAACAACTAGCGGTGTTGAAGCCCAGGGAAGAAGGAGGAGCAGACTTTAGTTATTGCTGCACACACAGCTGGGGAACAGCTGACGTTACTGAACCCCAAAAACAGAGGAGCGACTTTTGACTGTGCAGACAGGACTTCCGGGCAACAACTGGCGGTGTTGAAGCCCAGGGAAAGAAGGAGGAGCAGACTTTAGTTATTGCCACACACACAGCAGGGGAACAGCTGATGTTACTGAACCCCAATAACAGAGGAGCAACTGTTGACTGTGCAGACAGCACTTCTGGGCAACAACTAGCGGTGTTGAAGCCCAGGGAAGCAGGAGGAGCAGACTTTAGTTATTGCTGCACACACAGCTGGGGAACAGCTGACGTTACTGAACCCCAAAAACAGAGGAGCGACTTTTGACTGTGCAGACAGCACTTCCGGGCAACAACTGGCGGTGTTGAAGTCCAGGGAAAGCAGGAGCAGACTCTAGTTATTGCTGCACACACACTTGTTCATTTTCAGAAAAGTAAGCCGGTCAACGTTATCGGAGGATAGTTGCATGCGATGGTCTGTTAGTACACCACCTGCAGCACTAAAGATGCGTTCCGATAATACACTAGCAGCAGGGCAAGCCAGCACATCCAATGCATACTGGCTAAGCTTTGGCCATGTATCCAGCTTAGAGACCCAAAACTTGAAGGGGGAAGAGCCATCTGGGAGTACACAGAGAGGGCAAGCCATGTAGTCTGTCACCATCTGATGGAAACACTGCCTCCTGCTGACTGGAGCCGTCTGTGATGGTGTAGACATTTGTGGCGGGCACACAAAAGTTTGCCACAGTTGGGCCATACTGGTCTTGCCTTGTGCTGAGGCACTGCTTCTGCTCCCTCTTTGTGCAGAGCTTCCTCCACTGCCTCGATGCACAGAGCTGCTTTGTAAAACACTAGCAGCACTGCTCTCGCTTGGACTGGAGAAGATGATGGACTACACCAGTGTGTCTTGGTGCTCCCGCTTCAACGGTGTTACGAGGCTTTGAAAGTTGTCCCAGTAGTGAGGATCTAGGAGCGTGTACACCCAATAATCAGTCGTGTTGAGAATGTGGGCGATGCAGCAGTCGTTTCTCAGGCACTGCAGCATGAAATCAACCATGTGTTGCAGACTGCCAACTGGCCAAGAAACGCTGTCCCCTGCTTGAGGCGTGACCTCTGCCTGCTCAGCATCACCCCACCCTCGCTCTACACACTGACAACTGGAGAATTGTGTAACCCCCTCCTCTGGAGAGATGTCTTCCTCCTCAAAAGACTCCTCCTCATCCTCCTCACAAAGTGACCCCTGCCTATGGCCTTTGTGAGGAACCACGTCGCACAGACTGTCCAGAAGCAGATGGCATTTGTGACTCCTCATCCTCCACCTCTTCCACAACATCATCCCTTAGCGCTTGCAGTGTTCTTTTAAGAAGGCAGATAAGGGGGACAGTTATGCTGACTAGTGCATCATCTGCACTTGCCATCCGCGTGGAATCATCAAAGGCACGCAAAACCTGGCAGATGTCATTCATAGTGGTCCACTCAGTGGTTGTGAAGTCTGAACAGCGTGCAGTGCGACTTCTTTGTGCCTGATGCAGCTGGTACTCCTGCTGGCTGCTGCCCACAACAACCGCTTCAACATATGTAATGTTGAATTCCACCTGGTGGGTAGGTCACATATGATGCGATGTTCTGGAAGGCGGAATCTGCACTGCAGAGCTGCAATGCGCGATGTTGCCATACTGTGCAGCAGTGCATCAAGATCCGGATAGTCCCTCAAAAAACTCTGCACAACGAAGTTGAGCACATGTGCCAGATATGGGATGTGAGTGAGGTTGTCTAGGGCCAGACATGCCACCAGATTTTGGCCATTGTCACACACTACCATGCCTGGCTGGAGATTCACTGGCACAAACCACACGTCGCTCTCCTGCTTGATGGCATTCCAGAGCTCCTGCTCTGTGTGGCTTCGATTCCCCAATGAAATCAATTTCAGTATGGCCTGTTGATGTTTGGCCACGGCTGTGCTCATATCGGTCA
This sequence comes from Ranitomeya imitator, assembly GCF_032444005.1. Lineage (NCBI taxonomy): Eukaryota > Metazoa > Chordata > Amphibia > Anura > Dendrobatidae > Ranitomeya > Ranitomeya imitator. The sequence goes on along the minus strand of NC_091282.1, from coordinate 897,596,300 downwards.
TAACAGGTAAGCTTTCACGGGTCAAGGTGGAGGTAGACCGTGATGGCTCCTGCAGCGATGATTCAGAAGAACTGGAGTATGAGGAGGAGGCAATGTGTACAGACTGGATTCCTGCAATCCTTGAAGTTGGCAGAACACGTACAGCGCCACTCGCAAGATCTGTCCCCGTCTCCACAACATTGACCCAATGGGCAGTGAGGGAAAGGTATCGTCCCTGTCCATGGTGACTAGTCCACGCATTGGTGGTGAGGTGGCCCTTGCTACTGACAGCGTTTAGTAGCGCATGCCTAATGTTTCCCTCCACATGCTTTTGCAGGGCAGGGACAGCTTGCCTGCTGAAATAAAAGTGGCTGGGCATGTTGTATTGGGGAACTGCCAATGCCCTCAATTTAAGGAAGGTGTCAGTCTCCACCAGCCTGAATGACAGCATTTCAAGGGACAGTAGTTTTGCAATGCCTGCATTCAGAGCCTGTGCTCGGGGGTGGTTTGCCGAGAATGGCCACCTTTTCTCCCATGCCTGTGCTACCGATGGCTTTAGACTGGGCTGGGAGTGTGAGGATGACTGGGAATGTGGTGCTGTGGGTGGAATTAAACTGGGTCTCTGGACAACAGTGCCAGAGGTTCTTCCATGGTGATCCTGTGAGGAAGCCGAACCAGCTGTGTGTGAGCTGGAGGAAGAGGCAACAACACGAGCTGAAGAGGTGGTAGGTGCCGCTGTAAGTTGGCCTAGGTCTTCAGTGTGTTTTTGTAACTCCACCGCATGCTTGGTTCCCACATGTTTCCACATATTTGTGGTATTAAGGTTGCTGACACTTTTCCCTCTTTTGACTTTCTGATGACACACCTTGCATTTGACTAAGCAAATGTCATCTGCAACTGTGTCAAAAAAGGACCAGGCACTGCAAGTCTTGGAAGCGCCCGTTTTTGCTCTTGGAAGAGGCATGGTCAAAGGGTGCCGAAGTGGAGGCTACAGACACTGCAGTCTTCCCCCTCCCTCTCCCTCTTTGGGTCGTTCGGGGAATCTCTTCCTCAGAGCTGCTCCCACCACCTTCCTGTACCTTACGCCATGATGGGTCAAGGACCTCATCATCTACACCACCCTCTTCCACCAACTGCTTCTCCTGGTTAGTTTCAGCAGCACAGTACGCACCTGAAAGTGGCACCTGAGTCTCATCATCAGATGCGTACTGAGGTGTGCTGACAGGAGGCACTGGCCCACCCGCCTCTTCAGAATCAGAGAGACAAAGCTGTTGGGCATCACTGCATACTGCCTCTTCTTCCATTTCTCCAATGCTGCTTGGCTGGCCCCCTCTTTCCATGCCAAGAGATTCAGAGAACAGAAGTAGAGATGGCTCCTGTCCTGGGCTCTCTGACTGCCTGGGCAATTTGGCAAGTGGTGAAGAGACACATGGTTGCTCTCCAGTGCTCTGTGCCTGAGAGGATGTGGCACTAATTGAAGTCAATGCGTTAGCTTCCATCCATCCGACAACGGCTTCAATTTGTTCTTCCTGCAGCAGCGGGTACGGCGATCTCCTACAAAGCTGCGCATGAAGGACTGTTCCCTGCTGAAACTGGGTGATGATGAGTCACCGGTGCCCGCTGCAGGCACCGAATGCCCACGTCCTCTCCCTGATCCACGCCCACGCCCACGTGCCTTACTCCCTGCCTTCTTCATCTTGGTAGACTGATAAAGATAGGCAGAAAAGTACTAATGGCTTAGTGTGCTTATTCCTGAACAGCTCCTAACAGGTATAAGAAAGATTTTCAAAAATGTGGACTAGACTTTTATATGAGCTATTGTGGCCTACACAACTGTAAAGTGATATGTTTGGTGAAATGTATTAATTTTTTTTTTTCAGAACAGACTACAGAGTGAGCTGCACTCACACACAGACCGTGCAGACAGCTGTGAACGGCGCTGCAAGGCCAAAAAAGTTCCTCTATGTACTCCTATATAGTGTTTTTCCACAATCTAGCAGAATATGGATGGAAAGCCACTAATAGGATTAATTTGAACAAACGTGCAGCAGGCTGCACTAATTGAGAAACGGAGAATGGAATGGTATGAGGCCGTGACGCACCCTGAGCTGACTACAACCAGCTGTGGTGGTAGAACAGACTACAGAGTGAGCTGCACTCACACAGAGACCGTGCAGACTGCTGTGAACAGTGCTGCAAGGCCTAAAAAAGCTCCTCTATGCAATCCTTTAGTGTTTTCCCACAATCTAGCTGTATACAGATGGGAAGCCACTAATAAGATAAATTTGAACAAATGTGCAGCTGGCTGCACTAATTGAAAAACGGACAATGGAACGGTATGAGGCAGTGATGCACCCTGAGCTGACTACAACCAGCGGTGGCTGCAGACAAGACTACAGAGTGAGCTGCTCTCAGACAGACACCTTGCAGACACCTGTGAACAGCGCCTCAAGGCAAAAACAAGGTTCTCACACAGCGGTTGCTAAATTAGCCTGGGTAAAGCACAATGAAGCAAATCGCTATCTCTAAACTGGCCCTCAGTCAGAACACAGCGTCCTGTTCGTAACTGAATTCACAGCAGAGTGAACCCAAAATGGCGGCAGCGACTTTTATAGTGCATCATGACATCATTTCAGCAGCCAATCACAGCCATGCCAGTAGTTACATGCCTACCATGCAGAACAGGATGTGCCCACACTTCTAATCATTCCATCATTGGCTGAATTCTGGCTGTTTGAATTATGGGAACTTCCGATTCCGGTATACGATATACTGAAAGTATCAGAACTCGGTATCAGAATTCCGATACCGCAAATATCGGCCGATACCCGATACTTGTGGTATCGGAATGCTCAACACTAGTCATTATATACCAACATCAAACACAGTGACAGGATATGTGCTACAGCATTTTTTCTATCAATGTCGAACCTCTGTCCGGGTTTGAGGGTTCTCCTATTGGAGGTTCTTGAATTCACGTTAGCCCACAATTTTTTTGTCTTTAGGGGGTCCTTCTTCCTCCAGCTCCAGGGGACAGCCATGGGAGCGGCCTTTGTGCCTTTTTATGCTAATCTGTTCCTGGGGCTGTGGGAGAGGGACCTCCTATTATCGGACCAACAGTTGTCTATGGAGCGCGTCCTTTTATGGACACGCTACATAGATGACATTTTTCTGGTCTGGCAGGGCAGTATTAAATCACTGGAGGAATTTGTTGAGAGTTTAAACAACAACACTCTAAATATACATCTGACTGCCAATTTTGATAAAGACAAAATTGAATTTTTTGATGTGAAACTGTTTAGGGATAAGGAGTGGGGTCTAAGGGGTATCATTTTTCCTTATGGAGAGTGACAAATTGCACGACTCGTTAAAGGGTTGATTGTGACTTGTAGGATCGCTACTTCCAACAGGTGGCGCTATAGAGTTTAAGTCCTCTTTTTCTCAGAAGAGGCAATTTGCATAATAGGGATAAGGAGGGCATTATCCAGACAACTATATTCAGGAAACCCACATCCACAAACATGCCGCATCATACGTCCTCCTCCCACCCTGCCCATATGGTACGGTCGGTGCCAATTGGTCAATTCTTATGCCTCTGACGCATTTGCTAAGCGGACAAGGAATTTGAGGTACAAGCTGAGGACCTTAAGAGCCAGTTCAGTGCAAGGGGGCATAGTCATCGTATGATTAAGAAAGCGTAATTTTCGGGCGAAAATAGCAATAGGAACACTCTTTTATATAGGACAGATAGTGGAATGAGGAAAACAGACGAGATTAGATTTGTGACCAACTTCAATTCTAGATCGGTACAGGTGCGACATGCGCTAGATAAATCTTGGCCTATTCTTAAAACCGATCAGATTATCGCTAAATTAATATCTGATAAACCCTTAATTACATACTGAAGAGCCAAAAATCTGTGTGACCACTTGGTGTGGAGCCACTATGTGGGGGATTCACCTAAAATGTTTCTGGACAACATTGCACATAAAAAGAGAGGGAGTTGTTCAACCTGTGTCACTGTGTGGCGTGCGCAAATGTGGTCCGAGCGGACACATTTGCGGATTCCACAGGGACTAAACAGTTCCAGATACAGAAATATATCACATGTACATCGAAGAACGTAATTTACTATGCCTCCTGCCCCTGCTCATTAATATACATAGGACTTACGACTTGCCAATTAAATGTGAGGGTCAGAGAACACGTACTGGGGATACAGGCAGCAGCTAAGGAGGAAGATATATCATTCATCACTTAAAACGTTACCCAGACACTTTAAGATACATCACAATTGTGACAGTAAAGGCCTACATGTTAAAGGATATGGTCGATCTGGGTATTAAAGGTGGCAAGATTTCACAACGTCTGGCACAATTAGAAACACACTGGATATGGACCTTGAATACGGTCCATCCTCATGGACTAAATGAGAGTCTTAGCTATGCATCATTCCTGTGATCCATGGTTCACCTTGTGACAGGTGTATCTGCGTGCGATTGTGAGATTTTGCGTGTTTTTAATTGTTTTTTATTCTTTTAGATTATCCCCTTTATGTCTTGACCGGGATTGATGTTGAAAACACCGCATCCTCATTTGCTTGTTTTAATAAGAACATTTGGAAATACACTGGCCACTATGAATATATACCATATATCATATGTTACTTTTGTCTAAACTCCTATATATTGTTTTACTATCTTTAAAAAGCGATGCCTTTGGATATGGACTGTAATCTTGATGAGAAGTTTCCTTATTGCTTTATTTTTGTAATCATTTATATACAATTAAATCACATGTCGTGCCCCTTATTTTCAGGTGCATATGTCCAAAAATGAAGGGAGAAACGATCCAGTGGAAATAGAGACTTTCATTTAAAAGTAAAACTTTGCATTTATCCATTCATTCCACACCATGAAGCCTTATCATGTTTATTGCATCATCTACACCAGTTCAGTTCCTACAGTCCAAATTAAAATTAAAGAATTAATTATGCTAGCTGTAGAATTTCTCCTTAAACACAATTATTTTTTCTTTGACATTAGATTTTGTCTACAGAGGAAAGGAGTAAGTATGGGAGCAAAATTCTCCCCTTCTTTGGCTAACTTGGTCATGTCACGATGGGTATTTTATATTTATAATGGAAGCCCTAGATTCCTTCCAATATATCAATAATAACGATTTCAATTTGCAGTCCACTCACTTTTTTCAAGATACCAAAAGTAATTTTTTTGGATTTACAATCATCGGCTGACATTAGTAAACGTACAATGAACATAGCACCTCATAGAAAGCCAACTGCAAGTAATTCTATCCTGATGGCTTAATTCTGCCACCCAGCCCCCACCATTAAAAATATACCATTCAGGTAGCTTGTCCATATTGGACATAAATGTTCAAAGGACAAAACATTTCATTATCAATCTGCAAGTTGTTTAGCTGGTTTGCTGTGAGCAGCAGATTGCCAGTTGTATCTTTGCTTTTTCTAGGTGTTTGTGCTTGCTCTGTGTCTGACTTCTGATCTTATTGTTATTATTATTTATTTATATAGCACCATTGATTCCATGGTGCTGTACATGAGAAGGGGTTACATACAAACTACAGATATCACTTACAGTAAACAAACTAACAATGACAGACTGATACAGTGGGGCGAGGACCCTGCCCTTGCGGGCTTACATTCTACAGGATTATGGGGAAGGAAACAGTAGGTTGAGGGTTGCAGGAGCTCCGGTGTTGGTGAGGTAGTTTCGGTAGTGATGGGGAGGCAGCGGGGTCAGTGAAGGCTGTAGGCTTTCCTGAAGAGATGGGTTTTCAGATGGGTTTTCAGGTTCCATCTGAAGGATCCGAATGTGGTTGATAGTTGGACGTGTTGGGGCAAAGAATTCCAGAGGATGGAGGATATTCGGGAGCAGTCTTGGAGGCGATTGGATGAAGAGCGAATAAAAAAGGAAAAGAAAAGGATATGCACACCAATGGGATCAACCTGGATCAACCTGGATATTAGATTTTATTATTATAAAATATAATATAAGTTATAATAATAAAATCTAATATCCAGGCTGATCCCATTGGTGTGCATATCCTTTTCTTGTCCTTTTTTGTATTGTTCTATATGCACATGGTAGATCCCTGCTGTGGACATTTATGCGGTGCCCGCTATATCCTCTTTCTTTATGAGGAGCGAATAAGTGTGGAGGAGAGAAGGAGGTCTTTGGAGGACCAGAGATTACGTGAGGGAAGATATCGGGAGATTAGATCAGAAATATATGGAGGAGACAGGTTATGGATGGCTTTGTAGGTGAGTATTAGTAATTTGAACTGGATATGCTGAGGGAATGGGAACCAGTGAAGAGATTTGCAGAGGGGGGAAGCGAGGAGAGAGATGAATTAGTCAGGCAGCAGAGTTAAGGAAGGACTGAAGAAGTGCAAGGGTGTTAGCAGGGAGGCCACAGAAAAGGATGTTGCAGAAGTCAAGGCGGGAGATGATGAGGGCATGTACAAGCATTTTAGTAGAACGGTTGAGGAAAGGATGGATTCTGGAGATATTTTTGAGCTGGAGGCGACAGGAGGTGGACAGAGCTTGGATGTGTGGTTTGAAGGACAGGGCAGAGTCAAAGGTTACTCCGAGGCAGCAGACTTCCGGTATGGGGGAAAGCATGATGTTATTGATTGCGATAGATAGGTCAGGTAAGGAAGATCTATGGGATGGAGGAAAGATGATGATTTCAGATTTGTCCACATTGAGTTTGAGGAAGCGAGAGGAGAAGAAGGAAGATATGGCTGATAGACACTCTGGGATTCTGGACAGCAGAGCGGTGATGTCTGGGCCAGAGAGGTAGATCTAAGTGTCATCAGCATAGAGGTGGTATTGGAATCCATGGGATTTTATGAGTTGTCCCAGACCAAGTGTATAGATTGAAAAGAGGTGGTCCTAGAACAGAGCCTTGGGGACTCCAACAAAGAGAGGGTGGGATGAGGAGGTAGTGTGGGAGTGGGAGACGCTGAATGTGCAGTTGGAAAGGTACGAGGAGATCCAGGATAGGGCGAGGTCTTTGATGCCAAAGGAGGAGTGGATCTTTAGTAGGAGGCAGTGGTCAACTGTTGTGAGTTCTGTTATCGGGCTCCCTCCTGTGGTCATGAATGGTACTTCGGCTGGTTCTGTCCATGGACTTCCTCTGGTGGGTGTTTCTGAGTTTCCTTCCACAGGTGACGAGGTTAATTCGTTAGCTGGCTGCTCTATTTAACTCCACTTAGATCTTTGCTCCATGCCACCTGTCAATGTTCCAGTATTGGTCTAGTTCACTCCTGGATCGATCTTGTGACCTGTCTTCCCAGCAGAAGCTAAGTTCCTGCTTGTATTTTCTTTGGTTTGCTATTTTTCTGTCCAGCTTGCTATTTTTACTGTTGTCTTGCTTGCTGGAAGCTCTGGGACGCAGAGGGAGCGCCTCCGCACCGTGAGTCGGTGCGGAGGGTCTTTTTGCGCCCTCTGCGTGGTCTTTTTGTAGGTTTTTGTGCTGACCGCAAAGCAACCTTTCCTATCCTCAGTCTGTTCAGTAAGTCGGGCCTCACTTTGCTAAATCTATTTCATCTCTGTGTTTGTATTTTCATCTTTATTCACAGTCATTATATGTGGGGGGCTGCCTTTTCCTTTGGGGAATTTCTCTGAGGCAAGGTAGGCTTTATTTTTCTATCTTCAGGGCTAGCTAGTTCTTAGGCTGTGCCGAGTTGCATAGGGAGCGTTAGGAACAATCCACGGCTATTTCTAGTGTGGTTGATAGGATTAGGGATTGCGGTCAGCAGAGTTCCCACGTCCCAGAGCTCGTCCTTTATTATCAGTAACTATCAGGTCATTCCATGTGCTCTTAACCACCAGGTCCATTATTGTCCTGACCCCAGGTCATAACTGTACAGGTGGCCCAAAGTACTAATACATCTCAATAGAGGGATAAGAGAAGTTCTGAGACCATTTTTTTTTCTTTGCACTGTGTTTTGTCTCTCTTTTCCTTTTTACCTCTGGGTGGTTCAGGACACAGGTGTAAACATGGACATTCAAGGTCTGTCCTCTTGGATGGATAATCTCACTACAAGGGTTCAAAACATTCAAGATTTTGTGGTTCAGAATCCGATGTCAGAGCCTAGGATTCCAATTCCTGATTTGTTTTTTGGTGATAGATCTAAGTTCTTGAATTTCAAAAATAATTGTAAATTGTTTCTTGCCTTGAAACCTCGCTCCTCAGGTGACCCTGCTCAACAAGTAAAGATCATTATTTCTTTGTTACGTGGTGACCCTCAAGACTGGGCATTTTCCCTTGCGCCAGGAGATCCGGCATTGCGTGATGTTGATGCGTTTTTCCTGGCACTTGGATTGCTTTATGACGAACCTAATTCAGTGGATCAGGCAGAGAAAATCTTGCTGGCTCTGTGTCAGGGTCAGGATGAAGCGGAGATATATTGTCAGAAGTTTAGAAAGTGGTCTGTACTCACTCAGTGGAATGAATGTGCCCTGGCAGCAATCTTCAGAAAGGGTCTCTCTGAAGCCCTTAAGGATGTCATGGAGGGATTTCCCATGCCTGCTGGTCTGAATGAGTCTATGTCTTTGGCCATTCAGATCGATCGACGCTTGCGTGAGCGTAAAGCTGTGCACCATTTGGCAGTACTATCTGAGCATGGGCCTGAGCCTATGCAATGTGATAGGACTTTGACCAGAGCTGAACGGCAAGAACACAGACGTCGGAATGGGCTATGTTTTTACTGTGGTGATTCCACTCATGTTATCTCCGATTGTCCTAAGCGCACTAAGCGGTTCGCTAGGTCTGCCACCATTGGTACGGTACAGTCTAAATTTCTATTGTCCGTTACTCTGATTTGCTCTTTGTCATCCTCTTCTGTTATGGCATTTGTGGATTCAGGCGCTGCCCTGAATTTGATGGACTTGGAGTATGCTAGGCGCTGTGGTTTTTTCTTGGAGCCCTTGCAGTATCCTATTCCATTGAGAGGAATTGATGCTACGCCTTTGGCCAAGAATAAGCCTCAGTACTGGACCCAATTGACCATGTGCATGGCTCCTGCACATCGGGAGGTTATCCGCTTTCTGGTGTTGCATAATCTGCATGATGTGGTCGTTTTGGGGTTGCCATGGCTACAGGTTCATAATGCAGTATTGGACTGGAAATCTATGTCTGTGTCCAGCTGGGGTTGCCAGGGGGTACATGGTGATGTTCCATTTTTGTCTATTTCGTCTTCCACTCCTTCTGAAGTTCCAGAGTTTTTGTCGGATTATCGAGATGTATTTGATGAGCCCAAAGCCAGTGCCCTACCTCCTCATAGGGATTGTGATTGTGCAATTAATTTGATTCCTGGTAGTAAGTTTCCTAAGGGCCGAATGTTCAATTTATCTGTGCCAGAACACGCCGCTATGCGGAGTTATATAAAGGAATCCTTGGAGAAAGGCCATATTCGCCCGTCGTCATCACCGTTAGGAGCAGGGTTCTTTTTTGTGGCCAAGAAGGATGGTTCTTTGAGACCTTGTATTGATTACCGCCTTCTTAATAAAATTACAGTCAAATTTCAGTATTCTTTGCCGTTGCTGTCTGATTTGTTTGCTTGTATTAAATGGGCTAGTTGGTTCACCAAGATAGATCTTCGAGGGGCGTATAATCTTGTGCGTATTAAACAAGGCGATGAATGGAAAACAGCATTTAATATGCCCGAGGGCCATTTTGAGTACCTGGTTATGCCATTCGGGCTTTCCAATGCTCCATCAGTATTTCAGTCCTTTATGCATGACATCTTCCGAGAGTACCTGGATAAATTCCTGATTGTGTATTTGGATGATATTTTGGTCTTTTCGGATGATTGGGAGTCTCATGTGAAGCAGATCAGAATGGTGTTCCAGGTCCTTCGTGCGAATTCCTTGTTTGTGAGGGGGTCAAAGTGTCTCTTTGGAGTTCAGAAGGTTTCATTTTTGGGGTTCATTTTTTCCCCTTCTACTATCGAGATGGACCCTGTTAAAGTCCAGGCCATTTACGATTGGACTCAGCCGACATCTGTGAAGAGCCTGCAAAAGTTCCTGGGCTTTGCTAATTTTTATAGGCGCTTCATCGCTAATTTTTCTAGTGTTGCCTAACCGTTGACTGATTTGACCAAGAAGGGTGCTGATGTGGTCAATTGGTCTTCTGCAGCTGTAGAGGCTTTTCAGGAGTTGAAGCGTCGTTTTTCTTCTGCCCCTGTGTTGTGCCAGCCAGATGTTTCGCTCCCGTTTCAGGTTGAGGTTGATGCTTCTGAGATCGGAGCAGGGGCTGTTTTGTCACAAAGAAGTTCTGATGGCTCGGTGATGAAGCCATGTGCTTTCTTTTCTAGAAAGTTTTCGCCTGCTGAGCGTAATTATGATGTTGGTAATCGAGAGTTGTTGGCCATGAAGTGGGCATTTGAGGAGTGGCGTCATTGGCTTGAAGGAGCCAAGCATCGCGTGGTGGTCTTGACAGATCACAAGAATTTGACTTATCTTGAGTCTGCCAAACGGTTGAATCCGAGACAGGCTCGATGGTCGTTATTTTTCTCCCGTTTTGATTTTGTGGTTTCGTACCTTCCGGGCTCTAAGAATGTGAAGGCTGATGCCCTGTCAAGGAGTTTTGTGCCTGACTCTCCGGGTGTTCCTGAGCCGGCGGGTATTCTCAAAGAGGGGGTAATTTTGTCTGCCATCTCCCCTGTTTTGTGGCGGGTGCAGCAAAAATTTCAGGCTGATAAACCTGACCGTTGCCCAGCGGAGAAACTGTTTGTCCCTGATAGATGGACTAGTAGAGTTATCTCTGAGATTCATTGTTCAGTGTTGGCTGGGCATCCTGGAATCTTTGGTACCAGAGATTTGGTGACTAGATCCTTTTGGTGGCCGTCTTTGTCACGGGATGTGCGTTCTTTTGTGCAGTCCTGTGGGACTTGTGCTCGGGCTAAGCCCTGCTGTTCTCGTGCCAGTGGGTTGCTTTTGCCCTTGCCGGTCCCGAAGAGGCCCTGGATGCATATTTCTATGGATTTTATTTCGGATCTCCCCGTCTCTCAAAAGATGTCGGTCATTTGGGTGGTTTGTGATCGCTTTTCTAAGATGGTCCATTTGGTACCTTTGTCTAAATTGCCTTCCTCCTCTGATTTGGTGCCATTATTTTTCCAGCATGTGGTTCGTTTACATGGTATCGCGGAGAACATCGTTTCTGACAGAGGTTCCCAGTTTGTTTCGAGGTTTTAGCGATCCTTTTGTGTTAGGATGGGCATTGATTTGTCTTTTTCCTCGGCTTTCCATCCTCAGACAAATGGCCAGACCGAACGAACTAATCAAACTTTGGAAACATATCTGAGATGCTTTGTTTCTGCTGATCATGATGATTGGGTGTCCTTTTTGCCGTTGGCTGAGTTCGCCCTTAATAATAGGGCCAGCTCGGCTATTTTGGTTTCGACGTTTTTCTGCAATTCTGGTTTCCATCCTCGTTTCTCTTCAGGTCAGGTTGAGTCTTCGGACTGTCCTGGTGTAGATACAGTGGTGGATAGGTTGCAGCAGATTTGGACTCATGTGGTGGACAATTTGACATTGTCCCAGGAGAAGGCTCAACCTTTCGCTAACTGCCGGCGCTGTGTGGGTCCCCGACTTTGTGTTGGGGATTTGGTTTGGTTGTCGTCTCGTTATGTTCCTATGAAAGTTTCCTCTCCTAAGTTTAAGCCTCGTTTCATTGGTCCGTATAAGATTTTTGAGGTTATCAATCCTGTGTCATTTCGTTTGGCCCTTCCTGCTTCTTTTGCCATCCATAATGTGTTCCATAGGTCGTTATTGTGGAGATACGTGGCGCCTGTGGTTCCATCCGTTGACCCTCCTGCCCCAGTGTTGGTTGAGGGGGAGTTGGAGTATGTGGTGGAGAAGATTTTGGATTCTCGTATTTCGAGACGGAAACTCCAGTACCTGGTCAAGTGGAAGGGTTATGGTCAGGAAGATAATTCCTGGGTTTTTGCCTCTGATGTTCATGCTGCCGATCTGGTTCGTGCCTTTCATTTGGCTCATCCTGGTCGGCCTGGGGTCTCTGGTGAGGGTTTGGTGACCCCTCCTCAAGGGGGGGGGTACTGTTGTGAGTTCTGTTGTCGGGCTCCTTCCTGTGGTCATGAATGGTACTTCGGCTGGTTCTGTCCATGGCCTTCCTCTGGTGGGTGTTTCTGAGTTTCCTTCCACAGGTGACGAGGTTAATTCGTTAGCTGGCTGCTCTATTTAACTCCACTTAGATCTTTGCTTCATGCCACCTGTCAATGTTCCAGTATTGGTCTAGTTCACTCCTGGATCGTTCTTGTGACCTGTCTTCCCAGCAGAAGCTAAGTTCCTGCTTGTATTTTCTTTGGTTTGCTATTTTTCTGTTCAGCTTGCTATTTTTACTGTTGTCTTGCTTGCTGGAAGCTCTGGGACGCAGAGTTAGCGCCTCCGCACCGTGAGTCGGTGCGGAGGGTCTTTTTGCGCCCTCTGCGTGGTCTTTTTGTAGGTTTTTGTGCTGACCGCAAAGCAACCTTTCCTATCCTCAGTCTGTTCAGTAAGTCGGGCCTCACTTTGCTAAATCTATTTCATCTCTGTGTTTGTATTTTCATCTTTACTCACAGTCATTATATGTGGGGGGCTGCCTTTTCCTTTGGGGAATTTCTCTGAGGCAAGGTAGGCTTTATTTTTCTATCTTCAGGGCTAGCTAGTTCTTAGGCTGTGCCGAGTTGCATAGGGAGCGTTAGGAGCAATCCACGGCTATTTCTAGTGTGGTTGATAGGATTAGGGATTGCGGTCAGCAGAGTTCCCACGTCCCAAAGCTCGTCCTTTATTATCAGTAACTATCAGGTCATTCCGTGTGCTCTTAACCACCAGGTCCATTATTGTCCTGACCACCAGGTCATAACAGTCAACTGTGTTGAAAGCAGAGGACAGGTCTAGAAGGAGTAAAGAGTATTGTCCGTTAGCTTTGGCGGTAAGTAGGTCGTTAGTGATTTTGGTCAGGGCTGTCTCAGTTGAGTGATGGGGCGGAAACCAGATTATAGATTATCAAAGAGCAAGTTAGATGAGAGGTGGGAGGAAAGTTCAGAGTGGATGTGCTGCTCCAGGAGTTTGGAAGCGAATGGGAGCAGCAATATTGGGCATAGCAGTTGGATCGAGGGTTGGCTTTTTAAGGATAGGCGTGATTGTGGCATGTTTGAAAGCAGAAGGGAAGGTGACAGAAGTTAGTGATAGGTTGAAGAGGTGGGTTAGGGATGTGATAAGTGCGGTGGTGAGGTTGGGGAGGAGGTGGGATGGGATGGGGTCGAGGTGCGATTTGGAGAGGAGACAATTAAGCCCCCCTTCAGTGATGTTGAATAGGGAGGTTATGGGGTTTGGGCATTGGTCTGGTATACAAAGAGGTTGTGGTGATTGAACAATGAAGACTTGCCTTGTCTGGTTGATCTTATTTTTAAAGTGTGTGGCAAAGTCCTCAGCAGAGAGGAGGGAGGTTGGAGGGGGCAGTGGGGGGTGGAGGAGGGAGTTAAAGGTTTTGAATAACTGTTTGGGGTTGTAGGATAGGGAAGATATGAGGGTTGAGAAGTAGGCCTGTTTAGCAGAGGTGCTTTAAAAGCGAGTGTTGTCTGTTTGAATACAGTGTAGTCATCTTGCGAGTGTGTTTTCTTCCAATGCCGCTCTGCAACCCTGGACACTTACCAGAGCTTTTTAGTGGTGTTATTGTGCCAAGGTTATCTATTGATACATCGCACTCTGCCATGGACGAGAGGGGCAACCGTGTCAATAGCTGATGCGAGAGTGGCATTGTAGAAAGCAGCGGCACTGTCTGTGTCATTGAGTGAGGATATGGATGCCAGTGGTAGGATGGAGTCAGAGAGTGTGTGGGTGTCTAGGTGTGCAAGGTTTCTGTGGGGGTGCGCATGTTGCTGGACATGGGTGAACGGTGAGGAGGACAGGGATGAGAAGGTGAGCAGATGGTGGTCGGATAGAGGGTGAAGGGAGGTGGTGAAGTTAGATAGAGAGCAGAGACTGGTGAATACCAGGTCTAATGTATGTCCATCTGTGTGGGTGGCTGCGGAGGACAACTGAGTAAGTCCAAAGGATGAAGTAAGGGACAGAAGTTTGGAGGCTGTTGACTGAAGGGTATCAATGGGGATGTTGAAGTCACCCATGATGATGGTGGGAATGTCAGTAGAGAGAGAGTGAAGAAGCCAGGTGGAGAATTGGTCAATAAAGGCAGTAGCTGGGCCTGGAGATCAGTATATGACAGCCAATTGGAGGTTGGAGGGAGAGTAGATGCGGACAGAATGGACTTCAAAAGAAGAGAGGATAAGGGAGGGAAGAGGTGGGATTGTGTTAAAGGTGCACTTTGAAGAAAGGAGAAGACTCACACCTCCACCATGTCTGTTGCCGGGATGAGGGGTGTGGGTGAAGTGAAGGCCTCCGTAACACAGCGCAGCAGGGGAGGCGGTGTCAGAGGGTGTCAGCCATGATTCTGTGAGGCTGAGTAAAGCAAGATTGCAAGAGAGAAAAAGGTCATGACAGATTTGAGGTTGAGGAGCTGGTCAGCAGATGAGGACAGGTGGGTAGGTAAGAGGGAAGGGGAGATGATTATTAGGTTAGAGAGTGCTGGGGTTTGTGATAGCGAAGGAGAGAGAGGATTAGTGGAGCAAACACTGTAAGGGCATCGGTAAACATGGTGAAGGAGTAAGATGGGTTAATAGAAAAGCTAGGTCCAAGTAATAAGAAGTGCTAACACAGCAGACATACCCAAAAGAGATAGTTACATAGAATGGGGTCCTGACTCCTGCCATGACTAACTGCCGTTGAAATAACTGCGGCATCTTTATGCTTAGCTTCATAATGCTTTGCTGCAGGAATGCGCGTGCCTGACCCCACACGCGTGCACCCCTTAACATGATACAAAATTTATAGGACTGAGTAAAGGATCAGGTGAGAGGGATTGTGGGTCCTTATTTGGGATAAATTAGCAAGTGGCCAACACTCCAGGGGAGGTTACATGATCAAATGCACTGAGCCTGGCTGCACATATGCTCTGTTATGTTTGCTAATGACAGGTGTTATGAAGGCAATCCAGAAACACAGTGTGCTTAGCGATCAGAGCGCACACAGTGATCTGACAAATACCCAAAAATACAAGAACGAGCTCTGAGACGTGGAAACTCTGTAGACTGCACACCTGATCCTATCCTAAACACAACTAAAAGCGGCTGTGGATTGCGCCTAACAACTACCTAGGCAACTCGGCACAGCCTAAGAAACTAGCTAGCCTGAAGATAGAAAAATAGGCCTGACTTGCCCCAGAGAAATTCCCCAAAGGAAAAGGCAGCCCCCCACATATAATGACTGTGAGTAAGATGAAAAGACAAAACGTAGGGATGAAATAGATTCAGCAAAGTGGGGCCCGATATTCTAGGACAGAGCGAGGACAGTAAAGCGAACTTTGCAGTCTACAAAAAACCCTAAAGCAAAACCACGCAAAGGGGGCAAAAAAACCCACCGTGCCGAACTAACGGCACGGCGGTACACCCTTTGCGTCTCAGAGCTTCCAGCAAAACAAAAGACAAGCTGGACAGAAAAAAGGCAACAAAAAAAGCAAAAAGCACTTAGCTATACAGAGCAGCAGGTCACAGGAACAATCAGGAGAAGCTCAGATCCAACACTGAAACATTGTCAAGGAGCAAGGATAGCAGCATCAGGCGGAGTTAAGTAATGAAGCAGTTAACGAGCTCACCAGAACACCTGAGGGAGGAAGCTCAGAAGCTGCAGTACCACTTGTGACCACAGGAGTGAATTCAGCCACAGAATTCACAACAATGCTCTAACACCTTGAACACGATAATATCTCCTGTGATCCCAGCATGGATGTACAGCAGTAAGTAATACAATGCAACAAATGAACTTAGCAAGCAATCAGCAGGTACATTAAAGGCAATGTTGCAGGATGATAGACAGCAGATAACAGCGAGCAGAGTTGTTTGCACCATTAAAGGGGAAGGTTGCTGGATGATAGGCAGCAGATATCAGCGAGCAGAGATGTTTGTACCATTAAAAGGAAAGGTTGCAGGATGATAGGCAGCAGATAACAGCAAGCAGAGATGTTTGTACCTGTATGAAGAGAGGAGATGGATGTTAATTCCCGGCCATTGAAATAACTGCGGCATCTTTATGCTTAGCTGCATAATGCTTTGCTGCAGGAATGCGCGTGCCATTACCTTGGATTTGTTGTGACTACTCGTGTTCATTATCCCTTCTACTTTTTATTATTATTAACCATATATACTCGAGTATAAGCCGAGATTTTCAGCCCAAATTTTTGGGTTGAAAGTGCCCCTCTTGACTTATACCTGAGTCATGATTGGCGGTGGGGACGGCGGGTAAGGGGGAGAGAGGCGGTTGCATACTCACCTAGTCCCGGCGCTCCTGGTGCTCCCCCTGCCCGTCCCACGGTCTTTGGTGCCGCATCTCTTCCCCTGTTCAGCGGTCACGTGGGACCGCTCATTAAAGTTATGAATATGGACTCCACTCCCATAGGGGTGGAGCCGCATTTTCATTCCTCTAATGAGCGGTAACGGTGACCGCTGACAGAGGAACAGGCTGCGGCACCCGGAGACCAGCTGTCCGGGATAAGGAGCGAGGGATGCCGGGAGCAGGTAAGTATGTCATAGTTACCTGTCCACATTCCACCCGCCGGGCGCCGCTCCGTCTTCCGCATCCTCTTGCTCTGACTGTTCAGGTCAGAGGGTGCGATGACGTACTAGTGTGCGCGCCGCCCTCTGCCTGAACAGTCAGTGCGGAGAGACGCCGAGACTGGACGCTGAGGAGCTGCAAGCAAGAGAGGTGAGTATGTCATTTATTTTTTTATTGCAGCAGCAGCATTCTATATTGCACAGATTTATATGGAGCATCTATGGGGCCATACTGAGCGGTGCAGAGCATTATATATGGCACAGATTTCTATGGAGCATCTATGGGGCCATACTGAACGGTGCAGAGCAATATATATGGCACAGCTTTCTATGGAGCATCTATGGGGCCATACTGAATGGTGCAGAGCATTATATGTGGCACAGCTTTATATGGAGCATCTATGGGGCCATACTGAACGGTGCAGAGCATTATATATGGCACAGCTTTATGTGGAGCATCTATGGGGCCATAATGAACGGTGCAGAGCATTATATGTGGCACAGCTTTATATGGAGCATCTATGGGGCCATAATGAACGGTATGGAGCATCTATTTTTATTTTTGAAATTCACCGGTAGCTGCAGCATTTTCCACCCTAGGCTTATACTCGAGTCAATAAGTTTTCCCAGTTTTTTGTGGCAAAATTAGGGGGGTCGGCTTATTCTCGAGTATATATGGTATTTATATAGCACCATTAATTCCATGGTGCTGTACATGAGAAAGGGGTTACATACAGTTATAGATACTGTATCGTTTACAGTAAACAAATTTACAATGACAGACTAGTGTATTCTACCGGCTTTTTGATGCTCTCTGATTTCAAGTATCTGACTTGGTCTCTGGCTATCCATTTTTTGTACTCCCTGATTTTGACGTAACATACTTGCATTTGACCCTGGACTGTTACCTAATCACATCTTTGTCTTACGCCTCTGTACTACGTGCCCTCCTAGTATCTGATCTTGGACCTGCTGACTACCCTGTCTCACGGCTTGCCCGTGAGTAGTGAGTGACTCAGGGTCACAGAATTTATATGAAGAGGAATAATGCTTTGGGGTTGGTTTCTTGTTAGGTCAGTCCAATTAAATGAAATTTTAATGATTCAGCATACCAAGACATTTTGGACAATTGCGTCCAACATTGTCAGAACATTTTGGAGAAGGCTCTTTTCCATGTCCCAGTGCACATATAAAGGTGAGTTTGGTGTGAAAGAACTTGACTACTTTGTACAACCCCATCAAACACCTTTGAGATGAACTATCATGGAGATTGTGAGCTAGGTCCTGTCATCCAGCATCAGTGTCTGACCTCGCAAACGCTCTTTTGGATAAATGAGCAAAAATTTCCACAGACACACTTCATAATCTTGTGAAAATACTTCCCAGAAGGGTGGAAGATGTCTTTGTTGCAAAGAAGTAACCAACTCAATTTTAATTTCTGTGGATTTAGAATGGGATGTAATGGATCCTGTAGATGTAATGTGTAGGTGTCCAAATACTTTTAGTCCATATAGTGTATTGTAATATATTGTGAAATAACCATGTTCTTCTTTACTGTTATTCTATGTTTCAGGTATCCATTATCACAGTGCGATTTTAATAATAATAACAATAATATTATTTCTAAAAGACTGTAAGTGCAATTAGCAGCAATTGAGATTTCTCAAGTAACACAACTGTGGGATTTGAAACTTGGATTCCAGCTGGTATTTTAATGAAGTGTGTGTAGACAGCAACAACATCTCCGTCACCCTACCAGCTGAGTTTCATACACAGACTTCTGAAAGGGACACCATGTGTTAACACTCACATAAATGATGTAGTGAGATGCTGCCCCAATATTTCACAGTTCTGTCTCCCAGCTCATTCTTCTCAATAACACAAGGTGTCAACTCATAGTCCTAGAGTCCTTTCATACTTCATATATGACAGTTTGTTGCAAAATAAAGTACAACACTTCAGATGAGGCTCAGTGTCATTAACAGTCTCATAATGTACAGAATATGTCAAACATGTATTTGTTGGAATTATTTCCAAAGACAGACTGGCTGTGAAGATATTAATGCGGAGAAACAAGGGATTGTCTCCAAAAGAGTTACTTTTTAAAATAAATCTTCTCAAAACAGAATGATGCTACAAAAGTGTGAGTACTAGAGTATGCACAAATTATACTGTGCATGGTGGGGTAGGACTAGCAGATTTTGGATTAAGGCATAAAACATTATGTTTACTTAGTTCACTCAGTGTGTGGTTTAATTTGTTTGTATGGTACAGCAATGCAGTCACAGCAACCTGCTCATATAAAATTATTTCATTTTGCTTTGAGCTGCATGTCATTTACAGTACAGACCAAAAGTTTGGACACACCTTCTCATTTAAAGATTTTTCTGTATTTTCATGACTATGAAAATTTTACATTCACACTGAAGGCATCAAAACTATGAATTAACACATTATATACTTAACAAAAAAGTGTGGAACGACTGAAATTATATCTTATTTTCTAGGTTCTTCAAAGTAGCCACCTTTTGCTTTGATGACTGCTTTGCACACTCTTGGCAATCTCTTGATGAGCTTCAAGAGGTAGTCACCGGGAATGGTCTTCCAACAATCTTGAAGGAGTTCCCAGAGATGCTTAGCACTTGTTGGCCCTTTTGCCTTCACTCTGCAGTCCAACTCACCCCAAACCATGTTGATTGGGTTCAGGTCTGGTGACTATGGAGGCCAGATCATCTGGCGTAGCACCCCATAACTCTCCTTCTTGGTCAAATAGCCATTACACAGCCTGGAGGTGTGTTTGGGGTCATTGTCCTGTTGAAAAATAAATGATGGTCCAACTAAACGCAAACCGGATGGAATAGCATGCCACTGCAAGATGCTGTGGTAGCCATGCTGTTATGATCTGGTGGCCTAGGAGCAGCATGAGACGTACTCTGGAGAAGGCGGTACCTGTACTGACCGCAAACCCTGAACTTAGCAGCGCAACTAGAAGTAGCCGTGGGGGGTACCTAACACTCCCTAGACCCCTCGACACAGCCTAAGAACTAACTACCCCTAAAGACAGAAACGGGAAAACTATCTTGCCTCAGAGAAAATCCCCAAAGGATAGACAGCCCCCCACAAATATTGACTGTAAGAGGAGAGGGAAATAACATACGCAGACATGAAATCAGGATTTAGCATAGGAGGCCATACTAGCTAAAAAGAAAGAATAGGACAGAGTACTATGCGATCGAAACGCGCGTCGGGTACAGGCACATCCAGGAGACGATCCCTCACTTATACAGGTATTTGCGGCTCTGGTCATTGCATTATTATTGTATCATTGGACCATTTTCTGAATTCATTTGCATACTTACCAGTACTTTAGAACATCTACCTGTATCTGGTCATCATCTCTCTACCTATAGTGGCTGTTCATTTGCACTTTTTTCCCACATTTAAACATACACGCCCATGTTTAACACGCAAGTACTATATGCACTTTACTTTTAGGTGGTTTCTGAGTATTTCTCAATAGAATATATATTATTTCTGCACATGTACCTTTACTCACTAGGCCATTTTTATATATATATTTCTTATATATATATTTTTTGTACTGCGTGTATATATGTGTATATTTATTTATTTATCTATATACATGTAGCATTATTCTAATTATTTACCCACATTTTTGGGTCATGTCCATTTTTGTACAGTCACCTGTATATATATTTTGTCTAAATATTTTCGTCTCCTGGTTTTAGTGGTTTTCTTTTGGTTTCTTCCCCCCTACCACTCGGTGTACTCTACCCCTTAAATAAATATTTATTAATTGATTTGGGCTTGAGTTCGGTTTGTTTCTTCTTTTCTTCTAGCTAAAAAGAAAGAATAGGACAGAGTATTATGTGGTCAGTATTAAAACACTAGAAAATATCCACCACAGAAAATACAAATCACCACATCTGACTAAAGCCGTGGAGGGTATATCTGCATCTCCAGAGACACAGCTTGGCTGCAAAAAAAATCCTTCACAGACAAAGCTGGACAAGACAAAACATGAAAATGCACTGAACTATAAGGCCCACAGCATGTGGACAGCAAAAACAAAGCCAGGACTTATTTTTGTTGAAAAGCTCAGCAAACAGGAGAGACCAGTAAGAGATGTGAATCCTCCAAAAACAATGGACAACTGGCACTGACTAAAGGATCAAGCAGGACTAAATAGCTGAGTCCAAATTGCAAAAAGTGAACACACCTGATAAATGCTGCGATCCGAAAACAGCAGCACTACCACTCATAACCACCGGAGGGAGCCCAAGAGCAGAATTCACAACACCATGCTGGTTCAGTTTGCCTTCAATTTTGAATAAATCCCCAACAGTGTCACCAGCAAATCACCCCCACACCATCACACCTCCTCCTCTATGCTTCACGGTGGGAACCAGGCATGTAGAGTCCATCCGTTCACCTTTTCTGCGTCACACAAAGACACAGTGGTTGGAACCAAAGATCTCAAATTTGGACTCATCAGACCAAAGCACATTTTATCACTGGTCTAATGTTCATTCCTTGTGTTCTTTAGCCTAAACAAGTCTCTTATGCTTGTTGCCCTTCTATAGCAGTGGTTTCCTAGCAGCTATTTTACCATGAAGGCCTGCTGCACAAAGTATCCTCTTAACAGTTGTTGTAGAGATGAGTCTGCTGCTTAAACTCTGTGTGGCATTGACCTGGTCTCTAATCTGAGCTGCTGTGAACCTGCGATTTCTGAGGCTGGTGACTCGGATAAACGTATCCTCAGAAGCAGAGGTGACTCTTGGTCTTCCTTTCCTGGGGCGGTCCTCATGTGAGACAGTTTCTTTGTAGCGTTTGATGGTTTTTGCCACTGCACTTGGGGAAACTTTCAAAGTTTTGCCAAGTTTTCGGACTGACTGACCTTCATTTCTTAAAGTAATGATTGCCTCTCATTTTTCTTTACTTAGCTGCTTTTTTCTTGCCATAATGCAAATTCTAACAGTCTATTCAGTAGGACTATTAGCTGTGTATCCACCAGACTTCTGCACAACACAAGTGATGATCCCAACACCATTTATAAGAAATCCCACTTATTAAACCTGACAGGGCACACATGTGAAGTGAAAACAATTCCCTGGGACTACCTCTTGAAGCTCATCAAGAGAATGCCAAGAGTGTGCAAAGCAGTCATCAAAGCAAAAGGTGGCTACTTAGAAGAATCTAGAATATAAGACATAATTTCCCTTATTTCACACTTTTTTTGTTAAGTATATAATTCCACATGTGTTAATTCATAGTTTTGATGCCTTCATTATGAATGTACAATTTTCATAGTCATGAAAATACAGAAAAATGAGAAGGTGTGCCCAAACTTTTGGTCTGTACTGTATATTTTTTGGATGTAGTGATTGCCTCCATATTAGCTGAAAACACTTCCTGTGTGTCTAGCTGTATTTAATTAGAGCTGGATCCTATCTGCCCTTTAAATTTATAGGTCTAGATCCAGGAAAGGTAAATCCGATAGTGTAGATTTCAATCTAAACAAGTCATATTATTTTGGCAGATGGGCTCACACAATTTGATCAAAATGATGTGCTAAGTACCTAATATTTATAATTATAGTTTATATAGCTGTAATGCATTTCAAAATTCATAAGTTCATTGTATACCTATGTGAGCTCAGAGTGAGGTTGAGTAATTTTTTCTGCATGTAAGGAGCCACAAACATCACATTTACTTTGTGTATTATACTCTGTGTACATTATTAAAGAAGTGAAGTTTTGATCAAATCGTAATTTTTATGCATATTTTCAAATTTCAAACTGTATAAACGTGAATGCTTATTGAATGAAGTATATCAAGTGATGTGTATTTGTGTAATCTGCATGGATGAACTCTAAGGATACAACACACTTTTCAAGATTTGCTAAATTATTAGGCAGCTTCAGCTTATTTTCCTCTGGAACAAATTAGCCAAAAAGGAGATTTAACTGACTCTAAAAAATAAAAAATTGTTAAATCTCTTAGGCTCATTTCAGATTTGCGTTCGGCAGGGCTGCGGATGGCAGCCTTCTTCCTCCATTAAGCCCCACCCACTGCCACGCCTCTTCCTTCAGCTCCGCCTGCATGCATCCTGCGTACCCTATCTTTAACATTGGGTTTGCAGGCCATGCGGATGTATGCGGATGCCTCCGCGTGTGTCGTTTTGACGCTGCGCTGAACTCTATTAAGAGACAGTTGCAATTGTATTGCCGTTGTTTATCTACTCTTAACCCTTTTTCAAAAACTAAACCACATGTATACAGTACAGACCAAAAAATTGGACACATTTTCTCATTTACATATTTTTCTGTATTTTCATGACTATGAAAATTGAACATTCACACTGAAGGCATCAAAACTATGAATTAACACATGTGGAGTTATATACTTAACAAAAAATTGTGAAAAAACTGAAAATATGTCTTATATTCTAGGTTCTTCAAAGTAGCCACTATTTGCTTTGATGACTGCTTTGCACACTCTTGGCATTCTCTTGATGAGCTTCAAGAGGTATTCATCGTGAATGGTTTTCACTTCACAGGTGTGCCCTGTCAGGTTTAATACGTGGGATTTCTTGCCTTATAAATGGGGTTGGGACCATCAGTGTTGTGCAGAAGTCTGGTGGATACACAGCTGATAGTCCTACTGAATAGACTGTTAGAATTTGTATTATGGCAAGAAAAAAGCAGCTAAGTAAAGAATAACGAGTGGCCATCATTACTTTAAGAAATGAATATCAGTCAGTCTGAAAAATTGGGAAAACTTTGAAAGTGTCCCCAAGTGCAGTGGCAAAAACCATCAAGCGCTACAAAGAAACTGTCTCACATGAGGACCGCCCCAGGAAAGGAAGACCAAGAGTCACCTCTGCTTCCGAGGATAAGTTTATTTGAGTCACCAGCCTCAGAAATCACAGTTTCACAGCAGCTCAGATTAGAGACCAGATCAATGCCACACATTTCTAGCAGCAAGCACATCTCTACAACAACTGTTCAGAGGAGACTTTGTGCAGCAGACCTTCATGGTAAAATAGCTGCTAGGAAACCACTGCTAAGGACAGGCAACAAGCAGAAGAGACTTGTTTGGGCTAAAGAACACAAGGAATGGACATTAGACCCGTGGAAATCTGTGCTTTGGTCTGATGAGTCCATATTTGAGATCTTTGGTTCCAACCACCGTGTCTTTGTGCGACGCAGAAAAGGTGAACTGATGGACTGTACATGCCTGGTTCCCACCGTGAAGCATGGAAGAGGAGGTGTGATGGTGTGGGGGTACTTTGCTGGTGACACTGTTTGGGGATTTATTCAAAATTGAAGGCATGTTGAAGCAGCATGGCTACCACAGCATCTTGCAGTGGCATGCTATTCCATCCGGTTTGCGTTTACTTGAACCATCATTTATTTTTCAACAGGACAATGACCCCAAACACACCTCCAGGCTATGTAAGGGCTATTTGACCAAGAAGGAGAGTGATGGGGTGCTACGCCAGATGACCTGGCCTCCACAGTCACCAGGCCTGAACTCAATCGAGATGGTTTGGGGTGAGCTGGACTGCAGAGTGAAGGCAAAAGGGCCAACAAGTGCTAAGCATCTCTGGGAACTCCTTCAAGATTGTTGGAGGACCATTCCTGGTGACTACCTCTTGATGCTCATCAAGAGAATGCCAAGAGTGTGCAAAGCAATCATCAAAGCAAAAGGTGGCTACTTTGAAGAATCTAGAATATAAGACATAATTTCAGTTGTTTCACACTTTTTTGTTAAGTATATAATTCCACATGTGTTAATTCATAGTTTTGATGCCTTCAGTGTGAATGTACAATTTTCATAGTCATGACAATACAGAAAAATCTTTAAATCAGAAGGTATGTCCAAACTTTTGGTCTGTACTATATATCTATAATATAACGCTGGGAGCGTCAATCTGTCCGAAGCCTTTATAGACTGCGCAGGCGCAAGCGCCGGCGCAGTCTGGGCCTCACAGAGTGACGCTCCCGGGAGATCGCGGTATGTGTTCACACTGAACGCACACCGCGATCTCCAACAGAGAAGCAGGGACTGCCAGGAGGGTGAGTATCGGCCATATTCACCTGTCCTGCGTTCCACCGCTGAGCGCCGCCATCTTCCCGGTCTTCGGCCTGTGACCTTCAGTTCAGAGGGCGCGATGATGCGCTTAATGCGCGCCGGCGCCGCCATCTGACTGAACAGTCACAGCCAGGAGACCGGGAAGATGGCAGCGCCCAGCGGTGGAATGCAGGACAGGTGAATATAGTAAGTGCTGGGGGGCCTGAGCTGGTGGCGATACCGGCACCTGACCCACACAGCGCGCCGGTGTCCCCGCCTGCTCAGGCCCCCGGATGGGTGCAGCACATGACAGGATGGGGACGCAGGATGGGTGCAGCACATGACAGGATGGGGACGCAGGATGGGTGCAGCACATGACAGGATGGGGACGCAGGATGGGTGCAGCACATGACAGGATGGGGACTGTTATGACCTGGTGGTCAGGACAATAATGGAGCTGGTGGTTAAGAGCACACGGAATGACCTGATAGTTACTGATAATAAAGGACGAGCTCTGGGACGTGGGAACTCTGCTGACCGCAATCCCTAATCCTATCAAATACACTAGAAATAGCCGTGGATTGCGCCTAACGCTCCCTATGCAACTCGGCACAGCCTAACGAACTAGCTAGCCCTGAAGACAGAAAAATAAAGCCTACCTTGCCTCAGAAAAATTCCCCAAAGGAAAAGGCAGCCCGCCACATATAATGACTGTGAGTAAAGATGAAAATACAAACACAGAGATGAAATAGATTTAGCAAAGTGAGGCCCGACTTACTGAACAGACCGAGGATAGGAAAGGTTACTTTGCGGTCAGCACAAAAACCTACAAAAAGACCACGCAGAGGGCGCAAAAAGACCCTTCGCACCGACTCACGGTGCGGAGGCGCTCCCTCTGCGTCCCAGAGCTTCCAGCAAGCAAGACAACAATAAAAATAGCAAGCTGGACAGAAAAATAGCAAACCAAAGAAATACAAGCTGGAACTTAGCTTCTGCTGGGAAGACAGGTCACAAGAACGATCCAGGAGTGAACTAGACCAATACTGGAACATTGACAGGTGGCATGGAGCAAAGATCTAAGTGGAGTTAAATAGAGCAGCCAGCTAACGAATTAACCTTGTCACCTGTGGAAGGAAACTCAGAAACACCCACCAGAGGAAGTCCATGGACAGAACCAGCCGAAGTACCATTCATGACCACAGGAGGGAGCCCGACAACAGAATTCACAACAGGGGACGCAGGATTGGTGCAGCACATGACAGGATGGGGACGCAGGATGGGTGCAGCACATACCAGGTTGGGGACGCAGGATGGGTGCAGCACATGACAGGATGGGGACGCAGGATGGGTGCAGCACATACCAGGATGGGGACGCAGGATGGGTGCAGCACATGACAGGATGGGGACGCAGGATGGGTGCAGCACATGACAGGATGGGGACGCAGGATGGGTGCAGCACATGACTGGATGGGGACGCAGGATGGGGACGCAGGATGGGTGCAGCACATGACAGGATGGGGCGCAGGATGGGTGCAACACATGACAGGATGGGGACGCAGGATGGGTGCAGCACATGACAGGATGGGGACGCAGGATGGGTGCAGCACATGACAGGATGGGGACGCAGGATGGGTGCAGCACATGACAGGATGGGGACGCAGGATGGGCGCAGCACATACCAGGATGGGGACGCAGGATGGGTGCAGCACATGACAGGATGGGGGCACAGGATGGGTGCAGCACATGACAGGATGGGGACGCAGGATGAGAACGCAGGATGGGTGCAGCACATGACAGGATGGGGACGCAGGATGGGGACGCAGGATGGGTGCAGCACAT
Source organism: Ranitomeya imitator (assembly GCF_032444005.1). NCBI lineage: Eukaryota > Metazoa > Chordata > Amphibia > Anura > Dendrobatidae > Ranitomeya > Ranitomeya imitator. Next base: position 897,569,672 of record NC_091282.1, on the reverse strand, counting down.
GACAGGAAGGGGACACAGGATGGGTGCAGCACATACCAGGATGGGGACGCAGGATGGGTGCAGCACATGACAGGATGGGGACGCAGGATGGGTGCAGCACATACCAGGATGGGGACGCAGGATGGGTGCAGCACATGACAGGATGGGGGCGCAGGATGGGTGCAGCACATGACAGGATGGGGACGTAGGATGGGTGCAGCACATGACAGGATGGGGACGCCGGATGGGGACGCAGGATGGGTGCAGCACATACCAGGATGGGGACGCAGGATGGGTGCAGCACATGACAGGATGGGGGCGCAGGATGGGTGCAGCACATGACAGGATGGGGACGCAGGATGGGTGCAGCACATGACAGGATGGGGACGCAGGATGGAGCAGCACATGACAGGATGGGCACACAGGATGGGTGCAGCACATGACAGGATGGGGACGCAGGATGGGTGCAGCACATGACAGGATGGGGACGCAGGATGGAGCAGCACATGACAGGATGGAGACCATATACCAATATAAATGCTCACCACCCGGGCGTAGAACGGGTTCAATAGCTAGTATATATATATATATATATATATATATATAGCGTACTAAACACTCATTAGACAAATTAGACACCATATGAATAATATTTACTAAAAAGTGGATCATTCATCATCATTCATTATCGAAACATTATGTGATGAAACATAAAGGTCGATTTATGAAATGGGCGGTATGGCCAATACAATCTATTAAACCCTATTTCAGAGGAGGGGATTATAAAAAAGTACTCTATGTCCTCTATTGAAATTAAGTGAGTCTCTGAAATAAATACCTATAAGCCTTGTGGTTCTAAAAATTGTAAATTTGATACCGTAATTGTTTTAGAGTTGGTCCTATGCCTGGATAGGGTTCTGATTATATTTGGCTTTATAATATTTGATGGATTGGAATTTCTAGTCTGCAGCAAGTTGACTATTAATAAGAATATTGATAGTAGCGGCAATTAGTGAAAATTCTTTATTGTAATATTACATCTGCAATCATGTATATGATTACTGGACCATAACTGCTAAAGTTATTACAATATGTCAATATCTGTAGGTTTTGAGATCACTGTACGATTATAACCCAGGAGTTACAGTACATACCAATGATTAATTGTTAATGAATTATAGCTAAAAGTAAAGGTTGTACTGCAGTACAACTTACCTTTGTGTTAGAGAGGTTCTAATTCTTTACATTATGTAGTCTCGGCCAGAACTCTTTTGATTGCAGCTGTTAAATAAGTTTCTACTGCATTGCATTCTCTTTCCTATCCTGCTATGCAATGCCTGTCATTAGCATCTACAGAACATTAATTATATTGACAGTTTGTTGTAACAGCTTGTATCTGATATCAAATTCATTATGTTTTTATCAGAAACCTTTCCGCCTCCATTAAGATGAACACGACACCCTGTTTATTAATATGCCATCCATTCCATTCCAGGAGCCGCAGCTCAATGCATCAGCCTGTGGTCATTTTAATGCCAACGGAACATTAATTTGGTTCATCAATATCTAAAAACACATCTGGCACAGGCTTGTGAAATATGCAGTAAGCATTGAAAAGCGCATTTCAAATCTAAGCAATTGGCAATATGCATTGAAATCTAGAGAATGGAAATGTTAAGCTATAAAATCTAAACATCTTTCTAAAAATTATTATAATTACTTTGAGAAATAAAACATTTGTATAAATATGTCTAAACTAAACACGTAATATATAAGATTTAATTGATGTTAGAATAAATAAAAAAATACTGTACTTTTATTTTAATCAAAAACCATTACGGACAGTCATGCATTAAATGTGTATTGGAAAAATAAAATTGGCAGCATATGCTTTGTAAATTCACTATTATTAGATTGGTTACATAAAATGATAGAGAGCAAGATGCAAATATTAATAACAACAACAATAATAATAATAATAGCAATGGTAATAATTAATATCATTATTAAATTACAAATAATAAATAAAACAAATAAAACTAATAATATACAGTGGGGCAAAAAAGTATTTAGTCAGTCAGCAATAGTGCAAGTTCCACCACTTAAAAAGATGAGAGGCGTCTGTAATTTACATCATAGGTAGACCTCAACTATGGGAGACAAACTGAGAAAAAAAAAATCCAGAAAATCACATTGTCTGTTTTTTTTATCATTTTTTTTGCATATTATGGTGGAAAATAAGTATTTGGTCAGAAACAAACAATCAAGATTTCTGGCTCTCACAGACCTGTAACTTCTTCTTTAAGAGTCTCCTCTTTCCTCCACTCATTACCTGTAGTAATGGCACCTGTTTAAACTTGTTATCAGTATAAAAAGACACCTGTGCACACCCTCAAACAGTCTGACTCCAAACTCCACTATGGTGAAGACCAAAGAGCTGTCAAAGGACACCAGAAACAAAATTGTAGCCCTGCACCAGGCTGGGAAGACTGAATCTGCAATAGCCAACCAGCTTGGTGTGAAGATATCAACAGTGGGAGCAATAATTAGAAAATGGAAGACATACAAGACCACTGATAATCTCCCTCGATCTGGGGCTCCACGCAAAATCCCACCCCGTGGGGTCAGAATGATCACAAGAACGGTGAGCAAAAATCCCAGAACCACGCGGGGGGACCTAGTGAATGAACTGCAGAGAGCTGGGACCAATGTAACAAGGCCTACCATAAGTAACACACAACACCACCATGGACTCAGATCCTGCAGTGCCAGACGTGTCCCACTGCTTAAGCCAGTACATGTCCGGGCCCATCTGAAGTTTGCTAGAGAGCATTTGGATGATCCAGAGGAGTTTTGGGAGAATGTCCTATGGTCTGATGAAACCAAACTGGAACTGTTTGGTAGAAACACAACTTGTGTTTGTAGGAAAAAGAATACTGAGTTGCATCCATCAAACACCATACCTACTGTAAAGCATGGTGGTGGAAACATCATGCTTTGGGGCTGTTTCTCTGCAAAGGGGCCAGGACGACTGATCCGGGTACATGAAAGAATGAATGGGGCCATGTATTGTGAGATTTTGAGTGCAAACCTCCTTCCATCAGCAAGGGCATTGAAGATGAAACGTGGCTGGGTCTTTCAACATGACAATGATCTAAAGCACACCGCCAGGGCAACGAAGGAGTGGCTTCGTAAGAAGCATTTCAAGGTCCTGGAGTGGCCTAGCCAGTCTCCAGATCTCAACCCTATAGAAAACCTTTGGAGGGAGTTGAAAGTCCGTGTTGCCAAGCGAAAAGCCAAAAACATCACTGCTCTAGAGGAGATCTGCATGGAGAAATGGGCCAACATACCAACAACAGTGTGTGGCAACCTTGTGAAGACTTACAGAAAACGTTTGACCTCTGTCATTGCCAACAAAGGATATACTACAAAGTATTGAGATGAAATTTTGTTTCTGACCAAATACTTATTTTCCACCATAATATGCAAATAAAATGTTAAAAAAACACAATGTGATTTTCTGGATTTTTTTTTCTCAGTTTGTCTCCCATAGTTGAGGTCTACCTATGATGTAAATTACAGACGCCTCTCATCTTTTTAAGTGGTGGAACTTGCACTATTGCTGACTGACTAAATACTTTTTTGCCCCACTGTATATATATACAGTCATGGTTGAAAGTGTTGACACCCTTGAAATTGTTCCAGAAAATGAAGCATTTCTCCCAGAAAATTAATTCAGTTACATATTTTGTTATACACATGATTGTTTCCTTTGTGTTCATTGGAACAACACAAAAAAAACAGAAATAAAAAACAAATTGGACATGATTTCAAACAAAACCCCCAAAACGGATGAAATTGATGAAATTGTTGGCACAATCAACTTAATATTTGGTTGCACACCCTTTGGAATAAGTAACTGCAATCCATTGCTTCCTATAACTATCAACAAGCTTCTTACACCTCTGAACTGGAATTTTGGATCACTTTTAACTTTAAGATCTCTCCACATGTGGTCAATGCGATATAGATCCAGACTCATTAGTGGCCACTTCAGAACTCTTCATCGCTTTTTTTCCATACATTTCTAGGTGCTCCTTGAAGTATGCTTGGGGTCATTGTCCTGCTGGAAGACCCATGACCTAGGACGCAAACCCAGCTTTCTGATACTTTGGGCACTACATTTCGACCCAAAATCCTTTGGAAAACTTCAGATTTCCTCATGCCTTACACAGAGGCAAGACACCTAGTGCCAGAGGCAGCAAAACAACCCCAAAACATTTTTGAACCTCCACCATATTTGACTGTAGGTACTGTGTTCTTTTCTTTGTAGGCCTCATTCTGTTTTCAGTAAACAGTAGAATGATATGCTTTACCAAAAAGCTCTATCTTAGTGTCATCTGTCCACAAGACGCTTTCCCAGAAGTATTTTGGCTTACTCACATACATTTTGGAAAACTTCAATCTAGTTTTTTAATGTTTATGTCAGCAGTCCTTTCGAGTCTCATTTAATTCAAATGTTGATGAACTGTTCGTGCTGATATTAATGCACCCTGAGCCTGCGGGACAGCCTGAATTTCTTTGTATATGTTACACCCAGTCCACATCCCGTACCTTCCCGGGGTCCCCGTCGGGACTCCTGCTCTGTGCTGGCTCCACACTGTCTGGATAGAGTCTCTGCTCCTCCTCCCTCAGCTGCTTCCTGGCATGCAGCTGGCAGGTTCCAGAGCAGAGCACTTAGATCGCGTGCGTGCTCACTCCTGGTTTCTTAAGGAGACAGTGTGAATTTTCTAAAAGTACTTCTGACCAATGGTGTGTTAGTGATCACTATTTCTAGCCCTTCCACCATAGGGAGGGTGCCGAAGCAACAAGCATCCACTGTTGCTTACTTCTGGTTCTTGTCTGCACGTGCTTTCTGAAGTTCTCTGCTAGTACTCCGCTTACACTGTCTGTCTCCACAGATCATCAGCTACCTGTTACCAGGCTATCCTGGACGACGACTGTTCTATCAACGCTATTCCATCTTGTCCCATCAGTCAGCCATCCTCCTCTCCGGACAATGCCGGACTTGCCGGTACCAGCTCTTACCTGTACACCTGGTATCATCTGGTTAGCTCTACATCTTCTGCTAACCCTGCTTGTCTATCTGTTCCTCTGGGACAGCTCCCACGAGTCTGGGGTCTAACTGGAGGTAGCACCCGTGTCCCCCAGGCATTCCATTCTGACCCTGTTCGAGGGGACATACTACGGGAGTCTGGGGCTTATGTAGTCACGCCCCATTCGGAGCCCCCCAGACAGTGGTCTTGAGGTTCCACGTTAAACTTCAATAAAAATGAATGTGAACTTCCACTAAAACCAGCCCAGAACATAACTTAACTCTCTCAACATATAACATGCTGGGGAAAAACTATCATAACTTAATGCTATGACTAAGACTATAATTTACTGGTGCCAAAACATTTTATTGATAATAGACACTTGTAAACCAATTAAGATATAGAGTTATACATAGTTTTCCTATACAGAGGAGGGGAGACTTAAAATCCTTGAGAAAAAAGAGCTGAGGTGGATATATGAGTTGGAGAGCCTAAAGCCCAGGTGTCTAAATATTGAGTTTAATCTATATTTGTCTACACGCTGACTCTGTATAGGTTTGTCAGAATATGATATGGTTTTAAATCCCTGTTCTTTTTTCTTTCTACAGGTCCATCTGTCATGTCAAGAAAAGGAATTGGAGTGTATGGAAATTGAGGAAGGCAATACTCATTTATTATAGAGGTATATTGTTATGTATAGAGCATGGGACTTGCTATGTTTTTAGTCTTTGTTCCTTTCCTTCCTCTCTACTTCTTCCCTTCTTTTATTGTTTTTGTTTCTTTCTTTTTCATTTTCTCCCCTTCCAATTTTTCTCCTTCACCCCTCCTTCTGATCTTCTTTCAATCACTTATATGGTTTCTGCTCTGTTCCTGTTGTCATAGGAGGGCCTGAGCTTGGATTGGCTGGCCTCATGGGTGTGCCTTTGACAGTTTTGGAGTGACAGGTCATGTGACTGCTCTCTGGTCGCCATCGTTACACTTTCCTTGTGCGATGAGCATTGTTTGCGCATTCGTGGCATGCCCACACATCGCCTGGGTTGCGGAAATGTGACAGTTTCCTCAGTGACATATGCTGCCGCCTGCCCAAGTTGGGCAGAATATTTGCAACACTTGTCCGTGTTAGTTGCAGCAACAACCTTAATGCAGAAACTCGATTGGAGGGATGGGAACACACCTCTTATCACATGATATGGTTTTAACGTTTACCTTTGCACTTTTTCTTAGGTTATATGTGATTGGCTGGGGGATGGGGGATTGGCTGGGGGATATATATGTGTGTGTGTGTGTGTGTGTGAATCTATAAGAGTGGTGGGTTGTAAGTTGTTATAAATATGACTACATTGATGCTCCCTTTTGATTGGAAAGGATTGTGTACTATTTTAAAAAACTTGGACTATATGTACAGATTATTTATTTCATTACAGTTAATGTTTAGATTACTTGTATAGAGAACTGAGATTCTGTGTTTTAAATTGTAATTGTGTTTTTTCGATGTTCTGTATGCTGGTGGGCGGAGCAATATGATGATCGGTGTTTGAATGCGAATCACACAATATAACCCCCCCTTGAACTCCATTATGTTTACTTGATAAAAAACTGTAATAGGTCAAAACATTGTATTTTTATTAATGACATAATAAACTTGAGTGGGGTACTCCCTATATTTACTAACCAGCAAGGGCTATGCAGACAGCTGCAGGCTGATATTAATAGCCTAGGAAGGGGCTGTGGATATTGTTCCTCTCCCAGACTAATAATATCAACCCTCACCCACCCCATAAGTGGCGCATCCATTAGATGTGCCAATTCTGGCACCTGGCCTTCCCTCTTCCCACTTGCCCTACTGCAGAGACAAGTGGGGTAATAGTTGTGGCGTTTTATGACCTCTAACATTAAGCCTAGGGGTTAGTAATAAGACACATCCATTACTAATCCCATAGTCAAATTTAATAAAGACATAGAGTAAAGTCCTTTAATTGAAATAAACACATATTCCTTTGTTTGAAATAAAAAAGACCCGACCCTCTTTTACCCATTTTTTCAACAAAAAGAAAAAGAAAAAAGAAAAGTTATACTCACCTTTCTGCCAATAATCCATTAATGGCCATGTTTCATGACAATCCAAATGGTTTGGTGATCAGTCACATCAGTGATTCAACCTTTCACCACTCTAGCAGAAACACACTGAGATGAGTGTGAGAACATGGCAGCAGTAACCGGTGGTAACCTTAATGACTTCACCACCAGTCACATTCCTCTCTATTATTGACTCGTGGGCTTGATGTGAGTAGCAATAAAATAACTGACATCAACCCCAATGCTATTACCCCACTTGCCACACCGCAACAGAGCAAGCAGCAGAATTGGCGCATCTAATAGATGCACCATTTCTCGGGCAGCTGAAGGCTGATGTTCTTTATTTAAGATAGGGACAATGTAGCAAGTATAATTAATTAGGGAAGACAGTGAGGCAGTTACAAATAATAAGTAAGGACAGTTTGGTAGTTTTGTTTCGGAAGGGCTGACTATGTGGAGGCAATATTTTATAGGAGAGGACTGTATGAAGACCATGTAACAAAAGAAGGACACTGTGCGGGCCATATTACTTGCAGTGAGCATAGTTAGGAGCAATTTTTTAATCAATTACACATCTTTTTATTCAGGAGCATTATAATTACACTGTTATTTTAAGGGCACCATGTGAGGATATGCTGCAGAAGACTGGAATAAAGCTAAGTCTGCAGAGACGATCTGTGGCTGTGAAAAGTCATTATGGTATCTGTACAAGATGGAGAAGAAAAGAAAGAGAACAACTTCACTCAGAAATCCTGAATACATCTCATTAGTATTGTAAATCCTATACTGTATGGTCTGCAATCTGTTAATGGCTGTTAGCAACAATTCCATTTATCGCTGTAATATTTTTAAGAATATACTTGGAGTTGTATTCATGAACTGATGACAGTTCTTGTGATTTATTCATATACTGATGGTGGTTCTGGAAGACATATTTATGTACTGATGCTGGTTCTATTGATGTATACCTGTACTTATTGTGATTCTGGTGATGTATTTCTGCAATGGTGATTCTGGTGATATATTTCTGTGATGCTGGGGGTTACGGTGATGTATTCATGTACTGATGGTGGTTTTGGTGAAGAATTTCTCTACTCCTTGTGTTTCTGGTGATGTATGCATTTTGGTAGATCATCTCACTCAGCTGTACAGGGAAATAGATAGGGGAATACTGTTTCTTTAAGACCTTCACTGGCTTATTATACATGTGGCATAAACAATGATGAAGTCAAAATAAACACAGCCTTTTGAGGAAAAAAGGAAAACAAAATGGATCTGCTCCCTCAGGGAAAGCAAAATCACACGGTCCAGGTTAGGCCCCTTTCACACATCAGTTTTTTGCCACCAGTCGCAATCTGTTGGCTCGACGGATCCATCGCAGATTGTGAAAAACTGATGCGACAGATGTTAGGAGTCGAGTTTCCTCTGCTGCACAGGGGGAATCTCGATCCGTTTCTGCTGCGGTCTCCCATTCTGCATCGGCCGCAGTGGAGCCTGCTCGGCGGAGACGTCGCTCCCAGCGTCTCGCTAAGACTGGTACTGTGCAAAGGGTTACTACTGCCTCTCCAGGCTCTGCTATTGTACCCTGCACTGATCTGCAGTGAGCAGGCTTTTCTGGGACTAAGTCCTGCTTTGCACACACTGAGCATGCCCAGGGCAAGATCTCTCAATGGAGATCTAGGGTCACATGCTCAGGTACTGCTGCAAATCCATTGGTCCTTCTTTGAAAGGTCCTGAACGTGCTGCAGCTATATAAGCTTCGCATGACCGCATGGCCATGCGCTTGTATACATTTGTAAATGTGTGTGTGATGTGAGTGAAAGTCGTTCTTTAAAATCCCCTCCCTATTGGATGACTGTTCGCGGAAGGTGGATGATTGCTATCTAGCACCCGACTTAGCCACCAGCACGTTACACACCATATAGCGTCTAATTGCTGTGACCGCCAGTGCGGCGCCGTGCGCTTTCACAGCGCTTTCCTGACCCAAGCCTGGGTGGTTAGTGGCGTTCACCAGTGCGGCACCGCATGCACCTCGTGCATCTTTAATTATTATTTTGGTTACGCTGACACCCCATTAGCGGTGTCGAGCGCAACTAGTCTAGACGGACTCGGATCCCAAGTCTTGGGACTGAGCTCGGTGACTCCTTGCTTGCGCTCTTGTGTGCGGTACTGTGGCCTTGTGACTTAACAGGGTTCGCTTCCTTCACACAGGGTGAAGTTAACCCGTGTGTGTATTCATATTTTACCGCCATATAGTGCCGCCATTTACTTAGCAGCAGGTTCTTTCCTGCACGGTGGATCCCGGGTGGCGAACGCACCAATCTTACTTAATAAATATATTTGGTGCGTTCCGCCAACCCTAACAACAGATTTGTTTTTTGACGGATCCGACTAGCGGATCTGGCAAATTGCTCAGTTAAAAAAAACAGAATCTGTCACCGGATTCCGTCATTTGATGGATCTTACACCCATAGGCTTCCGTTTGAGCAAATGACGGATGGTGATGGATCCATTGCTGTCCAATTTTTCGACATACACAAAACACGTTACTTTGTCCGTCATCTTCAGCCACCGGACAAACAATTTTCAACGAACAACAGATAAAACATGAGGCCATCCGTCGCAATCCGTCTCTAATAAAAGTCTATGAGAAAAAAACGACTCCGGCGGCATCAATCGACGGATCCATTTTTTTCAAAATTCTACGGATTGCGACTGATAGCAAAAAACTGATGTGTGAAAGGGGCCTCAGCAGCTGCAGCCCTGACTTCCTCTTTATTTTTGATTTGTCCGAAGGCGGAGACAAAGACGCCTGCGCAGATTGGGTGCCATCGTCACGTGTCACAACACTGCATGAGAGCAACGGGGAGAGCGAGTGCCAACAGCGTGGGAATGGCGCTGGAAAGGGAGGGGAGTAGAGGCTTTATTATTTTATTGGGTCCAAACATTTTGATCCAGAAGGCGTTGTCCTAGTAGTGGACAAACCTTTTAAGCATTTTTGCTTCTGTAAAGCAAAATATACAAATTTCATATTTTAGAATCCCATTTAACATATTTTAGGTAATCGAGCCCTGGCCTGTATTTACTCTAGTGTCTTCATCATCAAGTAAAACTATACACATTTTAGGCATGGCCAATAAAATCTGCACTAAACGTTTGATGACCAGTAGAAACGCCACTGTAGCGCAAAACGGTTGTCGTCCATTCCACTCCTCCCATCCTCCCGACGCCGATGTTTTAAAGTATTGGAATAAAGAAGTTTCTTAACCGGTGAGTGCCATCCATTCCTTTCAATTTTTGCATCCATTGTGGCTATTTTCTTTGGAGTGGCACCCCGGCTCACGGAGCACTTACTGCTGTATACATGCTTGCAGCATCAGTTCATGCAGGGTCAGCGTCAGCACCCGGTGCACCTGGGCAAATGCCGGGGCCCTAGAGAGAGAGGGGGGCCCACTCACGCTGTCATACATACAGCTGGGAGAGCAGAGCAGGAGAACATGCTCTCTCCGCCCACAAAGTCACTGCTGGCTGCGTTCTCTTAACCCCTATGTGCCAGCTCTGACACAAGCATCTTCTAACTCAGTCAGTGCAGCCAGGCAGGTACACATAGCGGTTAAGAGAAGGCAGCCAGTGTGACATTGTTTGTGGGCGGAGAGAGCACGTTCTCCTGCTCTGATCTCCGCCCCTGGCTGGCTGCAGTGCTGCTGAACTTATCAGGCAGATTCCAGAGGAGCTCCTATCAGTGCCTGAGTGAGTGGCACTGCTATATACTACATGGGCAGCTGAGCTGCTATATACTACGTGGGCTGGGCTGCTATATACTACGTGGGCTGGGCTGCTATATACTACGTGGGCTGGGCTGCTATATACTACTTGGGCTGCTATATACTACATGGGTTGCGCTGCTATATACTACGTGGGCTGGGCTGCTATATACTACGTGGGCTGCTATATACTACGTGAGCTGCTATATACTACATGGGCAGCTGGGCTGCTATATACTATGTGGGCTGGGCTGCTATATACTATGTGGGCTGGGATGCTATATACTACGTGGGCTGGGCTGCTATATACTACGTGGGCTGCTATATACTACATGGGCTGGGCTGCTATATACTACGTGGGCTGTGCTATATACTACAATGGCTGCTATATGCTACGTGGGCTGCTATATACTACATTGGCTGCTATATACTACGTGGGCTGGGCTGCTATATACTACGTGAGCTGTGCTATATACTACATGGGCTGCTATATGCTACGTGGGCTGCTATATACTACATTGGCTGCTATATACTACATTGGCTGCTATATACTACGTGGGCTGGGCTGCTATATACTACATGGGCTGCTATATACTACGTGGGCTGGGCTGCTATATACTACGTGGGCTGGGCTGCTATATACTACTTGGGCTGCTATATACTACTTGGGCTGCTATATACTACGTGGGCTGCGCTGCTATATACTACGTGGGCTGGGCTGCTATATACTATGTGGGCTGCTATATACTACGTGAGCTGCTATATACTACATGGGCAGCTGGGCTGCTATATACTATGTGGGCTGGGATGCTATATACTACGTGGGCTGGGTTGCTATATACTATGTGGGCTGGGCTGCTATATACTATGTGGGCTGGGATGCTATATACTACGTGGGCTGGGCTGCTATATACTACGTGGGCTGGGCTGCTATATACTACATGGGCTGGGCTGCTATATACTACGTGGGCTGTGCTATATACTACAATGGCTGCTATATGCTACGTGGGCTGCTATATACTACATTGGCTGCTATATACTACGTGGGCTGTGCTATATACTACATGGGCTGCTATATGCTACGTGGGCTGCTATATACTACATTGGCTGCTATATACTACGTGGGCTGGGCTGCTATATACTACGTGGGCTGCTATATACTACGTGGGCTGCTATATACTACGTGGGCTGCTATATACTACATGGGCTGCTATATACTACGTGGGCCAGGCTGCTATATACTACGTGGGCTGGGCTGCTATATACTACGTGGGCTGCTATATACTACGTGGGCTGTGTTATATACTACGTGGGCAGTGTTATATACTACGTTGGCAGTGTTATATACTACGTGGGCTGCTATATACTACGTGGGCAGTGCTGTATACTACTATATGGGCAGTGCTGTATACTACTGTGTGGCTGTGCTATATACTACTATGTGGGCAGTGCTGTATACTACTATGTGGGCAGTGCTGTATACTACTGTGTGGGCTGTGCTATATACTACTGTGTGGGCTGTTCTATATTCTATTGTGTGGGCTGTGCTATATACTACTGTGTGGGCTGTGCTATATACTACTGTGTGGGCTGTGCTATATACTACTGTGTGGGCTGTGTTGTATACTACTGTGTGGGCAGTGCTGTATACTACTATGTGGGCTGTGCTGTATAATACATGGCTGTTCTATAAACTACGTGGGCCGTGTTATATACTATATGGGCTGTTATATGATACGTGGGCTGTGCTATATACTATGTGGCTGTGTTATATGAGACGTGGGCTGTTATATACTTCATGGCTGTGTTATATACTACGTGGGCTGTGTTATATACTACATAGCTGTGTTTATATGCGATCATGAATCGTGGTATGTGATAAAGGGGAGGCCCACTGAGACTCTTTCGCCCGGGGCCCTCAAAAACCTGGAGCCGGGCCTGAGTTCATGCAATTACCTGTGCACTGAGTGGGCTTCCCCGCTGTGCGGATTAACACTTTGTTGGAGCTAAACGTTTGATGAGAAGTGCAATCATATGAAGTCCTACAACACAAAAAATAGAGGTCATATGTAAATACAACAAAACAAATAAGCTGTTTTTGGATCTACCTGTTACCATAATGGAGAGTGCCCATGCACGTTCAGCCTCTTCTTCACTGTAAACATTGACCAACATTGCATTCATTATATATTAGCTATTATGGACATAATTCAGAGAATCGGGTGCTCCACTTGTTCTGTGTTTCTGAGCATCTCCCGAGGCCTGGAGGAACTGAGCATGAATATGTAGACGTGTTTCTGATAAGCAAGGCAGATGTTTTACAACTGATGTCAGTGTAAGTCGATTGCCAGTTTATTTGCTATTCCCCTACCCGTCAGTCACAGACAAGCTGATGTTTAAAAGTAGCTCAGCTGTCTTTAGGATAGTCTAGATCAGCTTTGGAGTTTGTCCAAATCTTAAATGGAGTTTGTTCCTTAACCAAGGCGGCAGTTCTGAAATTTCTTCCATATGTCAGGAGATTGGAAATTATGCAGTGAACGTTCAATGTGGTTTTATAACTCGAGTATATGCAATACAGTTCCAGCTTCCTCAAAAATATCAGTAAAGTTCATAGAAAAATGCTCGCATTTCATTTTAAATGCAATGGCATCTCTCTTTATAGACATTTAACCAAAGTTTATTTGTTAACTACAGCATGCCATTTGCATAAAATGATCCTAACATCTGATCTGATTATTTCTTGGCATCACTATGGACAGTGAAAGTAATATGCTGACAGCTGTACAGCAATATAAATGGACCTCGATACATGCTTCGATGCTCCAAATCAGGTTTTCTTCATTGAAACACTTTTACAACAAATGTAAACAAATTATTCTACCATAGATGTTCATACATTTATTTTATTTTAATCAGTAGCTTAGTTTTCAACTTCACTAAATTTTATAAAAGGGAATCTGTTACCGCTCACCAGGTTTTGATGAGTAACTTAAAGTACTTGCTATATTTTTTATATCACTGTTTTATCACCAGGACATAATCACTAGAGGACTAGTAATGCTATTAACAGGTAGTCCTCCACATTCATGAGCTCTATAATACTGTACCCTCACCACTGATTGTGATTGGTAGCTTTTTGCCTATGCACAGTGTACACAGAAAGCTGCCAATCAGGTGTGTGGGTGGGGCTACACAGAACTCAACATTCACCGAACTGGAATATCTGCAGCAGATGAGTTAGTGATTTTATCAAAACTGCAGCATGCAGCCCAGTAATATATAGCTGGAATCAGGGTCTCTAGCCCTACGTTATGGTGCTTTCAGATAAAGTAGCAAAAATCTGGTGCCAGATTTCATTTAAGAAATAGGAAAACATAATTGTTATATAACTAAGAACTTCTGCAAAATTTTAACAAGAATGAAAGGGAAAATGATACTATATTAACCCCTGAATTCCATATGACGTACTCTCCCGTCGAGGTGACCTGGAACTTAATTCCCAGTGACGGGATAGTACGTCATAGTGGATCGTCAACGCTCATGGGGGGGGAGCGCGGCCAATCACGGCCGGGTGTCAGCTGACTATTGCAGCTGACGTCCGGCACTATGTGCCAGGAGCAGTCACGGACCGCTCCTGGCACATTAACCCCCGGAACATTGTGATCAAAGATGTTCGCAGTGTTCTGGCGGTACAGGGAAGCATCGCGCAGGGGTGGGCTCCCTGTGTGCTTCCCTGAGGGTTCTCCGAGGGTCTCCTACCTCTTCCTCCCTGCAGGCCCCGGATCCAATATGGCTACGGGGCTGCATCCAGGTACTGCAGGGAGGTGGCTTGCAAGAGCCTGTTCAGAGCAGGCGCCTGCAAGCCTCCAGCAGTGCACATCAGATCGCTGATCTGACACAGTACACTGCAAATTGTCAGATCAGCGATCTGACCCTATAACATGATGCCCCCCCAGGGCAATGTTGTAAAGTTAAAAAAAAAATATTCACATATGTAAAAAAAAATCCTAAATAAAGAAAAAAAATATATATTGTTCCCATAAATACATTTCTTTATCTAAAAAAAAAACAAACAATAAAAGTACACATATTTAGCATCGCCGTGTCTGTAACGACCCGACCTATAAAACTGTCCTGCTAGTTAACCCCTTCAGTGAACACCGTAAAAAAAAAAACAAGACAAAAAACAACGCTTTATTATCATACCACCGAACAAAAAGTGGAATAACACGCCATCAAAAATATGGATATAAATAACCATGGTACTGTTGAAAACGTCATCTTGTCCCGCAAAAAGCGAGCTGCCATACAGCATCATCAGCGAAAAAATAAAAAAGTAATAGTCCTCAGAATAAAGCGATGCAAAAATAATTATTTTTTCTATTAAAGGGAACCTGTCACCCCGTTTTTTGAGATTGAGATATAAATACTGTTAAATAGGGCCTGCGCTGTGTGTTACTATAGTGTATGTAGTGTACCCCGATTCCCCACCTATGCTGAGAAATACATTACCAAAGTCGCCGTTTTCGCCTGTCCATCAGGCTGGTCAGGTCGGGTGGGCGTGGTGACATCGCTCTTTTCTTCCCCAGCTTTCCGTTAGTGGCGTAGTGGTGTGCGCATGTCCAGAGTTCCGAATCCCCTGCGCGCACGTGAAGCAAAAGCGCGCATTCTGCGCTATTGCCCCTGTCATCGGTGGGGGCGGCCATCTTCCTGGGGCCGCACGTGCGCAGATGGAGTGCTCTGCTGCACGGGGCTTCAGGAAAATGGCCGCGGGATGCCGCGCGTGCGCATTAGAGATCGCGGCGGCCATTTTCCCAAAGCCGAGATGCAAACTCGGCTTTGGGAAAATGGCCGCCGCGATCTCTAATGCGCACGCGCGGCATCCCGCGGCCATTTTCCTGAAGCCCCGTGCAGCAGAGCACTCGATCTGCGCACGCGCGGCCCCAGGAAGATGGCCGCCCCCACCGATGACAGGGGCAATAGCGCAGAACGCGCGCTTTTGCTTCACGTGCGCGCAGGGGATTCGGAACTCTGGACATGCACACACCACTACGCCACCAACGGAAAGCTGGGGAAGAAAAGAGCGATGTCACCACGCCCACCCGACCTGACCAGCCTGATTGACAGGCGAAAACGGCGACTTTGGTAATGTATTTCTCAGCATAGGTGGGGAATCGGGGTACACTACATACACTATTGTAACGCACAGCTCAGGCCCTATTTAACAGTATTTATATCTCAATCTCAAAAAACGGGGTGACAGGTTCCCTTTAAATAGATTTTATCGTATAAAAGCGCCAAAACATAAAAAAAGATATAAATGAGGTATCGCTGTAAATGTACTGACCCGAAAAATAAAACTGCCTTATCAACTTTACCAAACGTGGAATGATATAAATGCTATCCCCCCCTAAAAGAAATTCATGGATAGCTGGATTTTGGTCATTCTGCCTCACAAAAAATCAGATTAAAAAGCGATCAAAAAATATCACGTGCCCGAAAATGGTACCAATAAAAACGTCAACTCGTCCGGCAAAAACAAGACCTCACATGACTCTGTGGACCAAAATATGGAAAAATTATAGCTCTCAAAATGTGGAGACGCAAAAACTATTTTTGCTATAAAATGCGCCTTTTAGTGTGTGACAGCAAATCCGCTAAAAAACAGCTATAAAAGTAAATCAAACCCCCCTTCATCACCCCCTTAGTTAGAGAAAAATGATAAAATTTAAAAAATGTATTTATTTCCATTTTCCCATTAGGATTAGGGTTGGCGCTAGGGCTAGGGATAGGGTTGGGGCTAGGGTTAGAGTTAGGGTTGGGGCTAGGGCTATGGTTAGGGCTAGGGTTAGAGTTGGGGCTAGGGTTAGAGTTAGGGTTGGGGCTAGGGTTAGGTTTTGGGCTAGGGATAGGGCTAGGGTTAGGGTTGGGGCTAGGGTTAGGGCTAGTGTTAGGGTTGGGGCTTGGGCTAGGGTTAGGGTTGGGGATAGGGTTAGGGTTGAGGCTAGGGTTGGGTTTAGGGCTACAGTTAGGGTTGGGGCTAAAGTTAGGGTTAGGGTTGGGGCTAAAGTTAGGATTAGGGTTGGGGCTAAAGTTAGGGTTAGGGTTTGGATTACATTTATGGTTGGGATTAGGGTTAGGGGTGTGTCAGGGCTAGGGGTGTGGTTAGGGTTACGATTGGGATTAGGGTTAGGGGTGTATTGGAGTTAGGGGTGTGGTTAGGGTTGGGATTTGGGTTAGGGGTGTGTTGGGCTTAGAGGTGTGTTGGGGTTAGGGGTGTGGTTGGGATTAGGGTTGTTTTGGGGATTAGGGTTAGGGGCGTGGCTAGAGTTATGGTTAGAGTTGGGATTAGGGTTAGGGGTGTGTTTGGGTTAGGGTTTCAGTTAGAATTGGGGGGGGTTCCACTGTTTAGGCACATCTCAAATCTCAATTCCAGACAAATCTGCGCTGAAAAAGTAAAACATGCTCCTTCCCTTCCGAGCTCTCTCGTGCGCCCAAACAGGGGTTTACCCCAATATATGGGGTATCAGCGTACTCAGGACAACTTGAGCAACAACTTTTGGGGTCCAATTTCTCTTGCTATCCTTGGGAAAATAAAAATTTGGGAGGCTAAAAAATAATTTTTGTTGAAAAAAATGATTTTTTATTTTCACGGCTCTGCGATATAATCTGTAGTGAAACACTTAGGGGTTCAAAGTTCTCACCACACATCTAGATAAGTTCCTTGGGGGGTCTAGTTTCCAATATGTGGTCACTTGTGGTGAGTTTCTACTGTTTAGGTACATTAGGGGCTCTGCAGACGCAATGTGAAGCCTGCAGACCATTCCATCTAAGTCTGCATTCCAAACGGCTCTCCTTCCCTTCCAAGCTCTGCCATGCGCCAAAACGGTATTTACCCCCACATACAGGGTATCAGCGTACTCAGGACAAATTGGACAACAACTTTTGGGGTCCAATTTCTCCTGTTACCCTTGGGAAAATACAAAACGGGGCGCTAAAAAACAATTTTTGTGAAAAAAAATAATTTTTATTTTCACGGCTGTGCGTTATAAACTGTAGTGAAATACTTGGGGGTTCAAAGCTCTCACAACACATCTAGATAAGTTCTTTACGGGGTCTACTTTCCAAAATGGTGTCACTTGTGAGGGTGTTTCAATGTTTAGGCACATCACGGGCTCTCCAAACGCGACATGGTGTCCCATCTCAATTCCAGTCAATTTTGCATTGAAAAGTCAATCGGTGCTCCTTCCCTTCCAAGCTCTGCCATGCATCCAAAAGTCACTTTTCTGTTTACTCACCCAACAATGCAGTATTTTATACCATTTATAGCAATGTACCTCAATGCAACTCATGTAGCCCCCCTGTTACCCAGGTCATGATGACTTTATTTACCATGTACAAAAAATATGTTTTGCAGACTGTTGAAAACATTGCATATGAGAAAAGAAGTATAAAATCCTTGAATCGGAGACTATAAAGGTACCGTCACACTAGACGATATCGCTAGCGATCCGTGACGTTGCAGCGTCCTCGCTAGCGATATCGTCCAGTGTGACAGGCAGCAGCGATCAGGCCCCTGCTGTGCTGTCGCTGGTCGGGGAAGAAAGTCCAGAACTTTATTTCGTCGCTGGATCTCCCGTGGACATCGCTGAATCGGCGTGTGTGACACCGATTCAGCGATGTCTTCACTGGTAACCAGGGTAAACATCGGGTAACTAAGCGCAGGGCCGCGCTTAGTAACCCGATGTTTACCCTGGTTACCATCCTAAAAGTAAAAAAACAAGCACTACATACTTACCTACAGCTGTCTGTCCTCCAGCGCTGTGCTCTGCACTCCTCCTGCTCTGGCTGTGAGCGTCGGTCAGCCGGAAAGCAGAGCGGTGACATCACCGCTCTGCTTTCCGGCCGCTGTGCTCACATAGACAGTACAGGAGGAGTGCAGAGCACAGCGCTGGAGGACAGACGGCTGTAGGTAAGTATGTTCTGTTTGTTTTTTTTTACTTTTAGGATGGTAACCAGGGTAAACATCGGGTTACTAAGCGCGGCCCTGCGCTTAGTTACCCGATGTTTACCCTGGTTAACGGCATCGTTGGTCGCTGGAGAGCGGTCTGTGTGACAGCTCTCCAGCGACCAAACAGCGACGCTGCAGCGATCCGGATCGTTGTCGGTATCGCTGCAGCGTCGCTAAGTGTGACGGTACCTTAAGGCTACAACAATATAAAAACAAATTCTAGCAAAAGAGGTTCATTATTTTCTGGTTAACCAATAAAGGTATCACTCCTAAAATACTTTTGTCAACATTGGGAAGAAAAGCATTCACATCAATAGCAAAAGAGGAAAAACGTTAACCCTTTAATATCAAAGTGGAGTTGTACTGTATGCTTGACCACGGCTTTGTTCACGTCTATTGGACTGTCAAAGATAGATGTCAGTTCTATCGAAGTGAAATATGTGAGTGCACCAGCAATACATTACCAAAGATAAGTTTGTGACCCATACTTATAAAAAATGCTGAAATTAAGGTTGATCTAAACCATTTATCTATTTTTAAATTTGTGAAAGTACAGTACAATACTTTAAACATTTTAAGGGTACAAATATGACTGATTAACAGGGGATTGAGATTGAATAGACCCCTTGAGGACCCCAGATGGTGGATGTTAAAGGGCATGTGCCATTTATATACACCCTATAATTTAACTCTGCATTTCATTTGTCATTAAAAAGCATACTCATAAATTAGATTTTTAAAGAGGACATTTTCACTTTTCATTTCAATAAACTAATCCTCAGTTTCCTGGTTCCTTTTCAAACTACATTTAATTTTGTTTCTGTGTAAAACATACAATAGATATCTGTCATGGGCAGGGGCTGACTGGAAAATTTTGGTCAAGGGGGTAAGCAGAAGGCACTGGCCCACGAAAGGGAAGGCTTAAGGTACCTTCACACATAACGATATTGTTAACGATATCGTTGCTATTTGTGACGTAGCAACGATATCGTTAATGAAATCGTTATGTGTGACAGCGACCAACGATCAGGCCCCTGCTGGGAGATCGTTGGTCGCTGAATAAAGTCCAGAACTTTATTTTGTCGCTGGACTCCTGCTGACATCGCTGGATCGGCGTGTGTGACACCGATCCAGCGATGTCTTCACTGGTAACCAGGGTAAACATCGGGTAACTAAGCGCAGGGCCGCGCTTAGTAACCCGATGTTTACCCTGGTTACCATGCTAAAAGTAAAAAAAAACAAACACTAGATACTTACCTACAGCCGTCTGTCCTCCAGCGCTGTGCTCTGCACTCCTCCTGCTCTGGCTGTGAGCGTCGGTCAGCCGGAAAGCAGAGCGGTGGCGTCACCGCTCTGCTTTCCGGCTGACCGACGCTCACAGACAGTACAGGAGGAGAGCAGAGAAGCAGAGCGCAGCGCTGGAGGACAGACAGCGGTAGGTAAGTATGTAGCGTTTGTTTTTTTTACTTTTAGGATGGTAACGAGGGTAAACATCGGGTTACTAAGCGCGGCCCTGCGCTTAGTTACCCGATGTTTACCCTGGTTACCGGCATCGTTGGTCGCTGGAGAGCGGTCTGTGTGACAGCTCTCCAGCGACCAAACAGCGACGCTGCAGCGATCCGGATCGTTGTCGGTATCGCTGCAGCGTCGCTTAATGTGAAGGGGCCTTTAGTCTCACGTAGCTTTGGAGAGATTAATCAAACATGGTTTACTTATGGTCAGACCCCCAGTGATCAGCAACTTATTTCCTATTCTATGAATTGTTGCTAATTTCATTTTTGGAGAATAGCCACCACCACAAATTAACCCCTTTACCCCCCCTCCCCCAAGGTGGTTTGCACGTTAAAGACCAGCATTAATGAACGCTTCAGACTCCAATGATTCTAAGAATACTTCTTCAAGACATATTGTATTTCATGATAGTAGTAACAATTATTTGATTTAACTTGTGTTTATTTGTGAAAAAAATGGAAATTTAGTGAATTTTGCAATTTTCAAACTTTAAATTCTTAAGTCACACAATATAGTTAATAAATAACATTTCCCACATGTCTACTTTACATCAGCCCAATTTTTGAAAACAAAAGGTTTTTTTTTGTTAGGAAGTTACAAAGGGTTAAAAGTTGATGAGCGATTTCTCCTTTTTCCAACAAAATTTACAAACCATTTTTTAGGGACCACCTCACATTTGAAGTGACTTTGAGGGGTCCATATGATAGAAAATACCAAAAAGTGACACCAATCTAAAATCTGCACCTCTCAAGGTGCTCAAAACCACAGTCAAGAAGTTTATTATTAATTCAGGTGCTTCACAGGAATTTTTGGAATGTGGAAAATAAATGAACATTTAACTTTTTTTTCACCAAAAAATGTGCTTTAGACCCATTTTTTTTTCACAAGGGTAACAGGAGAAAATGAAACCCAAAGTTTGTTGTGCAATTTCTTCTTACCTTGCCAATGTGACATATGTAGGGGATAACCAATGTTTGGGCGCATGACAGAGCTCAGAAGGGAAGGAGCGCCATTTGACTTTTTGAATGCAAAATTTGCTGCCACAATTAGCGGACGCCGTGTCGTGTTTGAAGAGATGATGTACCTAAACAGTGAAAATCACCCACAAGTGACATCATTTTGGAATCTAGACCCCTCAAGGAATGTATTTAGATGTGTGGTGATCACCTTGAACCCCCAGGTGCTTGACAGAAAATTATAACGTTGAACCGTGAAAATAAAACAATCCCATTTGCCCCACAAAAATGTTATTTTAGCTCCAAATATTGCATTTTCATAAGAGTAGCAGGAGAAATTGCACCATACAATTTGTTGTACAATTTCTCTTGAGCAAGCTGATCCTTCATATGTGGTAGAAAACTACTGTTTGGGCGCATGGCAGGACTTGAAAGGGAAGGAGCATAATTTGACTTTTTGAATGTAAAATTTGCTGGAATCATTAGCGGACACCATATCTCGTTTCGAGAGCCCCCAATGTTACTAAACAATGGAAACCCCCACAAGTGACCCTATTTTGGAAACTAGATCTATCAAGAAATATATTTAGATTAGTGAGCACCTTGAATCTCCAGGTGGTTCACAGAAGTTTTATAGTCGCGAAAATAAAAAATATCACATTTTCCCCACAAAAAATGTTATTTTATGCCCATTTTTTTTATTTTCCCAAGGGTAACAGGAGACATTGCACCATACAATTTGTTGTGCAATTTCTCCTGAGTTTGCTCATAATTTCTCTTTCCTATGACTTATATATCATGTCAGAAGAGAGAGAAAATATTATAATAGCAAGCACACCTTTTTTTTTACCTAATCGCCGTTATTCATTGAATAACTGCAATCACGGGATCAGGGACCAGGGACCAGAAAATCCATTCCTGATTTTGTTCTCCAGGGTCTCAGCTACCCTCGGTAGTTGAAACCCCAGAAATTTGGGGATTTTCAGGGTGCCCTATAACCTTTTTCCAAATCAACATTTTAAAATGACCATGAGGGAATAAGGCTCCTTAGCGGCCACCATTTTAATGCATAAGTGGTTTAGGTCACAAGGTTGAACCAAATCAATCATGGCTTGTACCTTTCCAGGATCCATCTTAAACCCTTCAGCTGTTACAATGAACCTCTAAAACTAAATTTTCTGAGCAGAAAAAATATGTCTATAATTTAGCAAACAAAGACTTCTCTCTTAACTTTTGTAAAACAAAATGAACATGTTCATGGTCAGAATCCAAATCAAGAGAAAAAAATAACATATCATCAAAGTAAACCACAAAAAATCTTCCAATGCAATCAGAATAAGTATCATTCACAAAGTTTTGAAATACTGCTGGTGCACTGGCTAATCAAATAGCATAACAAGATTTTCAAATAGACCCTCAGACATTAAAAATGCTGTTTTCCACTCATCACACTTCTGGATGCATAACAAATTGTAAGCCCCTCTACGGTCAAGTTTAGAAATCCGCTTAGCCCCCATAAGCTGATTTCATAGATTGGATATGATTGGTAGTGGATATGAATTCTTAACCAAGATTTTATTCAGATCTCGGAAATCAAAGCAAGGACGGACACCACTATCCTTCTTTTTTACAATGAAAAACCCAGCAGCATCAGGGAAGTAGGAAGGACTTACATGACCTTTCTAGAAACTTCCATTCACTTAGTTTTTCATGGCAGTACGTTCAGGCCCAGACAATTTGCAAAGATGAGCTTTGGGTAATTTGGTAATAGCACAGTCATAGGGACAATGGGGAGGTAGCATCTCCATCTCTTTTTCCAAAAATACATCACCCAGGTCTTTCAGGAACTACGGCAGATACTCCAGATTGGAGGAGCATAATTGTACAGAACCAAGACATTTCTTATGACAGTTAAAGGGACACTGTCACCTGAATTTGGAGGGACAATCTTCAGCCATGGAGGCGGGGTTTTGGGGTTTTTGATTCACCCTTTCCTTACCCACTGGCTGCATGCTGGCTGCAATATTGGATTGAAGTTCATTCTCTGTCCTCCGTAGTACATGCCTGCACAAGGCAATCTTGCCTTGCGCAGGCGTGTACTATGGAGGACAGAGAATGAACTTCAATCCAATATTGCAGCCAACATGCAGCCAGCGGGTAAGGAAAGGGTGAATCAAAAACCCCAAAACCCCGCCTCCATGGCTGAAGATTGTTCCCTCCAAATTCAGGTGACAGTGTCCCTTTAAGGCCCCACTTGACAGTATGCATCTGACACGAATCGATAACAGGATTGTGACTAAGCTGTCACGGAAGCCCGAATACCAACCCAGGAGGCAAATTATCAAAAAATACAAAAAAGCAGGAGATGAATTCAGAATGAAGTGCTCCCACTTGGAGCTTGAATTCCTCCATAATCAACTTGACAAAATTCGGAAGTATCAGTGTCTTGTCAATGTAAAAAATGTTAATTGTCTTTCTAAACTAACTGTCCCTAATCATAATTTCAGAACCAGTCCCAAATCAATAAAGTTAATGGCAAACCCACAGTCAAGAAAAGCCAATGCTAGTAACACCTGGTTCGTGAAAAGTAGAACTGCATTAAGCAGTACCCTTTAGGAGAAAAATGGTATCTAAAATCTGGGAGACCCCCTTGACAATCACCCAGACTTAAGCATTTCCCAACTGCTCGCTTTCTTCAGGGAGGTTACACTGTCCTTTAGAAATTGTCCAACAAAACCACAATACAGACAGAGTTCAAGATTGCGTACACGTTTCCTCTTTACAGCATGAGAATTGGCAGCTCCAACTTCCATTGGTTCCACCTTAGATAAATTTACATGCTCAGGGGGATATAAAAAGCACCCTGCTGCTCACCACACCTTTCATGATTTCTGTGAGTAATACATATGGGTTAGGTCATGGCCTCCTTCTCCAAAAACAAACAGGTGCATGATGAACCAGAGTGTCCTTAAGAGGTTTGAAAAGCCTCTAAGGAAATGGCAGCTGAGAGCCACATCATTCCACTGAACTTCAGTGGACCATTGCCAGAACTTGGAACTATTGTCCTCATCTGTGCAACTCCTCAGGGTCCTGTCTGGTTTGTCATAAATTTAACCTAATGCATCAAATAACGCACTGACAGAAGACTGTTCTGAAGCTTGTGGAGACAAAGAAAATACCTACAGTAGGGATATGATTATTCCCACCCACTGGAACTCATCTACTGAAGACTGAGGTTGCAGGGTAAAAAATAGCTTACAGCTCTCCCTAAACACTCCAAACTGTTTTTTTTTCTCTGCAACAATATTTTTGGAAAGGTCACTAAGGGTTTGGGAGAGACCACCTGCACATCAGAAGTAACAGCCATCGCAGCTACTGTTGGCAGTGAAGCACTATGGGAAGAATTTATCAAGCTAGACAACTGATTTTGCAACTGTGACTGAGACAATTCAAGGTTCTGGCACTCATTGGCCAGATCCGGAATCATTTAAGTCATATTTGCCATGTGATTTCAAAGCACATGAATGAGATCCATACTGGCGAAAAATGTATATGGTCAGTCATAATATGACACTGGCTACCGTCACTTCTCACAGACAAGCTGTTAGACAGGGGAGTCAAGCAGTCCGGGGTCAAAAGCCAAGAGTATAAATCAAAAGGAGAGGGGCAAGATAAAGGAGTAAAACAGGTTACAGTCCGAAGTCAGTAGTCCAAAATGATGCAGATCGAGACAAGGGAGGTCAGGCAGCAAAAGATCAGAACAGCATTACACTAAAGCACAAGGCACGAACTCCACCAAGCTAAGCTCTGACTGACAATGATCTGACCATTGCCAGCCAGCTGAATAGCCAGGCAATCACCCTGAAAGAGTAATAATAGAAGAAGACCAGGAGGCACAGCCTGTGATTGAGCTGCTGGGCAATCCTAAATTTGCATTGGAATAAATCAGCATGCCCCAGCCCCTGATTAGGCATTTGCACTATCCCTAATTAACATACGGATAGTCAGCATGCCCCAGTTCCTGATTGGGAGTCTGGGCTATTCCATTCACAATACTGATACTGACAGCCCAGTAAGCCCTTGCCAGCTATTTGGCGGCTGAGCTGTCACTCACTGTGTCCCTGAGACACAATTAGCAGTGGATTCCTGACACATAATGTTTTCTTAGCTCAAACTTAGTCCTGCTCTGTTCATTTCCACAGCGAGAGGCGATTGGGGCAGGTAACATCACAGTTCCAGGTAAACAACAGACATAACTTCACCTGCCACACTCACAAATCGATGAAGAAATAAGTGTAGAAAAGTTAACCCATTAAAGATACATAAGAAGACCTGTATATAGATGTCAAATGTGAGATAACAAGTAATACTTTTTAAATCTTCCATTTGGTGACTAAGTGAGTCTCTGAGCTATCTGAAAGCTCATAAAGGAAATAAACCACATTTTAATGCAAATGTTTGAAGGAGAGATGAGCTGTATATTTTACCAGCAAAAACAAGCAAATGACAGGCATTGAGATTTATGACAGTGTATGATACAGTATTAGAAGTCACAATTAAAAGTCATAATGGGTTTCACAGCAGCAAATTATCATTGCATGATACTTGTCAAGAAAACATTAACATGTCAATAGTTAGACAATCTGCATGATCCATGATATTGAGGAGCAACTAAGTCACACAGAGCAGCTGAATGGCAGAGTTGTAGATTTTTTTTTACTTTTACTTACAATTTGAAATGCTTTGGAATGCTATTCAGATTTTAATCTTATAAATTAATGGATCCAAACCGTTGCTTACAAGAAGAAGAACTGTAACTGCCAAGATATCCTCAAAGGCGCAGTTTTAGGATCGCTAAATCGATGTGAATACTTTTCTGCCCAATGATGACAGAAGTATTCTGAGAGTGATACCTTTATTGGCTAACCAGAAAATAATATGTTTGCAAGCTTTCAGAGCACAGAGGCTCCTTCTTCAGGCAGGATTACAGATAGATTAATAAGAAAAATGCACAATATTTAAAGAACATTACAGCAGGACAGTTTCTGTTTTGGATTGTTCTGTCTGGCTCAGATCTTTGGCATGTTTCTGGCTGTGCTTTCGTCTCGTCCTCTTGTTACTGAGCTCTCGACCGGCTTCTGACCTCTGGCTTGCTTCAGACCTTGCTCCTGCCTTCCCCTCTGACAATGCGTTCCTGGCTGTTGCTGACATGGGCTTGTTTGACCTCTCTACTGCCCCTTAGCGGTGTTTGCTCAGCTCTGTTGGTCTTCATTTGAGGTGAACTCTTGTAACCTCCCTTCCTCGCCCTCTGGTGATTGTTATTGTATTGCAGGAAATTATCACTGACCCATTTTTAACCTAGTGGAGGTCTACTTTTTTTCTGTGGTATGGATCCACGCTGCACCTTGACAGTTAAAGTAGCCAGTCTTAGACAAATGATGCAGAATTTAGCTGTAGAGCATAGAGCTTTGCTAAATCCCACCAGCAAGTACAGAGAGAGCTGGCTGAGACAGTTAAGACTGCCCAAGGTGCTGTTACTTACATTTAGTTGCATTCTCCTGAACCTTCTGTTAAACTCTTTGACACCTTCTCCGGTGAGAAGGAAAGGTCTGTGTGTTCAGGGAAAGTTGTCAGTTGCTGTTTTCCCTTTGACCCCGATCTTCGGGGAATGAGAGTCAGCTGGTGGTACTTATCATATCTTTACTCAGGTAAGGTCCCCAGTCATGGGTCTTTTCTCTACCCCCGACCACCCCAGAGAGAGTGTCTGTGGATAGGTTTTTTGATGCCCTAGGACTAATTTATCATTAACCTGACTGGGTTAGCTTGGCGGAGGACATGATCATGGGTCTCTCTCAGGGGAAGCTCTCTGCCGAGTGGTACTGCTCAGAATTTAGGCAATGGTCCCCTGAGGTGTCCTGGAATGACTCAGCGCTCAGGTGTCAATTTCGGAGGGGACTATCTGATCATCTAAAGGATGCTCTGGCCCTTCATCCACCACCCAGTTTCCTGGAGGAGGCAATGACGCAGGCTGTCTGTATGGATCGGAGACTATGGGACGGAGGAGTCATGCATTGGGAGGCCCCGTTGCTTCGGGTCAAACCAGAGTTGGTGCCTCAAGCTGAACCCATGGAGGTGGGGGCCACCACCTTCAAGGAGAGGGAGAGGAGAAGGCGATGAGAAGGCAAGCTCTGCCTTTACTGTGTAGGTTAGCCAGACTCTCAGGTACATTTTTCCTCATTTCTTATAGTACTGCTTAAAGTGGAAATTGGTGTTAGGAACTGTTTTACGCCCACTTCGGCTTTTGTAGACTGTGGATCATCGGTGAACCTGATTAACTCTAAATTGATGGCCACTTGCAAGTTAGGGACAGTTAGGTTGGAAACCCCCATGAATGTTGTGGCCATTGATTCTACACCCCTCAGTAAGGATGGTATCCATTTTGTCTCTGAAAAATTTATTCTCAAGGTGGGGGATGTACACTATGAGCACATTTCATGTTTTATTTTGGACAATCTTCCTGCGGGACTGGTGTTGGGGTTTCCCTCGTTGCAACTACACAACCTGGTTATTGATTGGAAGTCCGAGGATATTGTGAAATGGGGACCTAATTGTTCCAATGATTGCTGTGTTCCTGTATCTGTGTCATCCATCAGTCTGGAAGGCTATTCCAGAGTACCTGAAGGACTTGGAAGATGTTTTCTCTGGAAAAGAGGCTGAGGTTTTACCACCACACCGAACTGTTTTGTAGCATCCAGTCAATGTCATATACGCCTCTTCCACAGGTGAAAAAAAATATTCTTCTGTTATTAATGTTATACTGTACAGTAGGGGACATCTCACTTTGAAATTGTTTGCAGTGTTTAGTCTATGTTATACAAGCCTCACCCACAGGCTCCCCCAAAAATATTTTTGTTACTAACCTCATGCAGTAGGGGTGATCTAATTTTACAATTGTTTGGAGCATGTCTTCTTTGTCATACAGGCCTCATCCACACTCAAACAATTCTTTATTCTGTGACTAAAGAGAAAATTCAACATGTAATTTACTGCAACTGAAATTCAGCGGTTTGCCGAGCCAGTGCAGAGTTCAAAATCTAACTTTGTATTGCTAGTACTGTGCTCCTACCACACTATCTGAGCAACATGACTGGGAAAAAGAGAGATCATGGTGGAAGGGGGATTGGGCTTGCTGTTCAGGGTATCCATGGGGTAGGTGGTAATGTTTCTGAAAGCCCTAGTGAACCAACAATGTCACATACTATACAAAGACAACTGACAACTTCTGTTACTGGACTGGCTATTTGACTATGTATCTTTGGCAGATGCACAGCAGCATGCCTTGTTGATGAGGCCCCGAAAGAGCATGTGCTCAAGTGGATGGCAAATTCAGCTTCAAGTGGCCTCTCCTCTTCCTCCACCTCAACATCACACCCAGTACAGTCCACAGAGGTTGCACCCAAATTACCCTTGCTTCTCCCCATGTCACAACTCTTCAAGCATACACCTGACTATGTGCAACCACAGATGGGTGAGTCTGAATAGCTGTTCACACATTCTATGCCATGAGAATCAGAACTGTACTCAAAAGCTTCACAGAATCAAGTGGGGGAAATCATGTGCACAGATGATTAAAATTTTTTTTATCTTAGAATCAGTGCAGGACAAAGTAGAGTTCGAGCAGCAATCTCACCCTCACAACCAGATGTGCTATCTGCACTGTTGGAAGGCATGTCCAATTAAGGGAGAGGTTGAGGGCACAGGCGGAGGCCCTACAGGAGGTGGAGGAGGCAGAAGCAGTGGAGGAACTGTTAGATACAGAGGTTTGTCCTGCAAGCCTTGGGGATTCAAAGACTTATGGAGCAACCCCTTGACCACCTGTCCCCACAGCGAGATGTGAGTGGATATGCAATCTGGCAGACAAAATTTTTTCAGGGAACGGCGATATGCTGGAGTAGTGCTGGCAAAGCTTTCTTAGAGAAGTAATGGTGACTGGGCAACTGTTACTGAAGGACTGCAACAGCCATCAACTTAATTAAACCGTCTGTATCCACCAGACGGAAAGGTAGCATTTCCATGGCCAACATATTAGAGAGGGTGGACTTCAAGCTCTTAGCTTTGCCATGTGTAGGAGGACACATTGTTTTTGTGACCACAACTGTGGGTCCAAGGGCTGGCTGCTGTGCTGAGGGTGTAGTAGGGAAAACAGGACAAAGTGCTTGACTGTGAGTGACGTGCAGGCGGAGATGTTATGGTGGATTGAGAAAGATGTGTTGTGCTAGGTGACACAAAAGCAGCAGTCATATCTACTTCCGTAACAGTTGACTGGCTCTCACTCAGCCTGACTATGGTGAGTAAACAATTGTAGTTTCTGTGATCGTAGACCTGTGTGAGAAGACTTGGACTGGTGACGGAGGAAGAAGCAGCAGATGGGGTTGATGGGATAGCCATTATTTGTCGATGCCAGCTAGTCCGCATTTTAGCGCAGTGAGATTCCTACATTAAGGCATGTTGACTGCACATGTGCCGGTTCAGGCATATCTGTGGCAAATTATTGCAATTTTTGCCTCTGCTGAGTTTTTTTTGCAAATTTGACAATTAACGTGTGTTTGGTCATCATTTGCAATCTGAAAAAATGCCCAGGCTAGGCAACCCTTGCCGCCCCTGCAAACTGCACACTCGCAACTGGTGCTGGCCACAGCCAGACTTGGAGCTGAGGATGCAGTGTTTGTCGTAGTTGCATTACTCCATGTCTGCGTAGGAAGCCTCAATATAACCTTCTCATTTTCCTACTCTTCCACATCCTCTCCTAAGCTCATCCGCTGTGTACCAAGTGGGATCTACAACCTCATCATCATGCTCTCTATTCTCACACTCCTCACCCTAAGAGTTACCCTTTTCCTACCCTGATACACAGAAAAGTCTGCTTGTGGTATCTGTGTCTCATCAGGATCACCTCCACCCTTGGCGGTTAACATCCATTGACGAGATTCTGGGTTCTGGTTTCTGCTCGGACCCTACTTTGTCCAGCCCCAGATCCATCATGAAAAATGTTGGGCATTAGTGCAGATGCTTTCCTCCTCTGGATTCTGTTATTCTTCGGAGCAGACCTCTGATGCCTATGGAATACAATGTATGAACAGCTCTTTGAACAGCTTATATGAGGTTCCCTACATCAGTTGAGCGTTTGGACAATTTTGACGTGAAGGAAAAAAAGGTTGATTGGGGTGCGACCTCTGAGGATTGTACTGTGTGTGATGTTAAGGTGGAAGAAGAGGAGGAGAGGTCACTTGATGCCATCCACTGGAGCACATGCTCTTTCTGAGCTTCATCTAAAACGTGTAACACTGTGCAGCTGCCAAAGAAAGGAAGTCAAGTATGCCGGCCAGTAAAAAATGTTGTCATTGGTGTTTGTTTAGTTGAAATTTCATTCACAATAACACCTAACCCATGTACACATCAAAAACCAAGCCTATTCCCCCTTCCACCACAACATTGCTTTTTCACATTCAAGTTATAAGTAGCCTTCCTCTCTTGTACCCTGCTGTTTCACAACCTTAGGTCCACAGCTGTCACTTTACCTGTCACTAATTGAACAATCACTATTTTTTTCTTAGATAATGTTCCTGAACAACACTGTTATATCTAATGATTTTCAAGTGGAAATCTGGCCTTCCAATTTGCCACTGGAACACAGTTATAGCCCAAACTATTTGGAGGAGCTAATTGGGCCTCATGGCTGCACCACTATATTAGGCCTAGCAATATTTACGTGAAAATCTGGCCTTCTGATTTGCCACTGAAACACAGTTTTAGCACAAAATGATTTGGAGTAACTATTTGGGCCTTGTGGCTGCACCACTATATTAGACCTAACAATTTTTATGTGAAAATGTGGCCCTCTGATTTTCCACTGAAACACAGTTTTAGCCCAAACGATTTGTAGTAGCTAATTGGGCCTCGTGGTTGCACCACTATATTAGATGGATCGCCCCCATGGGGCCGTGGGGTACTCGGTACCGGGTCCTTTGGCTCACAGAGGGATGTCACAGTGGCTGACCCGGTCAGTGGCCCTGGGACATCCATGCAAAAGGGAAAGATCTTTAAAGGGATAAAGTATGTGTTCGTGATCCCACCTGTGGTATTCGGTCAGGGTGACCGACGCTGCTTTAAGGGGTCCACTGGGGTTATGGCAGCTAGATGGTATACCTTCCCACAGGTGAAGTGTATCCCCAGGGCTTCCCGGTCTGTAGATGGTGAGTGATGAATGGCGCAGCGAAGAACGAGGACACAAGGTTACAGTCTCTTTACCTTTACTGAAGACTTCAGCATCCATGGTCCAGGGCACCAAATCACAGGGCAGGCAGAGTCCATCCAGTTTGGAGGCAAGTGCAGAGTCCCCTTGTCCAGGTGGAAATAAAAGCCTTCCTCTAGCGCCGTAGTGTTGTAGTCCCTTACTGCTAAGTTTCTCATAAGGTCCTCACAACTGTTGTATATGTTCTGTCTTTCTCTGTCCCCCAGATAGGATAGGACAAACCCGTATAACTGGTGGCTTGAGGCAGTTTATAGGGACTCTATCATGCCCCAGCCTCTAAGAGATGCCACCATGCCTCCTGGGTGTAGGGGCAGACAGGTAACGTGAAATTAGCTGTCAGGCCGGTCTCTGAAGTAAAGCATAAAGTTCCTTACTCCCTTGGTGTTCCGGCTACCGGGATCCTGCGCCTCAGAAGGAGGCAGCCTGTGCAGGGCTGGTCCCCTTCAGGTATCCTCTCCTTTTGCTTCCTCTCCTTACACGCTCGCTGCAATACAATTCTGCCTTCAATGTCTCTTTCTGGGAGCTGCAGCTCTGAGGGCATGCACAGCTCCTTTGGACCCTCTGTCCACCTCAAAATACTGTCTGGAACTCACTCACTTTCCCACAGACTACCAGTTATATATATACAGTTAGGTCCATATATATTTGGACAGAGACAACATTTTTCTAATTTTGGTTATAGACATTACCACAATGAATTTTAAACAAAACAATTCAGATGCAGTTGAAGTTCAGACTTTCAGCTTTCATTTGAGGGTATCCACATTCAAATTGGATGAAGGGTTTAGGAGTTTCAGCTCCTTAACATGTGCCACCCTGTTTTTAAAGGGACCAAAAGTAATTGGTCAGATTAAATAATTTTAAATAAAATGTTCATTTTTAGTACTTGGTTGAAAACCCTTTGTTGGCAATGACTGCCTGAAGTCTTGAACTCATGGACATCACCAGACGCTGTATTTCCTCCTTTTTTATGCTCTGCCAGGCCTTCACTGCGGTGGTTTTCAGTTGCTGTTTGTTTGTGGGCCTTTCTGTCTGAAGTTTAGTCTTTAACAAGTGAAATGCTGCTCAATTGGGTTGAGATCAGGTGACTGACTTGGCCATTAAAGAATATTCCACTTCTTTGCTTTATTAAACTCCTGGGCTGCTTTGGCTTTCTGTTTTGGGTCATTGTCCATCTGTAGTGTGAAACGACGACCAATCAGTTTGGCTGCATTTGGCTAGATCTGAGCACACAGTATGGCGGCTCTGAATACCTCAGAATTCATTCGGCTGCTTCTGTCCTGTGTCACATCATCAATAAACACTAGTGACCCAGTGCCACTGGCAGCCATGCATGCCCAAGCCATCACACTGCCTCCGCCGTGTTTTATAGATGATGTGGTATGCTTTGGATCATGAGCTGTACCACGTCTTCGCCATACTTTTCTCTTTCCATCATTCTGGTAGAGGTTGATCTTGGTTTCATCTGTCCAAAGAATGTTCATCCAGAGCTATGTTGGCTTTTTTAGATGTTTTTTAGCAGAGTCCAGTCTAGCCTTTTTATTCTTGATGCTTATGAGTGGCTTGCACCGTGCAGTGAACCCTCTGTATTTACTTTCATGCAGTCTTCTCTTTATGGTAGATTTGGATATTGATACGCCGACCTCCTGGAGAGTGTTGTTCACTTGGTTGGCTGTTGTGAAGGGGTTTCTCTTCACCATGGAGATTATTCTGCGATCATCCACCACTGTTGTCTTCCGTGGGCGGCCAGGTCTTTTAGCATTGATGAGTTCACCAGTGCTTTCTTTCTTTCTCAGGATGTATCAAACTGTAGATTTTGCCACTCCTAATATTGTAGCAATTTCTCGAAGGGATTGCCGACACCTGTCCATGAAATAGCCTTGCAGTCAATTGTCCAATTACTTTTGGTCCCTTTAAAAATAGGGTGGCACATGTTAAGGAGCTGAAACTCCTAAACCCTTCATCCAATTTTAATGTGGATACCCTCACATGAAAGCTGAAAGTCTGAACTTCAACTGCATCTGAATTGTTTTGTTTAAAATTCATTGTGGTAATGTCTATAACGAAAATTAGAAAAATGTTGTCTCTGTCCAAATATATATGGACCTAACTGTATATGGGGAGTGACCTAATAAATAGGAGCAGAAGCTCCCCCAGGTGGCCTGGAGTGTAAACTGTGTTGCATGTTTGTGGTACCTGGATGCAGTTATCCCTCTTTGCCTCCAAATGTAGCATCACTCTCCCCGAGAGGAGAGCAATACCACTGCGATGAACAGGACCCTGGGGCACCGCACTCCCCCCCCCCCCCCCGTTAAATCCAGTACTCCCGGACTAGGAAAAGAAAACAACAGTTACAGATTAGTAAAAGACATACAAATTTTGAAATGCTATAAAACAAGTTGATATGAACTGATGCTTCCTTTTATGGGAAGTGAGGACTCTTGAACGTTGCGTAACAAAACATATTTACATTGTGGATCCTCTAGAAAACAGTTACTAACTATGAAATACGATTAAAACTTCCATTATGTTCGCTATCTGCACCCAACACTATCTAAAACAATCACGTTCTTTATTCAAGTGCAGGACTTCATATCAACCCCCACGGGCTCACTATATTTTCTCTTCATGTTATTCAAGGTGCATTACTGTTAGGGCTAGCGGAACGCACCAAATAATAAGACAGATAGAGTATGGTGCGTTCGCAGCCCGGGGTCCACCGTGCAGAGATGGAACCTGCTGCCAAGTAATGACGGACTATATGGCGGTACTCATAAGTATACACACGTGGGTTAAACTTCACCCAGCGTGAAGGAAGCGATCCTGTTGCGTCACAGGACCGCGGTACCGCACACAGAGCGCGAGCAAGTAGTCAGCGAACTCAACCCCAACTAGGATTGAAGTCCGATTAGACACTTGCTGGCACAACACCGCCACTGGGTGTGTAAGGAAACTAAATAATAATATTAAGGCACAAGAGTGCATGCGGTGCCGCACTGACGAACGCCACTAACCACCCAGGCTTGGGTAAGGAAAGCACAGAGGAAGTGCACGGCGCCGTACTGGCGGTCACAGCAACTGGACGCTGTAATGTGTGATTCGTGCTGTAGGATAAGTCGGGCGCTAGATAGCAAACATACACCTTCCGCGAACAGATATTCAATAGGGAGGGTTATTTAAAGAGCGACTTTCAATCACAACATGCACACATTAACAATTGTACACTAGCGCATGGCCGTGCGGTCATGCGCAGTTTATATAGTTGCAGCACAGGAAGTGGCCACAGAAACTTTGCCCTTCCAAGACATGCCAAGAGGACCAATGGAATGTGCTGCAGAGCTTGAGCACATGACCCTCGATCTCCAACGGGAGATCTTGCCCTGGGCATGCTCAGTGTGTGCAGACAAGGACTTAGTCCCAGAGAAGTCCGCTCGCTGCTGACCAGCACTGGCTTTAATGGCAGAAGCTGAAGAAGCAGCAGTAACTCTCTGTACAGAGTGAGACTGAGCAAGACGCTGGGACCGACGTCCCTGCTGAGCAGACTCCACTGCGGCTGGATAAGAATGGGAGACCGCAGCGGAGATGGCTCGAGATTCCCCCTGTGCAGAAGCGGGAACTCGAGACCTAACATTACCCCCCCTCCTAGGGCCCCCCCTCCTTGGGCCTCGCTACGCTCGAAGGCAGCAATGAGCTGTGGGGCCCGAATGTTTTCAGCAGGCTCCCATGACCTGTCCTCTGGGCCATAACCCTTCCAATCCACCAGATAGAACTTTTTGCCGCGTACCACCTTGCACCCCAAAATAGCGTTCACCTCGTAATCGTCCGTATACGAACCCGATGTCCCGGCAGATGACTCGGAAAACCGGGACATGTATACGGGTTTCAAGAGGGACACATGAAAGGTGTCGGTGATACCCAAGCGTGGAGGAAGAGCCAAACGGTAGACCACAGGATTAACCTGCTCGAGAACCTTGAAGGGACCCAAGTAGCGAGGAGCAAACTTAGTGGACTCAACTCGCAGCCTGATGTTACGGGCGGAGAGCCACACCAAGTCGCCAGGAGCAAAGGTCGGAGCGGGGCGCCGATGTTCATCGGCGGAGGACCTCATTCTCTCCTTGGAGGCCCAAATGGCATCCTGCGTGCGGTCCCAAATGTCCCGTGCCTCCACAGCCCAGTCTGCCACCCTGGAGTCAGCAGAAGACACAGGCATGGGCACAGGAACACGCGGATGCTGGCCGTAATTTAGGAGGAATGGAGTCTGACCGGTGGAGTCGGCTACGGCATTATTAAGTGCAAACTCTGCCCACGGTAGCAAGGATGCCCAGTCATCCTGCCTGGCAGAAACAAAATGTCGTAAATATGTGACCAAGGTCTGGTTGGCCCTCTCTACCAACCCATTCGTCTCGGGATGATATGCCGAAGAGAGATTCAACTCAATACTGAGTAGACGACAAAGCTCTCTCCAGAATCGAGACGCAAACTGGGGACCCCGGTCACTAACAATTTTGTCTGGCATACCGTGTAGGCGAAAGATATGCTTGACGAACAAGACAGCCAACGCCCGTGCAGAAGGTAGCCGTGGAAGAGGCACCAAGTGCACCATTTTGGAAAAATGGTCGGTGATCACCCAGATAATGGTGCAGTTACGAGACTTGGGTAAGCCCACCACAAAGTCCATCCCGACCATCTCCCAGGGCCTGTCCGCCACCGGCAGAGGATAAAGCAAACCAGCTGGCCGTTGCCGAGGAGTCTTGTTCTTGGCGCAAGAGACACACGCCCGAACATACTCTGCGACATCACGAGCCATATGCGGCCACCAGTATGTCCTCGCCAGTAACTCAGATGTCCTTTTGGTACCAAAATGTCCACCCACCCTAGACGAGTGTGCCCAAGAGAGAACCTCCGGTCGCAAACTGGATGGAACAAAAGTCTTGCCCAGGGGCACAGACTCTAGCGAAACCGGGGCCACAGTTCTCAAGCTCTCGGTGGGGACAATAATCCGAGGCTCCTCCTCCTCCTCCGCAGATGACACAACGGAGCGAGAGAGAGCGTCGGCCCGAATGTTCTTCTACCCAGAAAGAAAATGGAGGGTGAAATGAAACCAGGAGAAGAATAAGGACCATCTGGCCTGGCGAGAATTCAACCGCTGGGCTGTCTGCAGGTACACCAAATTTTTATGGTCTGTGAAGACTTGGAAGGGAAAACGTGCTCCCTCCAAGAGATGTCTCCACTCCGAGAAAGCCAACTTCATGGCTAGCAACTCCCTGTCCCCGATGGAATAATTCCTCTCTGCTGGTGAGAAGGTCTTGGAGAAAAAGAAGCAAGGATGCTTCCGACCTTGAGCATCCTTTTGGAAGAGGACTGCTCCAGCACCAACAGAAGAGGCATCCACCTCCATGATAAATGGCTTATCAACATCGGGGCGATGTAGGATGGGAGCGCTAGCGAAGTGTGACTTTATAAAGTTAAAGGACTTGGAGACCTCCTCAGACCACAATTTGGGATTCGCCCCCTTCTTGGTGAGGGCAACCAAGGGAGCTACCAAAGTTGAGAAGTGCGGAATGAACTGGCGATAATAATTAATGAACCCCATAAAGCGCTGCACCGCTTTAAGAGAATGGGGTTCCTGCCAGTCCATCACAGCCTGTAGTTTGGCAGGATCCATAGCCAATCCCTGGGCAGAGATGATGTAGCCTAGGAAAGGTAAGGACTCCTGCTCAAACATACACTTCTCCAACTTGGCATAGAAGGAGTTTGCCCGTAGGAGGTCGAAGACTTTGCAAACATCTCTCCGGTGGGAGTCAATATCTGGAAAGTAGATGAGAATATCATCCAGATAGACTACGACCGAGGTGGAAAGCATATCCCGGAAGATATCGTTCACAAAGTCTTGGAAAATGGCTGGGGCATTACAGAGCCCGAAGGGCATCACCAGATATTCATAGTGCCCATCCCTGGTGTTAAAAGCCGTCTTCCATTCGTCCCCCTCACGGATGCGAATCAGGTTGTAAGCACCCCGCAGATCTAGTTTAGTAAATTCCCTTGCTCCCCAAAGCCTATCGAAGAGCTCAGATATCAAGGGCAAAGGATACTTATTCTTAACGGTGATGGCATTAAGACCCCTGTAGTCTATGCATGGACGCAATTCCCCATTCTTCTTCTGCACGAAGAAGAACCCTGCCCCAGCAGGTGACACTGACTTCCTAATGAATCCTCTTGCCAGATTTTCCTGGATGTACTGTGACATTGCCTCCATCTCCGGGAGAGATAGCGGATAGACTCGACCCCGGGGAGGCTCAGCACTAGGCAATAGATCAATAGGACAGTCATAGGGGCGATGGGGCGGAAGGATCTCCGCCGCCTTTTTGGAGAACACGTCTGCATAAGACCAATACTGCTTGGGGAGAGAGGAAAGATCTGCGGGTACCTCTGTAGTAGCAACCTGAACGCACTCCCTCTGACACCTACCCCCACAAGATTCGCACCATCCCAGGATTCTGCCAGAGGACCACTCGATATGAGGAGAGTGGTACCGTAGCCAAGGTATTCCCAACAGGACCACATCAATTCCCTCAGGAATGACGAGCAGAGATATAATCTCCTGATGAGATGGCGACATGGACAGAGTAAAAGGGATGGTCTGGTGTGTTATCTGTGAGGGCAGTGTCGACCCATTCACCACTCGTGCCGTTACTGGTTGAGCTAGCATAACCAGGGGTATTGCGTGACGTTGGGCGAAGGCAGAAGACATAAAATTGCCCTCTGCCCCAGAATCCACGCAGAGCTCTACCGAGTGGGAGAATGAGCCTATAGTAATTGTCCCCTTAAAGGACAATTTAGAGGCAAACGTCGCCGTGACTAGTGTACCTCCACCTACTACCACTAGACGCTGACGTTTCCTCGACCGCTGAGAACATCTGGTGGCTAGATGTCCTGACTGCTGGCAAACATGACAGACCTTGAGTGCACAAGCGGTCCGGGACTTAGATCCCGCTTGTGACACTTCCCTGGCCTCATGTGACTCAGGAACCAGGACCGGAGATTCCAGAGGTTTGGCGAAGGTAGGAGCCAGCCGAAACCTCTGCCTACACTGGGCTCGCTCTAACCTCCGCTCGTTAAAACGGAGGTCAATTCGAGTGGAGACAGTTATTAACTCCTCCAGTGTGGCAGGAATCTCCCTAGTGGCCAGAGCATCCTTAACGTGGTCAGCCAGGCCCCTCCAAAATATGGGGATAAGAGCTTTATCCGACCAATCCAGCTCAGAAGCTAAAGTGCGGAATTGGACGGCAAAATGACTGACCAAGGACTCACCCTGAGTTAATGCCAGCAGTTGGAGCGCAGTATCATGGGTGATTTGAGGTCCTAAAAAGACCTGTTTCAGAGTGCTCAGAAACAGCGGAGCACTCTGCACCACATGATCACCACGCTCCCACAGCGGCGTAGCCCATTCCAACGCCCTGTCCGACAAGAGAGACACTATAAATCCCACCTTAGCCCGCTCTGTGGGAAAACGTGCAGCCAGGAGCTCGAGGTGAATAGAGCACTGACTCACAAATCCCCTACAAAATTTGCTATCACCAGAAAATTTTTCTGGCAGCGGGAGGCGAGAAAATGTCGGAGCAGGGGTGGCAATGGACAGGGTTGCTGCAGCCACGCTAGCAGCCTGTACAGCAACTGCGGTAACATCCACAGCTGAGGTTGCGCTCTCAAGAGCCGCTAACCTACCCTCTAGCTGCTGGATATACCGCAAGGATTGCTGTTTGTCCGTCATTACTAGCAAGACCCTGGCGCTAGTGTAATGTTAGGGCTAGCGGAACGCACCAAATAATAAGACAGATAGAGTATGGTGCGTTCGCAGCCCGGGGTCCACCGTGCAGAGATGGAACCTGCTGCCAAGTAATGACGGACTATATGACGGTACTCATAAGTATACACACGTGGGTTAAACTTCACCCAGCGTGAAGGAAGTGATCCTGTTGCGTCACAGGACCGCGGTACCGCACACAGAGCGCGAGCAAGTAGTCAGCGAACTCAACCCCAACTAGGATTGAAGTCCGATTAGACACTTGCTGGCACAACACCGCCACTGGGTGTGTAAGGAAACTAAATAATAATATTAAGGCACAAGAGTGCATGCGGTGCCGCACTGACGAACGCCACTAACCACCCAGGCTTGGGTAAGGAAAGCACAGAGGAAGTGCACGGCGCCGTACTGGCGGTCACAGCAACTGGACGCTGTAATGTGTGATTCGTGCTGTAGGATAAGTCGGGCGCTAGATAGCAAACATACACCTTCCGCGAACAGACATTCAATAGGGAGGGTTATTTAAAGAGCGACTTTCACTCACAACATACACACATTAACAATTGTACACTAGCGCATGGCCGTGCGGTCATGCACAGTTTATATAGTTGCAGCACAGGAAGTGGCCACAGAAACTTTGCCCTTCCAAGACCTGCCAAGAGGACCAATGGAATGTGCTGCAGAGCTTGAGCACATGACCCTCGATCTCCAACGGGAGATCTTGCCCTGGGCATGCTCAGTGTGTGCAGACAAGGACTTAGTCCCAGAGAAGTCCGCTCGCTGCTGACCAGCACTGGCTTTAATGGCAGAAGCTGAAGAAGCAGCAGTAACTCTCTGTACAGAGTGAGACTGAGCAAGACGCTGGGACCGACGTCCCTGCTGAGCAGACTCCACTGCGGCTGGATAAGAATGGGAGACCACAGCGGAGATGGCTCGAGATTCCCCCTGTGCAGAAGCGGGAACTCGAGACCTAACAATTACCATATCAGACTATCTAACTAATGGCTATATAAAAATTACCACTTTAAGAAAGTGCAACAAATAGACTTCCCCTTTAAGGGCGCAAACTACATTCAAGTCCTTTTCCTTTTGAAGTAGTGCGAATGTACCAATACTCAAGTCAATTAATAACGTTGTAACAGCAGAAATGATGGGAGGGACCCGTTATTAACCCCCAACGTTGCTTGGGTAGGCTACAAGGCGTATATCCAGACCTGGAATCCTGCCACACCAAAGGGTTTTTCTTCAGGTCTCTGTAATACAAAACACTTTCTAGCAACATTAGAAACAGTCCCTTTAGAAGCAGTCCCTTTAAAAGCTTCTTTTGTAAAACCAGTAGGGAGCACCCTTAAGAAGGTGCAAACTATTTACAAGCAAGTATGGCCCTACCCATGCCGGCAAGTGGACAGAACCAAGATGCACCTTGTGGGTGCCAACTATGTGCAATGAAAAGTTTGTGGACCATTCACTGTCCATGATCCAAATGTCTTTGAAGCAAAATGAAACTCTGTAGACAGAGGATCCCTTTAAACGAGGGACCCCTTTAAAAGGAAACCTGGTCAGGTTTAATGAACTTTGAAAACAGCAACAGTCAATTCAGGAACTTGCAGCAAACAGTTAACTATTTACAGTCACATTCTTTCTTTTACTTTCTCTTATGCTTGGAACGGGTCTAACAGTGACTCGTCGGCCTGCAGTGTGGCACAGTCAGGGGCCATGGTAAGATCTGTCACTGGGACAGAGTCAGTAGCTGTGGCACGAGCAGTCGCTGGAGTGGGGTCGGTCACCGGGGCAGGGTTGTTCCTCATACCTGCTTCAGATGCGGCCCCTCCGGTGCCTGTCTGCTCCGCTGTTGAAGCTGCAGTTGCTGGTCGCTGGATGGGCCGCGGTGCTGTTGTCTCCCTCAGCAGTATCTCACTTTTCCGGCTCCGCTGCGGTCAAAGGTGCAGGCTGCAGGTCTTGTCAGTGCCGCCATCTTTTTCAGCAGTGCCGCTGATTCTGGCTCCAGAGGGCCGGATCTTCTTTCCTTCTCTGGACCAGACGAGGCTGCCGACGGACGTCTGGTAAGGCTCGCGATGAAGGCCTCTTTCCACCCGGTTATGGTGCTCAGCTGTGTCCCCAGTTGGTCGGTAAGTTCTTCCACAGAAGAAGCTCCCCCTGGTGGCCTGGAGTGTAAACTATGTTGCAGGTTTGTGCTACCTGGATGCAGTTTTCCTTCTTTGCCTCCAAACGTAGCATCACTCTCCCCAAAAGGAGAGCAATACCACTGCGATGACCAGGACCCTGTGGCGCCGCATTAGGCCTAACGATTTTTAAGTGGAAATATGGTCTTTTGATTTGCCACAGAAACACAGTTTTAGCACAAAAGATTTGGAGTAGCTAATTAGGCCTCATGGCTGCACCATAATATTACTAATGATTTTTAAGTGGAAATCTGGCCTTCTGATTTGCCACTGAAACACAGTTTTAGCACAAACAATTTGGAGTAGCAAACAGGGCTTCCAAAGACTGCCACACAGTTTTTGCACAATCTATATTGATGCTGGAAGATTGATTTCACACAGGACTGGACCCTATCTATTTCACTGACAAGTTCACTTTCAGCATCAGCACTAGTGCAGGAGCGACCTCTCGGCACTGTGATACTGAGCAAATGGTGACAGCAAAACAAGATTATTATATGGCCAGGGACATGTGACTTTGGCAACTAATCACAGAAGACCTTGTGTCATGACGTTGTGGATGATTTCTGCACCTTGATTTGTTGGCGGAATCAACACACATAAAGTTAAGTGAAAAAAAAGCCTTTCGCCACTGCTGTAACATCTCCACATGGTCCTCTAACCTCTCCACATCCCCTCCTCTCAAACATGTACCCTTGTCCCCTCGCTCATCACAAAGCATCATTATTCTAGACAAAGTAATAACAAAAGCATTAGTGAAAACGCGATAATTTACCGAACTGTGACCAACGTTTGATGACTTTGAGTGAAAAGCTTGTGAAAGCAAACATTTTGTGAACACTTTCACTCATCTCTAGTCACAAACAGTACTATTTGCCTGTAAGTTAGGTGAATACACTGCTGTAATTTAGGGGAATACAAAGAAATTTAGTGACTCATAGCTTTTGCTCCTGCTTCCAATGATACAGGATAGGGGATCGAATATCGGAGACACCAGACCTCAAGACAAGAGAAGCCACTATTAATTCATTGTAAGTACAGCAGCTTGTGAAGGTATCCACCCCGCCCCCCCCCCCTCAGTTTTATGCAGGAGCACTAAATATTATAAGTTGGAGAACTTAAGTGGGAATATATTGCTGTAAATTACATTTATGGGATCAAGTAACTAAAAATTGGCATGTGCTATGTATTTATCCCTTTTGCTATGAAGCCCCTAAAAATTCTGATGCAAGCAATTCCCTTCATAAGTCACATGCTTAGTCAAAGGAAGTGCAGCTATTTTCAAATCTAAGTGTCACATGGTCTCTCAGTATATACACACCTTTTCTGAAAGGCCACTGAGACTGCAACGTCATTAAGCATGAGGCGCCACTAACCAAACAACATTGTGAATACCAAGGAGATCTCCAAACAAGTCAGAGACAAAGTTGTTGAGAAGTACAAGTCAGGGTTGGGCTATAAAAAAATATCCCAATCTCTGATGATCCCTTGGAGCACCATCAAATCCATTATCATCAAATGGAAAGAACGTGGCACCACAACAACCAGACAAAAGGGGGCTGCCCACCAAAACTGTCAAGGCAAGGAGGGCATTCAAATGAATTAAAGAGGCAGCACAGAGACAAGAGGTAACTTTGAAGCAGCTGCAGAGTTCCCAAGCAGAGACTGGAGAATCTGTCCATATGACCACAAGAAGCCATACACAGCATAGAGGTGGCCTTTATGGAACAGTGAGC
Source organism: Ranitomeya imitator (assembly GCF_032444005.1). Lineage (NCBI taxonomy): Eukaryota > Metazoa > Chordata > Amphibia > Anura > Dendrobatidae > Ranitomeya > Ranitomeya imitator. The sequence continues at coordinate 897,526,243 of NC_091282.1, read as the reverse complement.
AGAAAAAAGTCTTTACTGACACACAAAAATTTTATGGCTCATTTTGAGTTTGGCAAAATACATGCATGAGGAAGGTGATTAGTGATGGGCGAGCACTAAATTGCTCGGGTGCTCGTTGCTTGGGTCGAGCAAATTGGAATACTTGGGTACTCAGCCAGAACAACGAGCCCAATGTAAGTCTTTGGGAGACCTGAGTATTTTCACTGCAATCCCCCCGGGGGTCCTTTTAAGGTCTAAAAAAGTCTGAAAATGATGGAAACACTGCTCAAATGACACAGGGACCTCATGGGGATCGCCCCAGGAAGCATTCCTGACTCCTAGTTCACAGTTTTAATAATTTTTTTTCCAAGATTCATGCCATTTTTCCAGGTGCCACAAAAAACACATTAAAATGAAACCAAAATGGGTTTTGTATGGAAATATGTCAAGGTACATCCTTTGCAGGTTAATGACTTGCCTGTAAGGCCAAATATTTAACCCCAGACCGAAAATTTCCTCCCCCACTTAGGCTTAGTTCAGATGCAGCGCTTTTGAAGCGTTTTTGAACTTTAACTTTGCTTTCAACCACTACGAATGCATTAACTGGGAAATGTCATTGTAACATTTAACACCCCTAGCTGGCCATGTGGTGTGTGACACATAAGCAGACCCATCTTGTTTAATTTACGAAGGAGGGACTCTTAATGTCACAGAACCTATTTTTACTGGTGCATCAGGTGGCATTAATCTTCTTAAAGGGCCATTATGAAACAGTGGGTTTCCTTAGCTATTCATGCCTATGCTGTGAGTGGATGGGTTGCCAAGAATTACGACGCACCTCAATACCCCTGTCATAAGATGTCCAGGGAGGACTCCTGAAAATGCGTTGCATTGAATTCAAGGCCTGCCCTGCTACCAATCATATGCACCCCAATAAGCCTTTGAACCCAAATACTGGATGTTCCCATGAAAATCCACCCATATTTTGAAATGGTATGATGGTTCCCTCTTTGCACAATTATTTACAGGAGAATTTGGCAATTTTGTTTGCCATGTTGTTAACACTAAGGTTCAGATACGACTTTAAAAAAGGCTAATACTTGCAATACAATGCAATTTTATTGCTAACAACAAAATTCAAGAAATGGTATGATTGAATAGTGTGAGTGAGTACACTTTTGTATATGTTAACATACACTAGTTAATAAGTACATATAAGGATTAAATAAATCTAGTGATTATACGTATATCTGAAGATTCACTACATACAGTATACTTAGATAATCATCACCAAGAGGCTTTTAAATATCATCCGTCTGGAACATCCGAGAAGCAACACCAAGACAGCACACTGTGCATGTACAGGTACCCCAGTTTTGGCATCTGTCTTAGTCATGTTTCTCTGGTTTTATATAGTGATTTACACTATGTAGTAACTCTAGTTTCACCCAGACCTTCAAGTGGCCACTTTTCAAGGTTGAAAGAAACTGAGATATCATGGACTCATCAGACGAGAGGCCATAAACCCCTAGAAAATAAAAGCCACAATTATTTAGATCAAACCACCACTGACATAGTTTCAGTAAACCTTAATGTTTTACAATGACAAACAGCAAACCTATAGAGGCTTAGAACTGTTTGTGAAGTGAATAAACAAACATCAAGATTCTGTCACTATGAGCATTGTCTGTCAAATCTGAAATTTGTTTTACAAGAAATGCAGCTATGTGATTGTCTGAATGTATTCTGTATACCGTATTTAAATCTTGGTTGCAAATCGCCATTTGTATATTTGCCATTTGTACATTTGAGGCAGCCAAAGTTATGGCTCTCAAGGAGAGAAACTAATGTAGTTGAAAAAGAAATATTTGTAATGAACTACAGAGCCAAACTAACAGCATTGCTTTATCAAATTTATATGAAGTGTATTGTGTCTAATGTGAGCAACCAGGCAACACAAAAAGGAGCTTTTTAAGGGAGCTTTTTAAGGTACACAAATGTTATGAAGTCTTTAACAACAAGGCTGTGGTTTCACCAATGTGGGGTACCTTTTTTAACCCCTTTACCCCCAAGGGTGGTTTGCACGTTAATGACCGGGCCAATTTTTACAATTCTGACCACTTTCCCTTTATGAGGTTATAACTCTGGAATGCTTCAACGGATCTTGGCGATTCTGAGATTGTTTTCTTGTAACATATTGTACTTCATGATAGTGGTAAAATTTCTTCGATATAACTTGCGTTTATTTGTGAAAAAAACGGAAAATTGGCGAAAATTTTGAAAATTTCGCAATTTTCCAACTTTGAATTTTTATTCTGTTAAACCAGAGAGTTAAGTGACACAATATAGTTAATAAAAAACATTACCCACATGTCTACTTTACATCAGCACAATTTTGGAAACAAATTTTTTTTTTCTAGGAAGTTACAAGGGTTAAAATTTGACCAGCAATTTCTCATTTTTACAACAAAATTTACAAAACCATTTTTTTTAGGGACCACCTCACATTTGAAGTCATTTTGAGGGGTCTATATGGCAGAAAATACCCAAAAGTGACACCATTCTAAAAACTGCACCCCTCAAGCTGCTCAAAACCACATTCAAGAAGTTTATTAACCCTTCAGGTGTTTCACAGCAGCAGAAGCAACATGGAAGGAAAAAATTTACATTTTACTTTTTAGTCACAAAAATGTTCTTTCAGCAATAATTTTTTTAATTTCCCAAGGGTAAAAAGAGAAAATGGACCTCAAGAGTTGTTGTCCAATTTGTCCTGAATACGCTGATACCCCACATGTGAGGGGGAACCACTTTTTGGGCGCATGGCAGGGCTTAGAAGGAAAGGAGCGCCGTTTGACATTTTCAAGCTAAAATTGGCTGGAATTGAGATCGGACGCCATGTCGCGTTTGGAGAGCCCCTGATGTGCCTAAACAGTGGAAACCCCCCATAAGTGACCCCATTTTGGAAACTAGACCCCCTAAGGAACTTATCTAGTTGTGTCGTGAGCACTTTTATCCCCCAAGTGCTTCACGAATGTTTATAACGCCCGGGCGTGAAAATAAAAAATCCTATTTTTTCCACAAACATGATGGTTTAGTCCGCAATTTTTTATTTTCTCAAAGGTAAAAGGAGAAATTGGACCCCAAAAGTTGTTGTCCAATTTGTGCTGAGTACGCTGATACCCCATATGTGGGGGGGAACCACTGTTTGGGCGCATGGCAGGGCTCAGAAGGAAAGGAGCGCCGTTTGACATTTTCAAGCTAAAATTGGCTGGAATTGAGATCGGACGCCACGTCGCGTTTGGACAGCCCCTGATGTGCCTAAACAGTGGAAACCCCCCACAAGTGACCCCATTTTGGAAACTAGACCCCCTAAGGAACTTATCTAGGTGTGTGGTGAGCACTTTTATCGCCCAAGTGCTTCACGAAAGTTTATGACGCCCGGGTGTGAAAATAAAAAATCCTATTTTTTCCACAAACATGATGGTTTAGTCCCCAATTTTTTATTTTCTCAAAGGTAAAAGGAGAAATTGGACCCCAAAAGTTGTTGTCCAATTTGTCCTGAGTACGCTGATACCCCGTATGTGGGGGGGAACTACTGTTTGGGCGCATGGCAGGGCTCAGAAGGAAAGGAGCGCAGTTTGACATTTTCAAGCTAAAATTGGCTGGAATTGAGATCGGACGCCATGTCGCGTTTGGACAGCCCCTGATGTGCCTAAACAGTGGAAACCCCCCACAAGTGACCCCATTTTGGAAACTAGACCCCCTAAGGAACTTATCTAGGTGTGTGGTGAGCACTTTTATCCCCCAAGTGCTTCACGAAAGTTTATAACGCCCGGGCATGAAAATAAAAAATCCTATTTTTTCCACAAACATGATGGTTTAGTCCCCAATTTTTTATTTTCTCAAAGGTAAAAGGAGAAATTGGACCCCAAAAGTTGTTGTCCAATTTGTCCTGAGTACGCTGATACCCCATATGTGGGGGGGAACCACTGTTTGGGCGCATGGCAGGGCTCAGAAGGAAAGGAGCGCCGTTTGACATTTTCAAGCTAAAATTGGCTGGAATTGAGATCGGACGCCATGTCGCGTTTGGACAGCCCCTGATGTGCCTAAACAGTGGAAACCCCCCACAAGTGACCCCATTTTGGAAACTAGACCCCCTAAGGAACTTATCTAGTTGTGTCGTGAGCACTTTTATCCCCCAAGTGCTTCACGAAAGTTTATACCGCCCGGGCGTGAAAATAAAAAATCCTATTTTTTCCACAAACATGATGGTTTAGTCTACAATTTTTTTTTTCTCAAAGGTAAAAGGAGAAATTGGACCCCAAAAGTTGTTGTCCAATTTGTCCTGAGTACGCTGATACCCCATATGTGGGGGGGAACCACTGTTTGGTTGCATGGCAGGGCTCAGAAGGAAAGGAGCACCGTTTGACATTTTCAAGCTAAAATTGGCTGGAATTGAGATCGGACGCCATGTCGCGTTTGGACAGCCCCTGATGTACCTAAACAGTGGAAACCCCCCACAGGTGACCCAATTTTGGAAACTAGACCCCCTAAGGAACTTATCTAGGTGTGTGGTGAGCACTTTTATCCCCCAAGTGCTTCACGAAAGTTTATAACGCCTGGGCGTGAAAATAAAAAATCCTATTTTTTCCACAAACATGATGGTTTAGTCTCCAATTTTTTATTTTCTCAAAGGTAAAAGGAGACATTGGACCCCAAAAGTTGTTGTCCAATTTGTCCTGAGTACGCTGATACCCCATATGTGGGGGGGAACCACTGTTTGGGCGCATGGCAGGGCTCAGAAGGAAAGGAGCGCCGTTTGACATTATCAAGCTAAAATTGGCTGGAATTGAGATCGGACGCCATGTCGCGTTTGGACAGCCCCTGATGTGCCTAAACAGTGGAAACCCCCCACAGGTGACCCAATTTTGGAAACTAGACCCCCTAAGGAACTTATCTAGGTGTGTGGTGAGCACTTTTATCCCCCAAGTGCTTCACGAAAGTTTATAACGCCTGGGCGTGAAAATAAAAAATCCTATTTTTTCCACAAACATGATGGTTTAGTCTCCAATTTTTTATTTTCTCAAAGGTAAAAGGAGAAATTGGACCCCAAAAGTTGTTGTCCAATTTGTCCTGAGTACGCTGGTACCCCATATGTGGGGGGGAACCACTGTTTGGGCGCATGACAGGGCTCAGAAGGAAAGGAGCGCCGTTTGCCATTTTCAAGCTAAAATTGGCTGGAATTGACATCAGACGCCATGTCGCGTTTGGACAGCCCCTGATGTGCCTAAACAGTGGAAACCCCCCACAAGTGACCCCATTTTGGAAACTAGACCCCCTAAGGAACTTATATAGGTGTGTGGTGAGCACTTTTATCCCCCAAGTGCTTCACTAAAGTCTATGATGCCCGGTGTGAGAATAAAAAATTCTATTTTTTCCCCCACAAAAATGATCTTTCAGCCCCCAATTTTTTATTTTCCCAAGGGTAACAGGAGAAATTGGACCCCAAAAGTTGTTGTCGAATTTGTCCTGAGTACGCTGGTACCCCATATGTGGGAGAAAACTACTATTTGGGCACACTTCGGGGCTCGGAAGGGAAGTAGTGACGTTTTGGAATGCAGACTTTGATGGAATTGTCTGCCGGCATCATGTGCCATTTGGTGAGCCCCTGATGTGCCTAAACAGTGGAAACTCCCCACAAGTGACCCCATTTTGGAAACTTGACCCCCTAAGGAACTTATCTAGGTGTGTCGTGAGAATTTTGAACCTCCAAGTGCTTCACTAAAGTCTGTGATGCCCGGCGTGAAAATAAAAAATTCTATTTTTCCCCCACAAAAATGATCTTTCAGCCCCCAATTTTTTATTTTCCCAAGGGTAAGAGGAGAAATTGGACCCCAAAAGTTGTTGTCCAATTTGTTCTGAGTACGCTGGTACCCCATATGTGGGAAAAAACTGCTTGGGCACTTCGGGACTCAGAAGGGAAGCAGTGACGATTTGGAATGCAGACTTTGATGGACTAGTTCTGAGGGCGTCATGTTCCGTTTGCAGAGCCCCTGATGTGCCTAAACAGTAAAAAAGAACCACAAGTGACATCATTTTGGAACCTAGACCCCCAAGGAACTTACTTAGATGTGCCCCCTCTTTGGAACTAATCTACTGGTTCCTGTTAAGTAAATTAGTAGTGCATGGAGGTGTGGTACAATTTGAAGCAGTCCTTCATACACAGGCCAGGTTTGTCGGGGCAGGTGTCGCATTGATAGATGGTGTCCTTGCGTACTCCTCTTTTGTAGCACACTCGGCACCTTTTTTGCGGCTTACTTTTTCTATCAGTTGGCGGGACCACCCCCGGAAAATGCTGACCTGGTATGATACGAGCACCCTCAGTTCCGGAAGTACTGGGGCCCGCTCCTTCCCTCGTGCCAAATATCAGGGCCTTAACCACTACCTCCTGGAACTGAAGGTACGACGTATCAGTGTGTCGTGCACATCGTGACAGCAGGAAAGCGTTGAGCATTGCCATTTGTACGATGTACACGGACAGCTTTTTGTACCACACCTTGGACTTCCTCAAAGCACTGTACGGTTGGAGGAGTTGATCGGAGAGATCAACGCCCCCCATGTTTTTGTTGTACCCCAGTACACAGTCCGGTTTGCAGACCTGTGTTGAGGTACCCCGTACACTGCTGAGGGCACTGCCATCACCGTGTATGGTGGTCAAGAGAAGGACATTCCTCTTGTCCTTGTACTTGACCACCAGCAGGTGGTCGCTCCATTGGGCTTTGCTCTCACCTTTTCTGAGCATCTGCCCAAGTAGCGTCTTTGGGAGGCCTCTCTGATTTTTGCGGACAGTACCGCAGGCTGCGGTACCTTGCGCAGAGAGGGATTTGTAGAGTGGGATGCTGGAATAAAAGTTATCGGTGTAGAGGTGATAACCTTTATCCAGCAGTGTGTGCACCAAATCCCACACAATTTTCCCACTCACTCCCAGGATGGAAGGACACTCAGGCGGTTCAATCCTGCTGTCCTTCCCTTCGTACACTCTAAAGCTGTAGGTGTACCCTGAGGTACTCTCACACAGCTTGTAGAGTTTGATTCCGTACCTGGCCCTTTTGCTGGGCAGGTATTGACGGAATCTGAGCCACCCCTTAAAATGAACCAAGGACTCATCCACACAGATGTCCCTTTTGGGCACGTACACATCAGCAAACTTTTTGCTGAAGTGTTCGATGACCGGCCGAACTTTGTACAGACGGTCAAAATTGGGGTCATCTCGTGCGGGACACCGTGCATTATCGTTGTAATGCAAAAACTTATGGATGGCCTCAAAACGCGTCCGAACCATGACCATTCGGAACACTGGAGTGTTATATAAAATATCTACACTCCAATATTGCCGAATTTCTGGCTTCTTCACGATCCCCATATGGAGGACCAGGCCCCAAAACTGCATCATTTCAACTGCGTCCACAGGAGACCAGTTAGAAAATGATGAACGGGGGTTTTGCTCCAAAAATTGCCGAGCATACAAATTAGTTTGCTCCACCATGAGGTTAACGAAAGCCTCACAGATAAAGACTTTTAAAAAGTCTATTTCTGTGAGGCCGGTGGTGTCAAACTTGATTCCTGATTCTGCCACAAAATCAGGAATCAGTGGCTCGTAATTTTCGGGGGGCGAGGTCCATATGGGGTCCAAAGAGGGTCGCGCTGGTTCATTTTCAGGAGTGGGCGCTGCCTGATCTTCTCTCCTGGGGCGTCTGCGTGGCGGTTCCGCAGGACCCGAGGAGGAAGATGAGGAGGAGGAAGAGGATTAAGAATCTGAAGAGTAAAGGAATGTGGGATCCTCTCCCTCGCTATCAGTGTCGGAGGCAAGGAAAGCATATGCCTCCTCCAATGAATAGCGCTGCTGGGACGAACGGGACATTTTTTGTGTGATTATGGTTCTTGGGTGTAATATTTATTGATAACTGTGTACGTGTGGGGGGGGATAGTGTTTGGTGCAAACTATTCTGAAAGGAAAAAGCTAAAGGGAAAAAAAATACCTGTAAAAGGAAAAGTCTAAAACAGCAGGCCCTAGCTCTGATAAGTGAACTGCGTCACTTATCAAAGTTCGGCGGCTGCTGGGTATGTGAATGGGGATGTGTAAAAAAAAAAAAAGAAATGAAAGGCACGGGTTCAGACGCAGCGGCGGGGTGCGTGGACGGGGATGTGGGAAAAAGAAAAAGGAAATGAAAAGCACTGGTTCAGACGCAGCGGCGGGGTGCGTGGACGGGGATGTGGGAAAAAAAAAAGAAATGAAAGGCACGGGTTCAGACGCAGCGGCGGGGTGCGTGGACGGGGATGTGGGAAAAAAAAAAGAAATGAAAGGCACGGGTTCAGACGCAGCGGCGGGGTGCGTGGACGGGGATGTGGGAAAAAAAAAAAGAAATGAAAGGCACGGGTTCAGACGCAGCGGCGGGGTGCGTGGACGGGGATGTGGAAAAAAAAAAAAAGAAATGAAAGGCACGGGTTCAGACGCAACGGCGGGGTGCGTGGACGGGGATGTGGAAAAAAAAAAAAGAAATGAAAGGCACGGGTTCAGAGGCAGCGGCGGGTTGCGTGGACGGGGATGTGGAAAAAAAAAAAGAAATGAAAGGCACGGGTTCAGACGCAGCGGCGGGGTGCGTGGACAGGGATGTGGGAAAAAAAAAAATAAGTGAAAGGCACGGGTTCAGACGCAGCGGCGGGGTGCGTGGACGGGGATGTGGAAAAAAAAAAAAAGAAATGAAAGGCACGGGTTCAGACGCAGCGGCGGGGTGCGTGGACGGGGATGTGGAAAAAAAGAAAAAGAAATGAAAGGCACGGGTTCAGACGCAGCGGCGGGGTGCGTGGACGGGGATGTGAGAAAAAAAAAAAGAAATGAAAGGCACGGGTTCAGACGCAGCGGCGGGGTGAGTGGACAGGGATGTGGGAAAAAAAAAAAGAAATGAAAGGCACGGGTTCAGACGCAGCGGCGGGGTGCGTGGACAGGGATGTGGGAAAAAAAAAAAGAAATGAAAGGCACGGGTTCAGACGCAGCGGCGGGGTGCGTGGACGGGGATGTGAAAAAAAAAAAAAGAAATGAAAGGCACGGGTTCAGACGCAGCGGCGGGGTGCGTGGACGGGGATGTGGGAAAAAAAAAAAGAAATGAAAGGCACGGGTTCAGACGCAGCGGCGGGGTGCGTGGACGGGGATGTGGGAAAAAAAAAAAAAGAAATGAAAGGCACGGGTTCAGACGCAGCGGCGGGGTGCGTGGACGGGGATGTGGGAGAAAAAAAAGAAATGAAAGGCACGGGTTCAGACGCAGCGGCGGGGTGCGTGGACGGGGATGTGGGAGAAAAAAAAGAAATGAAAGGCACGGGTTCAGACGCAGCGGCGGGGTGCGTGGACGGGGATGTGGAAAAAAATAAATAAATGAAAGGCACGGGTTCAGACGCAGCGGCGGGGTGCGTGGACTGGGATGTGGGAAAAAAAAAAAGAAATGAAAGGCACGGGTTCAGACGCAGCGGCGGGGTGCGTGGACGGGGATGTGGGAAAAAAAAAGAAATGAAAGGCACGGGTTCAGACGCAGCGGCGGGGTGCGTGGACGGGGATGTGGGAAAAAAAAAAGAAATGAAAGGCACGGGTTCAGACGCAGCGGCGGGGTGCGTGGACGAGGATGTGGAAAAAAAAAAAAAGAAATGAAAGGCACGGGTTCAGACGCAGCGGCGGGGTGCGTGGACGGGGATGTGGAAAAAAAAAAAAGAAATGAAAGGCACGGGTTCAGAGGCAGCGGCGGGGTGCGTGGACGGGGATGTGGAAAAAAAAAAAAAGAAATGAAAGGCACGGGTTCAGACGCAGCGGCGGGGTGCGTGGACGGGGATGTGGGAAAAAAAAAAAGAAATGAAAGGCACGGGTTCAGACGCAGCGGCGGGGTGCGTGGACAGGGATGTGGGAAAAAAAAAAAAGAAATGAAAGGCACGGGTTCAGACGCAGCGACGGGGTGCGTGGACGGGGATGTGGAAAAAAAAAAAAAGAAATGAAAGGCACGGGTTCAGACGCAGCGGCGGGGTGCGTGGACGGGGATGTGGGAAAAAAAAAAAAGAAATGAAAAGCACTGGTTCAGACGCAGCGGCGGGGTGCGTGGACGGGGATATGGGAAAAAAAAAAGAAATGAAAGGCACGGGTTCAGACGCAGCGGCGGGGTGCGTGGACGGGGATGTGGGAAAAAAAAAAAAGAAATGAAAAGCACTGGTTAAGACGCAGCGGCGGGGTGCGTGGACGGGGATGTGGGAAAAAAAAAAGAAATGAAAGGCACGGGTTCAGACGCAGCGGCGGGGTGCGTGGACGGGGATGTGGGAAAAAAAAAAGAAATGAAAGGCACGGGTTCAGAGGCAGCGGCGGGGTGCGTGGACGGGGATGTGGGAAAAAAAAAAAAGAAATGAAAAGCACTGGTTCAGACGCAGCGGCGGGGTGCGTGGACAGGGATGTGGGGAAAAAAAAAGAAATGAAAGGCACGGGTTCAGACGCAGCGGCGGGGTGCGTGGACGGGGATGTGGGAAAAAAAAAATGAAATGAAAGGCACGGGTTCAGACGCAGCGGCGGGGTGCGTGGACGGGGATGTGGGAAAAAAAAAAAGAAATGAAAGGCACGGGTTCAGACGCAGCGGCGGGGTGCGTGGACGGGGATGTGGGAAAAAAAAAAAGAAATGAAAGGCACGGGTTCAGACGCAGCGGCGGGGTGCGTGGACGGGGATGTGGGACAAAAAATAGAAATGAAAGGCACGGGTTCAGACGCAGCGGCGGGGTGCGTGGACGGGGATGTGGGAGAAAAAAAAGAAATGAAAGGCACGGGTTCAGACGCAGCGGCGCGGTGCGTGGACGGGGATGTGGAAAAAAAATAATAAATGAAAGGCACGGGTTCAGACGCAGCGGCGGGGTGCGTGGACGGGGATGTGGGAAAAAAAAAAGAAATGAAAGGCACGGGTTCAGACGCAGCTGCGGGGTGCGTGGACGGGGATGTGGGAAAAAAAAAGAAATGAAAGGCACGGGTTCAGACGCAGCGGCGGGGTGCGTGGACGGGGATGTGGAAAAAAAAAAAAGAAATGAAAGGCACGGGTTCAGACGCAGCGGCGGGGTGCGTGGACGAGGATGTGGAAAAAAAAAAAAAGAAATGAAAGGCACGGGTTCAGACGCAGCGGCGGGGTGCGTGGACGGGGATGTGGAAAAAAAAAAAAAGAAATGAAAGGCACGGGTTCAGAGGCAGCGGCGGGGTGCGTGGACGGGGATGTGGAAAAAAAAAAAAAGAAATGAAAGGCACGGGTTCAGACGCAGCGGCGGGGTGCGTGGACGGGGATGTGGGAAAAAAAAAAAGAAATGAAAGGCACGGGTTCAGACGCAGCGGCGGCGTGCGTGGACAGGGATGTGGGAAAAAAAAAAAAGAAATGAAAGGCACGGGTTCAGACGCAGCGGCGGGGTGCGTGGACGGGGATGTGGAAAAAAAAAAAAAGAAATGAAAGGCACGGGTTCAGACGCAGCGGCGGGGTGCGTGGACGGGGATGTGGGAAAAAAAAAAAAGAAATGAAAAGCACTGGTTCAGACGCAGCGGCGGGGTGCGTGGACGGGGATGTGGGAAAAAAAAAAGAAATGAAAGGCACGGGTTCAGACGCAGCGGCGGGGTGCGTGGACGGGGATGTGGGAAAAAAAAAAAGAAATGAAAAGCACTGGTTAAGACGCAGCGGCGGGGTGCGTGGACGGGGATGTGAAAAAAAAAAAAGAAATGAAAGGCACGGGTTCAGACGCAGCGGCGGGGTGCGTGGACGGGGATGTGGGAAAAAAAAAAGAAATGAAAGGCACGGGTTCAGACGCAGCGGCGGGGTGCGTGGACGGGGATGTGGGAAAAAAAAAAAAGAAATGAAAAGCACTGGTTCAGACGCAGCGGCGGGGTGCGTGGACGGGGATGTGGGAAAAAAAAAAGAAATGAAAGGCACGGGTTCAGTCGCAGCGGCGGGGTGCGTGGACGGGGATGTGGGAAAAAAAAAAGAAATGAAAGGCACGGGTTCAGACGCAGCGGCAGGGTGCGTGGACGGGGATGTGGGAAAAAAAAAAGAAATGAAAGGCACGGGTTCAGACGCAGCGGCGGGGTGCGTGGACGGGGATGTGGAAAAAAAAAAAAAGAAATGAAAAGCACTGGTTCAGACGCAGCGGCGGGGTGCGTGGACGGGGATATGGGAAAAAAAAAAGAAATGAAAGGCACGGGTTCAGACGCAGCGGCGGGGTGCGTGGACGGGGATGTGGGAAAAAAAAAAAAGAAATGAAAAGCACTGGTTAAGACGCAGCGGCGGGGTGCGTGGACGGGGATGTGGGAAAAAAAAAAGAAATGAAAGGCACGGGTTCAGACGCAGCGGCGGGGTGCGTGGACGGGGATGTGGGAAAAAAAAAAGAAATGAAAGGCACGGGTTCAGAGGCAGCGGCGGGGTGCGTGGACGGGGATGTGGGAAAAAAAAAAAAGAAATGAAAAGCACTGGTTCAGACGCAGCGGCGGGGTGCGTGGACAGGGATGTGGGGAAAAAAAAAGAAATGAAAGGCACGGGTTCAGACGCAGCGGCAGGGTGCGTGGACGGGGATGTGGGAAAAAAAAAATGAAATGAAAGGCACGGGTTCAGACGCAGCGGCGGGGTGCGTGAACGGGGATGTGGGAAAAAAAAAAGAAATGAACGGCACGGGTTCAGACGCAGCGGCAGGGTGCGTGGACGGGGATGTGGGAAAAAAAAAATGAAATGAAAGGCACGGGTTCAGACGCAGCGGCGGGGTGCGTGGACGGGGATGTGGGAAAAAAAAAAAGAAATGAAAGGCACGGGTTCAGACGCAGCGGCGGGGTGCGTGGACGGGGATGTGGGAAAAAAAAAAAGAAATGAAAGGCACGGGTTCAGACGCAGCGGCGGGGTGCGTGGACGGGGATGTGGGACAAAAAAAAGAAATGAAAGGCACGGGTTCAGACGCAGCGGCGGGGTGCGTGGACGGGGATGTGGGAGAAAAAAAAGAAATGAAAGGCACGGGTTCAGACGCAGCGGCGCGGTGCGTGGACGGGGATGTGGAAAAAAATAAATAAATGAAAGGCACGGGTTCAGACGCAGCGGCGGGGTGCGTGGACGGGGATGTGGGAAAAAAAAAAAGAAATGAAAGGCACGGGTTCAGACGCAGCTGCGGGGTGCGTGGACGGGGATGTGGGAAAAAAAAAGAAATGAAAGGCACGGGTTCAGACGCAGCGGCGGGGTGCGTGGACGGGGATGTGGAAAAAAAAAAAAGAAATGAAAGGCACGGGTTCAGACGCAGCGGCGGGGTGCGTGGACGAGGATGTGGAAAAAAAAAAAAAGAAATGAAAGGCACGGGTTCAGACGCAGCGGCGGGGTGCGTGGACGGGGATGTGGAAAAAAAAAAAAAGAAATGAAAGGCACGGGTTCAGAGGCAGCGGCGGGGTGCGTGGACGGGGATGTGGAAAAAAAAAAAAAGAAATGAAAGGCACGGGTTCAGACGCAGCGGCGGGGTGCGTGGACGGGGATGTGGGAAAAAAAAAAAGAAATGAAAGGCACGGGTTCAGACGCAGCGGCGGCGTGCGTGGACAGGGATGTGGGAAAAAAAAAAAAGAAATGAAAGGCACGGGTTCAGACGCAGCGGCGGGGTGCGTGGACGGGGATGTGGAAAAAAAAAAAAAGAAATGAAAGGCACGGGTTCAGACGCAGCGGCGGGGTGCGTGGACGGGGATGTGGGAAAAAAAAAAAAGAAATGAAAAGCACTGGTTCAGACGCAGCGGCGGGGTGCGTGGACGGGGATGTGGGAAAAAAAAAGAAATGAAAGGCACGGGTTCAGACGCAGCGGCGGGGTGCGTGGACGGGGATGTGGGAAAAAAAAAAAGAAATGAAAAGCACTGGTTAAGACGCAGCGGCGGGGTGCGTGGACGGGGATGTGAAAAAAAAAAAAGAAATGAAAGGCACGGGTTCAGACGCAGCGGCGGGGTGCGTGGACGGGGATGTGGGAAAAAAAAAAGAAATGAAAGGCACGGGTTCAGACGCAGCGGCGGGGTGCGTGGACGGGGATGTGGGAAAAAAAAAAAAGAAATGAAAAGCACTGGTTCAGACGCAGCGGCGGGGTGCGTGGACGGGGATGTGGGAAAAAAAAAAGAAATGAAAGGCACGGGTTCAGTCGCAGCGGCGGGGTGCGTGGACGGGGATGTGGGAAAAAAAAAAGAAATGAAAGGCACGGGTTCAGACGCAGCGGCAGGGTGCGTGGACGGGGATGTGGGAAAAAAAAAAGAAATGAAAGGCACGGGTTCAGACGCAGCGGCGGGGTGCGTGGACGGGGATGTGGAAAAAAAAAAAGAAATGAAAGGCACGGGTTCAGACGCAGCGGCGGGGTGCGTGGACGGGGATGTGGAAAAAAAAAAAAGAAATGAAAGGCACGGGTTCAGAGGCAGCGGCGGGGTGTGTGGACGGGGATGTGGAAAAAAAAAAAAGAAATGAAAGGCACGGGTTCAGACGCAGCGGCGGGGTGCGTGGACGGGGATGTGGGAAAAAAAAAAAGAAATGAAAGGCACGGGTTCAGACGCAGCGGCGGGGTGCGTGGACGGGGATGTGGGAAAAAAAAAAAAGAAATGAAAGGCACGGGTTCAGACGCAGCGGCGGGGTGCGTGGACGGGGATGTGGAAAAAAAAAAAAAGAAATGAAAGGCACGGGTTCAGACACAGCGGCGGGGTGCGTGGACGGGGATGTGGGAAAAAAAAAAAAGAAATGAAAGGCACGGGTTCAGACGCAGCGGCGGCGTGCGTGGACGGGTATGTGGAAAAAAAGAAAAAGAAATGAAAGGCACGGGTTCAGACGCAGCGGCGGGGTGCGTGGACGGGGATGTGGGAAAAAAAAAAAGAAATGAAAGGCACGGGTTCAGACGCAGCGGCGGGGTGCGTGGACAGGGATGTGGGAAAAAAAAAGAAATGAAAGGCACGGGTTCAGACGCAGCGGCGGGGTGCGTGGACAGGGATGTGGGAAAAAAAAAAAGAAATGAAAGGCACGGGTTCAGACGCAGCGGCGGGGTGCGTGGACGGGGATGTGGAAAAAAAAAAAAGAAATGAAAGGCACGGGTTCAGACGCAGCGGCGGGGTGCGTGGACGGGGATGTGGGAAAAAAAAAGAAATGAAAGGCACGGGTTCAGACGCAGCGGCGGGGTGCGTGGACGGGGATGTGGGAAAAAAAAAAAAGAAATGAAAGGCACGGGTTCAGACGCAGCGGCGGGGTGCGTGGACGGGGATATGGGAGAAAAAAAAGAAATGAAAGGCACGGGTTCAGACGCAGCGGCGGGGTGCGTGGACGGGGATGTGGGAGAAAAAAAAGAAATGAAAGGCACGGGTTCAGACGCAGCGGCGGGGTGCGTGGACGGGGATGTGGAAAAAAAAAAAGAAATGAAAGGCACGGGTTCAGACGCAGCGGCGGGGTGCGTGGACGGGGATGTGGGAAAAAAAAAGAAATGAAAGGCACGGGTTCAGACGCAGCGGCGGGGTGCGTGGACGGGGATGTGGGAAAAAAAAAAGAAATGAAAGGCACGGGTTCAGACGCAGCGGCGGGGTGCGTGGACGGGGATGTGGGAAAAAAAAAAAGAAATGAAAGGCACGGGTTCAGACGCAGCGGCGGGGTGCGTGGACGGGGATGTGGAAAAAAAAAAAAAGAAATGAAAGGCACGGGTTCAGACGCAGTGGCGGGGTGCGTGGACGGGGATGTGGAAAAAAAAAAAAAGAAATGAAAGGCACGGGTTCAGAGGCAGCGGCGGGGTGCGTGGACGGGGATGTGGAAAAAAAAAAAAAGAAATGAAAGGCACGGGTTCAGACGCAGCGGCGGGGTGCGTGGACGGGGATGTGGGAAAAAAAAAAGAAATGAAAGGCACGGGTTCAGACACAGCGGCGGGGTGCGTGGACAGGGATGTGGGAAAAAAAAAAAAGAAATGAAAGGCACGGGTTCAGACGCAGCGGCGGGGTGCGTGGACGGGGATGTGGAAAAAAAAAAAAGAAATGAAAGGCACGGGTTCAGACGCAGCGGCAGGGTGCGTGGACGGGGATGTGGAAAAAAAAAAAGAAATGAAAGGCACGGGTTCAGACGCAGCGGCGGGGTGCGTGGACGGGGATGTGGGGAAAAAAAAAAGAAATGAAAGGCACGGGTTCAGACGCAGCGGCGGGGTGCGTGGACGGGGATGTGGGGAAAAAAAAAAGAAATGAAAGGCACGGGTTCAGACGCAGCGGCGGGGTGCGTGTACGGGGATGTGGAAAAAAAAAAAGAAATGAAAGGCACGGGTTCAGACGCAGCGGCGGGGTGCGTGTACGGGGATGTGGAAAAAAAAAAAGAAATGAAAGACACGGGTTCAGACGCAGCGGCGGGGTGCGTGGACGGGCATGTGGGAAAGAAAAGCGAGCACGAGTGTTGATCGGTGAACTGCGTCACCAATCAACGCTCGGCGGCGCTAAGGGGGGTGAAAAAGAAAAGCGAGCACGAGTGTTGATCGGTGAACTGCGTCACCAATCAACGCTCGGCGGCTGCCAAATTTGGGCACGGACGGACGCGGCGCAAAGTGGGGGTGGAGGGGGAAGGGTAAGGGGGGGGGAAGGGTAAGGGGGGATGAAGTAAGATCGGGCCGGGATCAGGGATGAACACTTACGGTTGTAGTCTCTCTTCTTTCTTCTGTCTTCTTTCTTCTGTCTTCATTCTTTAGCAAGAATTGTGGTGTCACAGGCTACTGTGGCACCACAAGTCTCAGCACAGGAGGGGATCTTTCAGCGTGACCGCTCTTCAGGAATCCTCACCAAGTGTGAGGATTCCTGAAGAGCAGTCAGACAGGTCAGGGACAGGTGAGACAGGTCACAGAGCGGTCACACCGCTGCTGTGACCTGTCATTGGTGGGATCGAATGATCACATCGATCCCACCAATCAGAGGTGGCCCTGGTGACGCCGGTGTCGCTAGGCACCAGCCTATGATCGGAGCTCACAGCTCCGATCATAGGCAGGTCACCAGCAAGTGACCGGCAGGTGACCGGCACGTCACCGGCAGGTCACCATCAGGGCACAGCGCGGGCACACCGCTGCTGTGCCCTGATTGGCAGAGCTGCAGGAGGTGGTGGGGGAGGTGGCAGGCAGATGAGGCAGGGCCCGGCACATGGATTTCAAAAGCAGGGCACAGCGCGGTAACACCGCCGCTGTGCCCTGCGGTCGGCGCGATCGATGTGATCGTCGATCGCGCCGATCCGGCGGGTCTGTTCCTGATTGGCGCGATCGACGATCACATCGATCGCGCCAATCACAGCTGCAGGATCCGGAGCCGCAGGGCAGCTGAGGAAGGCTCCGGATCAGGCAGGGCACAACGCGGTAACACCGCCGCTATGCCCTGCGATTGGCGCGATCGATGTGATCGTCGATCGCGCCAATCCGGGGGGTTTTGGCCGGTGCCTGGGTTGCCAGGCACCGGCCCCAGGATCGAGTACATCGGTAGTCGATCCTAGCCTGGGACCCCACTGTTTCAGCCAAGCTGATTGGCTGAAACAATGAGAAAGGCTGTGATTGGCTGTTCAGAATTGAACAGCCAATCACAGCGATCGGGAGGCAGGGGAGGGGACGCCATACCCCAGGATGCCGAGGCCATCTTCCCTGAGGTAAGATGGCATCGGAATTTTAATGCGATCACCGCGACTTAAGTCGCAGTGTCGCATTAAAGTGCATGACGTACTATCCCGTCCCTGGTCATGGGGGCCCACCCCACCTCGACGGGATAGTACGTCTGATGTCAGAAAGGGGTTAAAAATACACTAGTGCCATCGCAGGCCCCTAGCCCAAAAATCAGTGGCCTATAACAATACAGAGCACGTTAACCCTGGTGATCTAGTAGCACTTAAAGGACACATTTCAGGAGACCAAGTTAATAAGTAGGCCCAAAGAAATGTCATGTCCATTTCCCCAATGTGTTGTCCTTTTTTTAAAAAATAAAATAGTGCCATCACAGCCCCCTAGCTCAAAAATCAGTGGCCCATAACAGTACAGAGCACGCTCACCCTGGTGATCTAGTGGCAGTTAAAGGACACATTGCAGGAGACCAAGTTAAAAAGTAGGCCCAAAGAAATGTCATGCCCAATTCCCCAATGTGATGTCCTTTTTTAAAAAAAGTAAAATAGTTGCATCACAGCCCCCTTGGCCAAAATGCACCATACAGAGCACGTTCACCCTGGTGATCTAGTGGCAGTTAAAGGACACATTGCAGGAGACCAAGTTAAGAAGTAGGCCAACTGCAATGTCATGCCCAATTCCCCAATGTGTTGTCCTTT
Source organism: Ranitomeya imitator (assembly GCF_032444005.1). Classification (NCBI taxonomy): domain Eukaryota; kingdom Metazoa; phylum Chordata; class Amphibia; order Anura; family Dendrobatidae; genus Ranitomeya; species Ranitomeya imitator. Next base: position 897,507,920 of record NC_091282.1, on the reverse strand, counting down.
TTAAAAAAAATAAAATAGTGCCATCATAGCCCCCTAGCCCAAATATCAGTGGGCTGTAACAGTACAGATCATGTTAACCCTGGTGATGTAGTGGCAGTTAAAGAACATATTGCAGGAGACCTAGTTAACAAGTAGGCCCAATGTAATGTCATGCCCAATTCGCCAATGTGTTTTTAAAAAAATAAAAATAGTGCCATCACAGCCCCCTAGCCCAAAAATCAGTGGCTTATAACAGTACAGAGCACATTAACCCTGGTGATGTAGTGGCAGTTAAAGAACACATTGCAGGAGACTGAGTTAAGAATTAGGCCCAATGTAATGTCATGCCCAATTCCCCAATGTGTTGTGAATTCCTTAAAAAAAAAATTGTTGCATCACAGCCCCCCTAGCCCAAAAATCAGTGGCCTATAACAGTACAGAGCACGTTAACCCTGGTGATCTAGTGGCAGTTAAAGGACACATTGCAAGAGACCGAGTTAAGAAGTAGGCCGAATGTAATCTTATGCCCAATTCCCCAATGTGTTGTCCTTTTTTTAGAAACTAAAATAGTGCCGTCACAGCCCCCCAAAATAAAAAATCAGTGGCCTATAACAGTACGGAGCACGTTAACCCTGGTGATCTAGTGGCTGTTAAAGAACACATTGCAGGAGACCAAGTTAAGAAGTAGGCCCAATGTAATGTCATGCCCATTTCCCCAATGTGTTGTCCTGTTTTTTTTAAATAAAATACTTGCATCACAGCCTCCTAGCCCAAAAAGCAGTGGCCTATAACAGTACAGAGCACGTTAACTCTGGTGATCTAGTGGCAGTTACAGGACACATTGCTGGAGATCGAACTAAGAAGTAGGCCCAAAGAAATGTCATGCCCAATTCCCCAATGTGTTGTCCTTTTTGGACTTAAAAAATAGTGGCATCACAGCCCCCTTGCCCAAAATTCACTGGCCTATAACAGTACAGAGCACGTTCACCCTGGTGATCTAGTGGCAGCTAAAGGACACATTGCAGGAGACTGAGTTAAGAAGTAGGCCCAATGTAATGTCATGCCCAATTCCCCAATGTGTTGTCCTTTTTAAAAAAAATAAAATAGTGCCATCACAGCCCCCTTGGCCAAAATGCACCGTACAGACCACGTTCACCCTGGTGATATAGTGGTTCTGGATGAGGAGGATGAGAATAAGGAGGAGGATAAGAACAAATAAACCAAATCTGGAAGCGTTTACCCATGTGTGGTTGTGAAGAGGTGCATGGAAATACATCTCCCCAAAAGAGAGAATGTATTTGAGGTTATGTTGCGCTGTTTTCACTTGGTGGTGTACAGAAGTCTTTCCCAGTCCGGCCCTTGTTCATTTTTATTAGAGTCAGCCTGTCAGCATTTTCAGTTGACAGGCGGATGCGCTTATCTGTTATAATTAGTGTTGAGCTATACCGTCCGATACTTGAAAGTATCGGTATCGGATAGTATCGGCCGATACCCGAAAAATATCGGATATCGCCGATACCGATATCCGATACCAATACAAGTCAATGGGACATCAAGTATCGGAAGGTATTCTCATGGTTCCCAGGGTCTGAAGGAGAGGACACTCTCCTTCAGGCCCTGGGATCCATAGGGATGTGTAAAATAAAGAATTAAAATAAAAAATATTGATATGCTCACCTCTCCGGCGGCCCCTGGACTTCACGCTGGTAACCGGCCGGCTTCTTTGTTTAAAATGAGCACCTTCAGGACCTGCGAATGACGTCGCGGGTTCTGATTGGTCGCGTGCCGCCAATGTGACCGGCACGCGACCAATCAGAAGCCACGACGTCATTCACAGGTCCTTAATTCCGAGAATTAGGAGTTTTGTGAATGAGAATGACGTCGCGGCTTCTGATTGGTCGCGTACCGGTCACATGGGCGGCACGCGACCAATCAGAACCCGCGACGTCATTCGCAGGTCCTGAAGGCGCTCATTTTAAACAAAGAAGCCGGCCGGTTACCAGCGTGATGTCCAGGGGCCGCCGGAGAGGTGAGCATATCAATATTTTTTATTTTAATTCTTTATTTTACACATCCCTATTGATCCGATATCGATACCACAAAAGTATCGGATCTCAGTATCGGAATTCCGATACCGCAAGTATTGGCCGATACCCGATACTTGCGGTATCGGAATGCTCAACACTAGTTATAATTCCACCAGCGGCACTAAAAGCCCTCTCAGACAGAACGCTAGTAGCAGGGCAGGCCAGGACCTCCAAGGAGTAGAGAGCCAGTTCATGCCACGTGTCCAGCTTGGATACCCAATAATTAAAAGTCACAGAGGAATCATGGAGGATGTTTGTACGATCTGCAAGGTACTCCCTCACCATCTTCCCAAACATCGCACTTCTTGTGACAGCACCCCTTGCCTCTGTGCCGCCAAGATGGGAGGGTCCGAGAAAACTGTCCCAGAACTTGGCCATTGTTCCCCTGCCTGAGCTAGATTGTACTTCTGTCTCTCTCGCTTGGACTCCTTGGTTGTACAACAATCTCTGACGTCTGCTGCCAGAGTTCTCACATTAAATTTTCTAAGTAACTCCGCTACAACGACCCTGTGGTACTGCAACATTTAAGTACACTGTTGTGAATTCTGTTATCGAACTCCCTCCTGTGGTCATGAACGGTACTTCGGCGAGTTCTGTCCATGGACTCCCTCTGGTGGCTGTGAGTGGAGCTGCTGCTTCTGAGGTTCCTTCCACAGGTGACTTAGTTTATTCTTTGGCTGGCTGCTCTATTTAACTCCACTCAGATCGTTACTCCATGCCAGCTGTCAATGTTCTTGTACTGGTTCAGTTCTCTCTTGGATCTTTCTGGTGATGTGTCTACTCCAGCAGAAGTTAAGTCCCTGCTAGTTAATTATTTGTTCATTGTTTTCTTGTCCAGCTTGCTATCATGATTTTGCCTTGCTAGCTGGAAGCTCTGGGATGCAGAGTGGCACCTCCACACTGTGAGTTGGTGCGGAGGTCTTTTTGCACACTCTGCGTGGTCTTTTTGTAGTTTTTTGTGCTGACCGCAAAGATAACTTTCCTATCCTCATTCTGTTTAGTAAGTCTGGCCTCCTTTGCTGAAACCTGTTTCATTTCTGTGTTTGTGACTTTCATCTTAACTCACAGTCAATATATGTGGGGGGCTGCCTTTTCCTTTGGGGAATTTCTCTGAGGCAAGGTAGGCTTTATTTTCTATCTCTAGGGCTAGTTAGCTCTTAGGCTGTGAAGAGGCGTCTAGGCAGAGTTAGGTACACTCCACGGCTATTTCTAGTGTGTGTGATAGGATTAGGGGTTGCGGTCAGCAGAGCTCCCACTTCCCAGAGCTTGTCCTGTGTTAGTTTAACCATCAGGTCTTTCCGGGTGCTCCTAACCACCAGGTCCATAACAGTACACCTCTTTGCCTCAGGCAGAAGGGATTGAAAGTTCTCCTTGTAGTGTCGGTCTAGAAGTGTCACCAACCAGTAATTAGTGTCACCCAACATTTTGATAATCCAAGGGTCATGTGAAATGCAGCGCAACATAAAGTCAGCCATGCCTGCCAGACTGCTAACAGGCAAGACTTGCGTGTCCTCACCAACAGGACATCTGACCATGCAGTCCTCCTCTTCCTCCCTGTCCTCAGGCATTCCCCGCTGAACAGAAGCTAATACAGATGTGTTGTAGTACTGTCGATTGTGCATGAAAGAAGCTCCTGTTCTTCCTCCTCCTCCTCCTACCAATCCACGTTGAGAAGACATGAGGCTGGGCTGAGTGTAATCGCCCTGTATGTTTCCTTGCTCCATGTCCTCATGCTCTGCCTGCAATGTATCCAATTTGATTGTGAGCAGAGGTTTTCAGAATGCTGAGAAGCGGGATGGTGACAATAATTATGGTGTCATCGCTGCTCACCATCTTGGTGCAGTCCTCAAAGTTTGGAGGATGTTACATATGTCTGACATCCATGTCCACTCCTGAGGTCTTATGTGTGGAGTCTGACCTGAAATTCAACGGCCTTGTTGAAGTTGGTAGTCACCAACATCCCTCTTCTGCTCACAAATCCTTTCCAACATATGCAGCGTAGAGTTCCAGTGTGAGGACATCACACAACAGTCTACGAGTTGGAAGCTGAAAACGCTGCTGAAGCATGGCAAGGGCATCTGAAGCTGTAGCTGACTTTCTAAAATGGGCAGACCAATGGCGTACTTTCACTAGCAGATCCGTCAGCTCCGGGTAGCTTTTCAGAAAACAATGAATCACGAGGTTAAGCACATGGGTCAAGCAAGGTATGTGTGTGAGCTCACTTTGCCTCAGAGCCGCCACCAGGTTACGGCCATTGTCACACACGACCATGCCTGGCTGTAGGTTCAGCAGTGTCAAACAAACATCTGACTGCTCTTTCAGCGCTGTCCACAACTCTTCTGCATTGTGCGGTTTGTCACCTATACAAATTAGCTTCAGCACAGCCTGTTGCCGCTTGGCTGAGGCAGTGCTGCAGTGATTCCAGCTTCTGACTAATGTGTTGGTTTCAGATATGGAGGATGAAGAGAAGGAGGAGGAGGTGCAGGAGCTGTATACTGTGTGGGCAACCCTGATTGACGTAGGGCCAGCAATCCTCGGCATGGGGAGGATGTGTTCCATTCCAAGGTCTGACTGTGTCCCGGCTTCTACTATGTTAACCCAGTGTGCCATCATTGAGATGTACCATTCCTGCCCACAAGCAGTTGTCCACGTGTCCGAGGTTAGGTGTACTTTCTTGGTAACAGCATTGTTGAGGGCACGGGTAATGTTGTGGGACACATGCTGGTGTAATGCCGGTATGGCACACAGGGAGAAATAGTGGCGACCGGGGACCGAGTACCTTGGGATGGCCGCCGCCATCAGGTTGTGGAAAGCTTCTGTCTCAACAAGCCTAAAAGGCAGCATTTCTAGAGCAAGCGGAAGAGATATATTAGAATTGAGGACTGTGGCCTGTGGGGCATTGGCTGAGTATTTCTGCTTGCATTCCAAAGACTGGGTTATAGACAACTGAATGCTGTGCTGGGACAAGGATATGGATGGGCTTGCTGATGGTGCTGCTTGACTGTGGGCCACAACAGGTGCAGTGCTAGAGCCATCTTCACATGCATGGTGTACTGGGGATTGGCTTCTACTCAAAACAATGGAAGAAGCAGTTGTGTGACCAGCAGGCAGTGGTCCTGGAGCCTGGGGTTCAGCCCATAAATTCAGATGCTTTGCTTGAATGTGCCTGATCATGCTGGTGGTGGTAAGGCTGGTTGTTTTGCTACCCCTGCTGATGCGGGCATGGCAAGTGCTGCAAATGGCTTGTCTGGGGTTATCGGCAGAGTTTGTAAAAAATAACCAGACTCGGGAAGATCTAACAGTTGGAAAGGCCTCATGTTGGTGTTACAGGGAACGGATGCACGCCTTCTGTCTGTGGCCACCACACTGCTTCTTCCTGCCTGTTGGGGGGATATGCCTCCTTCCCCATTTGTGCTGCTGTCCTCGCTATGCATGTCCTCCTGCCAGTTTGGGTCAGTCACATAGTCATCCACCACCTTGTCTTTCACATCCGCACCCTGCTCCTCCTCCTGACTTTCTGGCAATTGTGTCTTATCATCGTCCACCTCTTGTGACACTTTCCCACCATCACCTTTGTGTGACCGGGGCTGATCAAAGCTTTGGGCAGCTCTACATGCGATCTCATCTTTCCCCACTTCAAGTTGACCGGCAGAGATTTCTGAATCTTGAAATGGAAAACTGAACAGCTCTTCAGAGTGTCCAAGTGTGGGATCAGTTGTCTCAGGGCAATCGGCATGGTGGGAGGAAGGAGGATCAGTGTTAGGAATATCCTGGCCACACTCATGGCTACTCAGACTTGACCGTGTGGAAGACAAGATGGTGGTGGTGGCTAAGTGACTGGAAGCATTATCCGCTATCCAACCAACAACCCTTTCACACTGCTCTGGCTTCAATAGTGGTGTGCTGCGGTCCCCTAGAAACTGGGACGTGAAGGTCGAGCGAGAAGATGTGGGTCTTTGTTGTTGCCCACTTTCACCTTGCCCACAGCCTCACCCTCTGGATGCACCATCAGCATCAGGTTTACTTCCCCATCCCTTGCCCCTTGCCTTGACCATTTTAAATGGACTACTGCACTATTTCAAATGTTCAACACAAATGTCTTTATTAGTAGCAAAATAATCTGTGATCAGTAGTGTTGAGCATTCCGATACCGCAAGTATCGGGTATCGGCCGATACTTGCGGTATCGGAATTCCGATACCGAATTCCGATACTTCCCACGTATCAGATACCGGAATTGGAAGTTCCCAGAATTCAAACTGAACGCAGCAGCCAATGAGGAATGAATGGAAGTGTGGGCATATCCTGTTTAGCATGGTGGGCATGTAAGTACTGGCAAGGCTGTGATTGGCTGCTGAAATGATGTCACTCTGCACTATAAAAAACGCTGCTGCCATTTTGCGCTCACTCTGCTGTGATTTCAGTTAGGGACAGGACGCTGTGTTCTAACTGAGGGCCAGTTGAGATAGCTAATTGCTTTATTTTGCTTTTCCAAGGCTAATTTAGCAAACGCTGTGTTCACTGTTCAGCTCACCTTGCTCTTGCCTTGCAGCGCTGTTTTAACAGCGTTCTGCAAGGTCTCAGTGTATGTGTGTGTGCAGCTCACTCTGTAGTCTGTGTGCAGCCATATACCAGGTTGTATTCAGCTCAGGGGGGGTTCACACTGCCTCACACAGTTCTATCCATTGTCCTTTTTTGCTCATAGTGCAGCCTGCTGCACATTTTTTCTAAAATTTCCTATTAGTGTCTTTCCACCCATCTCCAGCCAAATAGTGGAAAAACACTAGATAGGATAACCTAGAGGGGTTTTTTTGGGCCTTGCAGCGCCGTTTACGGCTGTCTGCACGGTCTCCGTGTGAGCGCAGCTTGCCCTGTAGTCTGTGTGCAGCCACAGCCGGTTGTATTCAGCTCAGGGTTTGTCACTGCCTCATACTGTAAAATAACTTGTCCTTTTTTCAAATAGTGCAGCCTGTTGAAAATTTTTTTAAAAATTTCCTATTAGTGTCTTTCCACCCGTCTCCAGCAAAATAGTGGAAAAACACTAGATAGGATAACCTAGAGGAGGGTTTTTGGGCCTTGCAGCGCCGTTGACGGCTGTCTGCACGGTCTCCGTGTGAGCGCAGCTCGCCCTGTAGTCTGTGTGCAGCCACAGCCCGTTGTATTCAGCTCAGGGTTTGTCACTGCCTCATACCGTTAAATAACTTGTCCTTTTTTTCAACTAGTGCAGCCTGTTTAAAAATTATTTAAAAAATTCCTATTAGTGTCTTTCCACCCGTCTCCAGCTAAATAGTGGAAAAACACTAGATAGGATAACCTAGAGGAGGGTTTTTGGGCCTTGCAGCGCCGTTTACGGCTGTCTGCACGGTCTCCGTGTGAGCGCAGCTCGCCCTGTAGTCTGTGTGCAGCCACAGCCCGTCGTATTCAGCTCAGGGTTTGTCACTGCCTCATACCATTAAAAAACTTTTCCTTTTTTTCAACTAGTGCAGCCTGTTTAAAAATTATTTAAAAAATTCCTATTAGTGTCTTTCCACCCGTCTCCAGCTAAATAGTGGAAAAACACTAGATAGGATAACCTAGAGTAGGGTTTTTGGGCCTTGCAGCGCCGTTTACGGCTGTCTGCACGGTCTCCGTGTGAGCGCAGCTCGCCCTGTAGCCTGTGTGCAGCGACAGCCCGTTGTATTCAGCTCAGGGTTTGTCACTGCCTCATACCGTTAAATAACTTTTCCTTTTTTTTCAACTAGTGCAGCCTGTTGAAAATTTTGTAAACAATTTCCTATTAGTGTCTTTCCACCCGTCTCCAGCAAAATAGTGGAAAAACACTAGATAGGATAACCTAGAGGAGGGTTTTTGGGCCTTGCAGCGCCGTTTACGGCTGTCTGCACGGTCTCCGTGTGAGTTAAACTCGCTCTGTAGCCCGATCTGCCCAAAAAAAAAAAAGTAAAGTTCACCAAACACCACTTAACACTTGTGTAGGCCACATTTTATCAATAATAAAGTCTAGTCCACACTTTACAACATTAGTGTTTCTTACACCTGTTAGGAGGAGCATTTCAGGAATAAGCACACTAAGGCCTTAGTACTTTTCTGCTTATCTTTATCTGTCAACCAAGATGAAGAGGGCAGGGAGTTAGGGTCGTGGGCGTGGAGCAGGGAGAGGAGCAGGGAGAGGATGTGGTGATTCTGTGCCTGCTGCAGGCACCGGTGACTCACCATCACCCAGTTTCAGCAGGGAACAGTCCTTCATGCGCAGCTTTGTCAGAGAGCGCCGTGCACTGCTGCTGCGTAAAGATCAAATTGAAGCCGTTGTCGGATGGATGGCAGCTAACGCATCGACTTCAATTAGTGCCACATCCTCTCAGGCACAGACCACTGGAGAGCACTGTGCTGCCGAGACTACCCAGGAGGAGCAGTTGGTGGCAGAGGGTAGTGGAGATGATGAGGTCCTTGACCCATCGTGGCGTGAGGAACAGGAAGGTGGTGGGAGCAGCTCAGAGGAAGAGATTCCCCTAACGGGCCAAAGAGGGAGAGGGAGGGGGAAGACTGCGGAGTCTGTAGCCTCCACTTTGGCACCAGTTAGGAGCCTGTCTCTTTCAAAAGCCAAAAAGGGCGCTCCCAAGACTTGCAGTGCCTGGTCCTTTTTTGACACAGTTGCAGATGACATTTGTTTTGTCAAATGCAAGCTGTGTCATCAGAAAGTAAAAAGAGGTAAAAGTGTTAGCAACCTCAATACCACAAATATGTGGAAACATGTGCGGACCAGGCACGCGGTGGAGTTCCAAAAACACACTGAAGACCTAGGCCAACCAACAGCGGCAGCTACCACCTCTTCAGCTCGTGTTGCTTCTTCCTCCAGCTCACGCACAGCTGGTTCGGCTTCCTCCTTGGATCGCCATGGAAGAACCTCTGGCACTGTTGTCCTGAGACCTAGTGTAATTCCACCCACAGCACCACGTTCCCAGTCATCCTCACACTCCCAGCCTCGTCTACAGCCATCGGTAGTACAGGCATGGGAGAAAAGGCGGGCATTCTCGGCAAACCACCCCCGAGCACAGGCTCTGAATGCAGGCATTGCCAAACTTCTGTCCCTGGAAATGCTCTCATTCAGGCTGGTGGAGACTGACAGCTTCCGTGACTTGATGGCATTGGCAGTCCCACAGTACAAGGTGCCCAGCCGCTTTTACTTCAGCAGGCAAGCTGTCCCTGCCCTGCACAAGCATGTGGAGGGACAAATCAAACATGCGCTACTGAACGCCGTCAGTAGCAAGGTCCACCTCACCACCGATGCGTGGACCAGTCAACATGGACAGAGGCGATACCTTTCCGTCACTGCCCATTGGGTTAATGTTGTTGAGCTGGGTACAGACCGTGCGAGTGGCGCAGGACGTGTCCTGCCCACTCCAAGGATTGCAGGAATCCAGTCTATACGCATTGACTCCTCCTCTTACACCAGTTCCTCAGATTCCTCGCTGCAGGATCCGTCACAGTCCACCTCCACATGGACCCGTGAACGTTTACCTGTTACGACTGACATGAGCACGGCCGTGGCCAAACGTCAGCAGGCCGTCTTGAAATTAGTTTCTTTGGGGAATCGAAGCCACACAGCGCAGGAGCTCTGGAATGCCCTAAAGCAGGAGAGCGATGTGTGGTTTGTGCCAGCGAATCTCCAGCCAGGCATGGTAGTGTGTGACAATGGCCGAAATCTGGTGGCAGCTTTAGGCCTTGGCAACCTCACTCACATCCCATGTCTGGCACATGTGCTCAATTTGGTTGTGCAGAGTTTTCTGAGGGACTATCCGGATCTTGATGCACTTCTGCACAAGGCCCGCCTAGAGTGTGCTCACTTGCGGCGTTCCAGCTTGGCAAGATCCCGCATTGCTGCTCTGCAGCGTCGGTTTCGCCTTCCTGAACATCGCATCATATGTGACCTACCTACCAGGTGGAATTCCACGTTACATATGTTGGAGCGGTTGTGTGAGCAGCAGCAAGCAGTAATGGAGTACCAGCTGCATCAGGCGCAAAAAAGTCGCAGTCAGCGCCGCTCAGACTTCACAACCACAGAGTGGGCCACTATGAAGGACGTCTGCCAGGTTTTGCGTCCTTTTGATTATTTCACGCGGATGGCAAGTGCAGATGATGCACTAGTCAGCATGACTGTCCCCCTTATCTGCTTGCTTCAAGAAACCCTGCAAGGGATAAGGGATGATGTGGAAGAGGTGGAGGATGAGGAGTCACCTTTTCCATCAGGTTCTGGACAGTCAGCGCCACGTGGTTCCTCACAAAGGGGTCGGCAGGGGACCCTTTGTGAGGAGGATGAGGAGGAGTCAATGGACGAGGAAGAGCTACATCCAGAGGAGGGAGTTCCACCATTGTCCAGTGGTCAGTGTGTACAGCGAGGGTGGGGTGATGAAGAGCGGGCAGAGATCATGTCTCAAGCAGGGGACAGCGTTTCTGGGCCAGTTGGCAGTCTGCAGCACATGGTTGAGTTCATGTTGCAGTGCCTGAGAGACGACCGCCGCATCGACCACATTCTCAACGTGCCTGATTATTGGGTGTACGCCCTCCTCGATCCTCGCTACCGTGACAATGTCCAAAACCTCATCCCGGCGTTGACACGGGAGCGTAAAATGCGGGAATACCACGACATACTGGTGAATTCCATCATCTTCTCCAGTCCAACTGAGAGGAGTGCTGCTAGTGCTTTACAAAGCAGCTCAGTGCGTCGAGGCAGTGGAGGAGGAGGCTCTGCACAAAGAGGGAGCAGAAGCAGTGCCTCTGCCCAAGGCAAGCCAAGTATGGCACAACTGTGGAAAACTTTTGTGTGCCCGCCCCAAATGTCTACACCATCACCGTCGGCTCCAGTCAGCAGGAGGCAACGGTTCCGTCAGATGGTGACAGACTACATGGCTTGCCCTCTTAGTGTACTCCCAGACGGCTCTTCCCCGTTCAAGTTTTGGGTCTCTAAGCTGGATACATGGCCAGAGCTAAGCCAGTATGCATTGGAGGTGCTGGCTTGCCCTGCGGCTAGTGTCTTATCGGAACGTGTCTTTAGTGCCGCAGGTGGTGTACTAACAGACCGTCACATGCGACTATCCTCCGATAACGTTGACCGGCTTACTTTCCTGAAAATGAACCAGGCCTGGATCTCGCAGGAATTTGCCACTCCTCTGCCTGATTAAGTAATTGGGTGTCATCCAGGTCTCCTGATGTGTTCATCTTTCTACCACCTGAACTGCTATTCCTGGGCTCCAACACCGCCAGTTGCGGCTCAGAAGTGCAGGCTGCACAGTCTAAACATACGACCCAGTGTTATTGGGTTTCAGTAACGTCAGCTGATCCCCAGCTGTGTAGCCGGCAATGTGTCCTGCGACCGCCACGCTGGCACAACAACCTAAATGTAAGGGAACCTGTCCCCCCCCCCTCGGCGTTTGTTACTGAAAGAGCCATCTTGTGCAGCAGTAATGTTGCACAAGGAAAAGGTAGCTCTTTTATTTTAGCTCCTTGCACACGCAGAACTTAACACTTATAAAATGTGTTCACTGATACCGTTATACCGTCCCGGAGCTGGGACTTTCCTTCATAATGTGACGCAGCACAGCCGTCATTCCTACCCCCTTGGTGCCATGCGCTGCCTCCTCAGCGTTGTTTTAGGCTGTCACGGAGCCTGCGCTGTTCTGTTATCCCTTGGCCATGGCCAGTTTGCGCTGCCTGTCTTCTGACATAATTTGGTGTCAGGATGGCTGCGCCTGTGCGCCCGCGCTGCCCGAGAACCCGCCTCGCAGTGTCTTCTGATTGAATCACACTGTGAGCCTGGGATCCATGGGCATGCGCAGTGCATATCTACCATCTCCCTCCGCCTTCTTTAAACTGTGCGCCGTCAGCTGATCCCTAATAGCATGCCACGGCCGTGACGCCGCACAGTCTGAAGAAGAGGGAAGGAGGGGAGTGAGAGTCGAGGATATGCACTGTGCATGTCCATGGATCCAAGGCCCGCAGTGGGATTACAATAAACGACACTGCGAGGTGAGATCTGGAGCAGCGTGGACGCACAGGCACTAACAGCCTGACACCAAATTATGTCAGAAGACAGGCAGTGCTAATTGGGCATGGCCAAGGGATAACAGAACAGCGCAGGCTCCGTGACAGCTTAAAACAACGCTGAGGAGGCAGCACACGGCACCAAGGGGATAGGAATGACAGCTGTGCTGTGTCCCATTACGAAGGAAATTCCCACCTCCGGGACGGTTTTACGGTATAAGGGGACACATTTTTAGTGTTTACTTCTGTGTTTGCAAGGAGCATAATTAAAAGAGCAACCTTTTCCTTTTGCATCCTTAGTGCTGCACAAGATGGCTCTTTCAGCTACAAACGTCTTGGGGGGGGTAAGGGTTCCCTTTCAACTTGCTCCAATCAGGCTTCGGCCTACACTCTGTTCCTCTGCTCCTCCTGCTGTCCCTGGGCTCTAACACTGCCAGTTGGTGCCTGGAAGTGCTGTCTGCACAGTCAACAGTCGCTCCTCTGTTATTGGGGTTCAGTAACGTCAGCTGATCCCCAGCTGTGTGTGCGGCAATACCTCCAATCTGCTCCTCCTGCTGTCCCTGGGCTCTAACACCGCCAGTTGGTGCCTGGAAGTGCTGTCTGCACAGTCAACAGTCGCTCCTCTGTTATTGGGGTTCAGTAACGTCAGCTGATCCCCAGCTGTGTGTGCGGCAATACCTCCAATCTGCTCCTCCTGCTGTCCCTGGGCTCTAACACCGCCAGTTGGTGCCTGGAAGTGCTGTCTGCACAGTCAACAGTCGCTCCTCTGTTATTGGAGTTCAGTAACGTCAGCTGATCCCCAGCTGTGTGTGTGCGGCAATACCTCCAATCTGCTCCTCCTGCTGTCCCTGGACTCTAACACCGCCAGTTGGTGCCTGGAAGTGCTGTCTGCACAGTCAACAGTCGCTCCTCTGTTATTGGGGTTCAGTAACGTCAGCTGATCCCCAGCTGTGTGTGCGGCAATACCTCCAATCTGCTCCTCCTGCTGTCCCTGGGCTCTAACACCGCCAGTTGGTGCCTGGAAGTGCTGTCTGCACAGTCAACAGTCGCTCCTCTGTTATTGGGGTTCAGTAACATCAGCTGATCCCCAGCTGTGTGTGCGGCAATACCTCCAATCTGCTCCTCCTGCTGTCCCTGGGCTCTAACACCGCCAGTTGGTGCCTGGAAGTGCTGTCTGCACAGTCAACAGTCGCTCCTCTGTTATTGGGGTTCAGTAACGTCAGCTGATCCCCAGCTGTGTATCCGGCAACGTGTCATGCGACCGCCACGCTGGCACAACTAAAATGTAAGTGGACCTGTCCCCCCCCCCCAGCGTTTGTTACTGAAAGAGCCACCTTGTGCAGCACTAATACTGCACAAGGAAAAGGTCGCTCTTGAAATTATGCTCCGTGCAAACGCTGAACTACACACTCATGTAATGTGTCCCCTCACACCGTCCAACCGTCCCGGAGGTGGGACTTTCCTTTGTAATGTGACGCAGCACAGCCGTCATTGCTACCCCCTTGGCACCGTGCACTGCCTCCTTAGCGTTGTTTGATTCCGTCATGGACCCTGTGCTGTTATTTTATCCCTTGGCCATGCACAGTTTGCGCTGCCCGTCCTCTGACATCATTTGTTGTCGTCCTGGCTGCGCCTGTGTGTCCACGCTGCCCGAAATGCCACCTCGCAGTGTCGTCTAATGTGATCCCACAGTGGGCCTGGTATCCATGGCCATGCACAGTGCATATACAAGCCTCTCACTCCCCTTCTTCACGCTTCTTCAGACTAGGCACGTCAGCTGATCCCTAATAGCATGCCACGGCCGTGACGCCGCACAGTCTGAAGAAGCAGGAAGGAGGTGAGTGAGAGGCGATGATATGCACTGCGCATGCCCATGGATCCCTGGCCCGCAGTGGGATTACATTAGATGACACTGCGAGGTTGGATCTCGGGCAGCTTGGACGCACAGGCACTGCCAGCCTGACACCTAAATGATGTCAGAAGACGGGCACCGCTAACTGTGCATGGCCAAGGGATAACATTACAGTGCGGGCTCCATGACAGAACCAAACAACGTTGAGGAGATGGCGCACGGCACCAAGGGGGTTGGAATGACGGCTGTGCTGTGTCACATTACAAAGGAAAGTCCCACTTCCGGGACGGTTTGACGGTGTGAGGGGACACATTATATGAGTGTGTACTTCAGCGTTTGCAAGGAGCATAATTTTAGGAGCCACCATTTTCCATGTGCAGTATTACTGCTGTACAAGATGGCTCTTTCAGCAACAAATGCCTGGGGAGGGGGGGGGTTAAAGGTTCCCTTTCAACTTGCTCCACTGCAGGCTTCGGCCTACACTCTGCTCCTCTTTGATTCCCTGGGTTTCAACACTGTCATTTGCCACCTAGAAGTGTTGTCTACACAGAAAAAACACTAGCTGATGTGTCAGTGGGGTTCAGCACCGCCAGCTGTTCCCCTGCTGTGTAGTCGGCAACATGTCCAGCACAAGCCACGCTGGCACAACAGAACAAAAGCTGCCACCAGTGCAGGCTTCGGCCTACACTTTGCTCCTCTCCTCCTCCTGCTGACCCTGGGCTCTAACACCACCAGTTTTTGCCCGGACGTGCTAGCTGCACAGAGAAAAACACCAGTCAATGTGTCAGTGGGGTTCAGCACCGCCAGCTGTTCCCCTGCTGTGTAGCTGGCAATGTGTCCTGCAAACGCCATGCAGGCACCTGAACTGAATTTAAAGGGAACCTGGCCCCACTCCCCCAGGTGTTTCTATGTATAACAGCCACCTAGTACAGCAATACTGCTGCATTTGTACAAGGTGGCTGATTTTTTCTCCTTGCCCACGTTGAATTAAACACGTACAAAATGTGTCTCATTACAGACCATTACAATGTCCCTGAGGTGTGACTTTCCTTTTTAATGACACGCACCACCCCCCTTGGTAGCGCTGCCCGTCTTCTGACATCATTGGTTGGCTGCCTGTGCCTGTGCGTCCGCCCTGCCCGACACAACCCCCCTCGTTGTCTCATATATTTTGGCTGCGAGGGTGTGATTGATGGGCATGTGCAGTGCATATGTTCGCCTGTCTTAACTCATCTCCTTCCGCCTTCTTCAGACTGTGCGGCCTCATGGCCGTGGTAGGCGATAAGGGATCAGCTGAGGCCGCCCAGTCTGAAGCAGGTGTAAGGACATGTGTGAGCGGCAAACATATTTGCTGCACAAGGCCACGAATCCCAGCCACGCAGTGTGATTTTTTGAAAACACACTGCGAGTCTGGGATTCATGGCCATTGCTAACCGCACCGGCCAAGATGAAATGAGGTTAGAAGACAGGCAGCGCTCACAGCGCATGGCCAATGGATCACAATAGCGCAGACTCCTGTACAGCAAATAACAACGCTCAGGAATCTGCGCCCAGCACCTAGGTGTAAATTTTGACACCTGTGCTGCGTCTCCTTAAAATGACAAGTCACGCCTCGACTACTGTTTGACAGTATAATGGGCTAAATAGTGTACGTGTTTTATTCAGCGTGTGCAAGGAGAAAAATTAATAGAGCAACCTTTTACTTGTGCAGCATTAATGCTGCACAAGGTGTGGCTCTTGTACCTTGCAACACCTGAGGGGGGGTTAAAGGTTACCTTTGAAATTGGTTCAACTAGGCTTCGGCCTACACTCTGCTCCTCTCCTCCTCCTGCTGACCCTGGGCTCTAACACCGCTAGTTTTTGCCCGGAAGTCCTAGCTGCACAGAGAAAAACACCAGCCAATGTGTTAGTGGGGTTCAGCACCGCCAGCTGTTCCCCTGCTGTGTAGCCGGCATCGTGTCCAGCACAAGCCACGCTGGCACAACTGACCAAAAGCTGCCACCAGTGCAGGCTTCAGCCTACACTCTGCTCCTCTCCTCCTCCTGCTGACCCTGGGCTCAAACACCGCCAGTTTTTGCCCGGACATGATAGCTGCACAGAGAAGAACACCAGCCAATATGTTAGTGGGGTTCAGCACCGCCAGCTGTTCCCCTGCTGTGTAGCCGGCAACGTGACCTGCAAACGCCACGCAGGCACATGAACTGAAATTGAAGGGAGCCTGCCCCCCACCCCCAGGTGTTTCTATGTATAACAGCCACCTTGTACAGCAGTAATGCTGCATTTGTACAAGGTGGCTGACTTTTTTTCCTTGCCCACGAGGAACTCAACACATACAAAATATGTCTCATTGAGACCATTCCACTGTCCCTGAGGTGTGACTTTCCTTTCTAATGATACGCAGCACCCCCCTTGGTAGCGCTTCCCGTCTTCTGACATCATTGGTTGGCTGGCTGCGCCTGTGCGTCCGCCATGCCTGAAACAATGCTCCTCGTTGTCTTACTTATTTTGACTGCGAGGGTGTGATTGATGGGCACGAGCAGTGCATATCTTCGCCTGTCTTTACTCATCTCCTTCCGCCTTCTTCAGACTGTGCGGCCTCATGGCCGCGGCATGCGAGAAGGATTCAGCTGAGGCCGCCCAGTCTGATGCAGGTGTAAGGACATGAGTGACAGGCGAAAAAATTTACTGCGCAAGGTCAAGAATCCCAGCCCCGTAGTGTGACTTAACCCCTTTACCCCCAAGGGTGGTTTGCACGTTAATGACCGGGCCAATTTTTACAATTCTGACCACTGTCCCTTTGTGAGGTTATAACTCTGGAACGCTTCAACGGATCCCAGTGATTCTGACATTGTTTTCTCGTGACATATTGTACTTCATGACAATGGTAAAATTTATTTGATATTACCTGCGTTTATTTGTGAAAAAAATGGAAATATGGCGAAAATTTTGAAAATTTTGCAATTTTCCAACTTTGAATTTTTATGCAATTAAATCACAGAGATATGTCACACAAAATACTTAATAAGTAACATTTCCCACATGTCTACTTTACATCAGCACAATTTTGGAACCAAAATTTTTTTATGTTAGGGAGTTATAAGGGTTAAAAGTTGACCAGCAATTTCTCATTTCTACAACACCATTTTATTTTAGGGACCACATCTCATTTGAAGTCATTTTGAGGGGTCTATATGATAGAAAATACCCAAGTGTGACACCATTCTAAAAACTACACCCCTCAAGGTGCTCAAAACCATATTCAAGAAGTTTATTAACCCTTCTGGTGCTTCACAGGAATTTTTTGAATGTTTAAATAAAAATGAACATTTAACTTTTTTTCACAAAAAATTTAATTCAGCTCCAATTTGTTTAATTTTACCAAGGGTAACAGGAGAAAATAGACCCCAAACATTGTTGTACAATTTGTCCTGAGCACGACAATACCCCACATGTGGGGGTAAACCACTGTTTGGGCGCATGGCAGAGCTCGGAAGCGAAGGAGCGCCATTTGACTTTTCAATGCAAACTTGACTGGAATTGAGATGGGACGCCATGTTTCGTTTGGAGAGCCCCTGATGTGCCTAAACATTGAAACCCCCCACAAGTGACACCATTTTGGAAAGTAGACCCCTTAAGGAACTTATCTAGATGTGTGGTGAGCACTTTGACCCACCAAGTGCTTCACAGAAGTTTATAATGTAGAACCGTAAAAATAAAAAATCATATTTTTTCACAAAAATTAACTTTCCGCCCCCAATTTTTTATTTTCCCAAGGGTAAGAGAAGAAATTGGACCCCAAAAGTTGTTGTACAATTTGTCCTGAGTACGCTGATACCCCGTATGTGGGGGTAAACCACTGTTTGGGCGGATGGGAGAGCTCGGAAGGGAAGGAGCGCCGTTTGACTTTTCAATGCAAAATTGACAGGAATTGAGATGGGACGCCATGTTGCGTTTGGAGAGCCACTGATGTGCCTAAACATTGAAACCCCCCACAAGTGACACCATTTTGGAAAGTAGACCCCCCAAGGAACTTATCTAGATGTGTGGTGAGCACTTTGACCCACCAAGTGCTTCACAGAAGTTTATAATGCAGAGCCGTAAAAATAAAACAAAAAATTTTTTCCCACAAAAATTATTTTTTAGCCCCCAGTTTTGTATTTTCCCGAGGGTAACAGGAGAAATTGGACCCCAAAATTTGTTGTCCAATTTGTTCTGAGTGCGCTGATACCCCATATGTGGGGGGGAACCACTGTTTGGGCGCATGGGAGGGCTCGGAAGGGAAGGAGCTCCATTTGGAATGCAGGCTTAGATGGAATGGTCTGCAGGTGTCACATTGCATTTGCAGAGGCCCTAATGTACCGAAACAGTAGAAACCCCCCACAAGAGACACCATTTTGGAAACTAGACCCCCTAAGGAACTCATCTAGATGTGTTGTGAGAGCTTTGAACCCCCAAGTGTTTCACTACAGTTTGTAACGCAGAGCCGTGAAAATTGAAAAAAAAAATCTTTCCCCAAAAAATTATTTTTTAGCCCCCAGTTTTGTATTTTCCCAAGGGTAACAGGAGAAATTGGACCCCAAAAGTTGTTGTCCTATTTGTCCTGAGTACGCTGATACCCCATATGTTGGGGTAAACCCCTGTTTGGGCACACGGGAGAGCTCGGAAGGGATGGAGCACGGTTTTACTTTTTCAACGCAGAATTGGCTGGAATTGAGATCGGACGCCATGTCGCGTTTGGAGAGCCCCTGATGTGCCTAAACAGTGGAAACCCCCCAATTATAACTGAAACCCTAATCCAAACACACCCCTAACCCTAATCCCAACATTAACCCTAACCACACCTCTAACCCTGACACACACCTAACCCTAATCCCAACCCTATTCCCAACTGTAAGTGTAATCTAAACCCTAACCGTAACTTTAGCCCCAACCCTAACTGTAGCCTTAACCCTAGCCCCAACCCTAACTTTAGCCCCAACCCAAACTGTAGCCCTAGCCCTAACCATAGCCCTAACCCTAACTTTAGCCCCAACCCTAACTGTAGCCTTAACACTAGCCCTAACCATAGCCCTAACCCTAGCCCTAGCCCTAGCCCTAACCCTAACCCTAACCCAAGCCCTAGCCCTAACCCTAGCCCTAACCCTAGCCCTAACCCTAACCCTAGCCCTAACCCTAGCCCTAACCCTAGCCCTAACCCTAACCCTAACCCTAGCCCTAACCCTAGCCCTAACCCTAGCCCTAGCCCAAACCCTAACCCTAGCCCAAACCCTAACCCTAGCCCTAGCCCTAACCCTAATGGAAAAATGGAAATAAATACATTTTTTTAATTTTTCCCTAACTAAGGGGGTGATGAAGGGGGGTTTGATTTACTTCTATAGCGGGTTTTTTAGCGGATTTTTATGATTGGCTGCCGTCACACACTGAAAGACGCTTTTTATTGCAAAAAATATTTTTTGCGTTACCACATTTTGAGAGCTATAATTTTTCCATATTTTGGTTCACAGAGTCATGTGAGGTCTTGTTTTTTGCGGGACGAGTTGACATTTTTATTGGTAACATTGTCGGGCACGTTACATTTTTTGATCGCTTTTTATTCCGATTTTTGCGAGGCAGAATGACCAAAAACCAGCTATTCATGAATTTCTTTTGGGGGAGGCGTTTATACCGTTCCGCGTTTGGTAAAATTGATAAAGCAGTTTTATTCTTCGGGTCAGTACGATTACAGCGGCACCTCATTTATATCATTTTTTTATGTTTTGGCGCTTTTATACGATAAAAACTATTTTATAGAAAAAATAATTATTTTTGCATCGCTTTATTCTCAGGACTATAACTTTTTTTTTTTGCTGATGATGCTGTATGGCGGCTCGTTTTTTGCGGGACAAGATGACGCTTTCAGCGGTATCATGGTTATTTATATCTGTCTTTTTGATCGCGTGTTATTCCACTTTTTGTTCGGCGGTATGATAATAAAGCGTTGTTTTTTGCCTCGTTTTTTTTTTTTTTTCTTACGGTGTTTACTGAAGGGGTTAACTAGTGGGCCAGTTTTATAGGTCGGGTCGTTACGGATGCGGCGATACTAAATATGTGTACTTTTATTGTTTTTTTTTTATTTAGATAAAGAAATGTATTTAGGGGAATAATATATTTTAATTTTTTTTTCATTATTTAGGAATATTTTTTTTAATTTTTTTTTACACATTTTGAAAATTTTTTTTTTAACTTTTTTACATTGTCCCAGGGGGGGACATCACAGATCAGTGATCTGACAGTGTGCACAGCACTCTGTCAGATCACTGATCTGACTAGCAGCGCTGCAGCCTTCACAGTGCCTGCTCTGAGCAGGCTCTGTGAAGCCACCTCCCTCCCTGCAGGACCCGGATCCGCGGCCATCTTGGATCCGGGGCTGGAGGAAGCAGGTAGGGAGGTGAGACCCTCGCAGCAACGCGATCACATCGCGTTGCTGCGGGGGGCTCAGGGAAGCCCGCAGGGAGCCCCCTCCCTGCGGGAAGCTTCCCTATACCGCCGGCACATCGCGATCATCTTTGATCGCGGTGTGCCAGGGGTTAATGTGCCGGGGGCGGTCCGTGACCGCTCCTGGCACATAGTGCCGGATGTCAGCTGCGATAAACAGCTGACACCCGGCCGCGATCGGCGGCGCTCCCCCCGTGAGCGCCGCCGATCGCGCTGGACGTACTATCCCGTCCGTGGTCATGGGGGCCCACCCCACCTCGACGGGATAGTACGTCCCATGTCAGAAAGGGGTTAAAGAAAAGACACTGCGGGTCTGGGTTTCATGGCCATCGCTAACCGCACCGGCCAACATGAAATGAGGTCAGAAGACAGGCAGCGCTCACAGCGCATGGCCAAGGGATAACAAGAGCGCAGACTCCTGTACAGCAAATAACAACGCTCAGGAAGCTGCGCCCATGCACCAAGGTGTTATTTTGGACACCTGTGCTGCGTCTCCTTAAAGGGAACCTGTCACCCCGTTTTTTCAGTAGGAGATAAAAATACTGTTAAATAGGGCCTGAGCTGTGCTTTACAATAGGGTATTTTTTGTCCCCTGATTCCCTACCTATGCTGCCAAAATACCTTACAAAAGTGGCCTTTTTTGCCTGTCAATCAGGCTGGTCAGGTCGGATGGGCGTGGTCACAGCACTGTTTCTTCCCCCAGATCTTGCTTATGTTCCCGTTGGTGGCGTAGTGCTTCTCGCATGCGCAAGTGCCAAATGCACTGCGCAGCTGTAGAAAAAGAGCGCGCTCGCCGCTATTTAGCGGTTTCTCGGTGGGCACTGCCATCTTCCTGAGGCCGCGCGTGCGCAGATGGAGTCTCCTGCTTCCCAGGGCTTCAGGAAAATGGCCGCGGGATGCCGCGCGTGCGCAGATGGACATCGCGGCGGCCATTTTCCTGAAGCCGAGTTCGAATCTCGGCTTCAGGAAAATGGCCGCCGCGATGTCCATCTGCGCATGCGCGGCATCCCGCGGCCATTTTCCTAAAGCCCCGGGAAGCAGGGGACTCCATCTGCGCACGCGCGGCCTCAGGAAGATGGCCGCGCCCGCCGAGAATCCGCTGAATAGCGGCGAGCGTGCTCTTTTTCTACAGCTGCGCAGTGCATTCGGCACTTGCACATGCGAGAAGCACTACGCCACCAACGGGAACATAAGCAAGATCTGGGGGAAGAAACAGCGCTGTGACCACGCCCATCCGACCTGACCAGCCTGATTGACAGGCGAAAAAGGACACTTTTGTAAGGTATTTCGGCAGCATAGGTAGGGAATCAGGGGACAAAAAATACCCTATTGTGAAGCACAGCTCAGGCCCTATTTAACAGTATTTTTATCTCCTACTGAAAAAACGGGGTGACAGGTTCCCTTTAAAAAGACAAGTCACGCCTCCACTACTGTTTGACAGTATAATGGGCTAAATAGTGTACGTGTTTTATTCAGCGTGTGCAAGGAGAAAAATTAATAGAGCAACCTTTTACTTGTGCAGCATTAATGCTGCACAAGGTGTGGCTCTTGTACCTTGCAACACCTGAGGGGGGGTTAAAGGTTACCTTTGAAATTGGTTCAACTAGGCTTCGGCCTACACTCTGCTCCTCTCCTCCTCCTGCTGACCCTGGGCTCTAACACCGCTAGTTTTTGCCCGGAAGTCCTAGCTGCACAGAGAAAAACACCAGCCAATGTGTTAGTGGGGTTCAGCACCGCCAGCTGTTCCCCTGCTGTGTAGCCGGCATCGTGTCCAGCACAAGCCACGCTGGCACAACTGACCAAAAGCTGCCACCAGTGCAGGCTTCGGCCTACACTCTGCTCCTCTCCTCCTCCTGCTGACCCTGGGCTCAAACACCGCCAGTTTTTGCCCGGACATGATAGCTGCACAGAGAAGAACACCAGCCAATATGTTAGTGGGGTTCAGCACCGCCAGCTGTTCCCCTGCTGTGTAGCCGGCAACGTGACCTGCAAACGCCACGCAGGCACATGAACTGAAATTGAAGGGAGCCTGCCCCCCACCCCCAGGTGTTTCTATGTATAACAGCCACCTTGTACAGCAGTAATGCTGCATTTGTACAAGGTGGCTGACTTTTTTTCCTTGCCCACGAGGAACTCAACACATACAAAATATGTCTCATTGAGACCATTCCACTGTCCCTGAGGTGTGACTTTCCTTTCTAATGATACGCAGCACCCCCCTTGGTAGCGCTTCCCGTCTTCTGACATCATTGGTTGGCTGGCTGCGCCTGTGCGTCCGCCATGCCTGAAACAATGCTCCTCGTTGTCTTACTTATTTTGACTGCGAGGGTGTGATTGATGGGCACGAGCAGTGCATATCTTCGCCTGTCTTTACTCATCTCCTTCCGCCTTCTTCAGACTGTGCGGCCTCATGGCCGCGGCATGCGAGAAGGATTCAGCTGAGGCCGCCCAGTCTGATGCAGGTGTAAGGACATGAGTGACAGGCGAAAAAATTTACTGCGCAAGGTCAAGAATCCCAGCCCCGTAGTGTGACTTAACCCCTTTACCCCCAAGGGTGGTTTGCACGTTAATGACCGGGCCAATTTTTACAATTCTGACCACTGTCCCTTTGTGAGGTTATAACTCTGGAACGCTTCAACGGATCCCAGTGATTCTGACATTGTTTTCTCGTGACATATTGTACTTCATGACAATGGTAAAATTTATTTGATATTACCTGCGTTTATTTGTGAAAAAAATGGAAATATGGCGAAAATTTTGAAAATTTTGCAATTTTCCAACTTTGAATTTTTATGCAATTAAATCACAGAGATATGTCACACAAAATACTTAATAAGTAACATTTCCCACATGTCTACTTTACATCAGCACAATTTTGGAACCAAAATTTTTTTATGTTAGGGAGTTATAAGGGTTAAAAGTTGACCAGCAATTTCTCATTTCTACAACACCATTTTATTTTAGGGACCACATCTCATTTGAAGTCATTTTGAGGGGTCTATATGATAGAAAATACCCAAGTGTGACACCATTCTAAAAACTACACCCCTCAAGGTGCTCAAAACCATATTCAAGAAGTTTATTAACCCTTCTGGTGCTTCACAGGAATTTTTTGAATGTTTAAATAAAAATGAACATTTAACTTTTTTTCACAAAAAATTTAATTCAGCTCCAATTTGTTTAATTTTACCAAGGGTAACAGGAGAAAATAGACCCCAAACATTGTTGTACAATTTGTCCTGAGCACGACAATACCCCACATGTGGGGGTAAACCACTGTTTGGGCGCATGGCAGAGCTCGGAAGCGAAGGAGCGCCATTTGACTTTTCAATGCAAACTTGACTGGAATTGAGATGGGACGCCATGTTTCGTTTGGAGAGCCCCTGATGTGCCTAAACATTGAAACCCCCCACAAGTGACACCATTTTGGAAAGTAGACCCCTTAAGGAACTTATCTAGATGTGTGGTGAGCACTTTGACCCACCAAGTGCTTCACAGAAGTTTATAATGTAGAACCGTAAAAATAAAAAATCATATTTTTTCACAAAAATTAACTTTCCGCCCCCAATTTTTTATTTTCCCAAGGGTAAGAGAAGAAATTGGACCCCAAAAGTTGTTGTACAATTTGTCCTGAGTACGCTGATACCCCGTATGTGGGGGTAAACCACTGTTTGGGCGGATGGGAGAGCTCGGAAGGGAAGGAGCGCCGTTTGACTTTTCAATGCAAAATTGACAGGAATTGAGATGGGACGCCATGTTGCGTTTGGAGAGCCACTGATGTGCCTAAACATTGAAACCCCCCACAAGTGACACCATTTTGGAAAGTAGACCCCCCAAGGAACTTATCTAGATGTGTGGTGAGCACTTTGACCCACCAAGTGCTTCACAGAAGTTTATAATGCAGAGCCGTAAAAATAAAACAAAAAATTTTTCCCACAAAAATTATTTTTTAGCCCCCAGTTTTGTATTTTCCCGAGGGTAACAGGAGAAAGTGGACCCCAAAATTTGTGGCCCAATTTGTCCTGAGTGCGTTGATACACCATATGTGGGGGGAACCACTGTTTGGGTGCATGGGAGGGTTCGGAAGGGAAGGAGTGCCATTTGAATGCAGACTTAGATGGAATGGTCTGCAGGTGTCACATTGCGTTTGCAGAGCCCCTAATGTAGCTAAACAGTAGAAACCCCCCACAAGTGACACTATTTTGGAAAGTAGACCCCCTAAGGAACTTATCTACATGTGTGGTGAGCACTTTGACCCACCAAGGGCTTCACAGAAGTTTATAATGGAGAGCCGTAAAAATAAAACAAAAATTTTTTCCCACAAAAATTATTTTTTAGCCCCCAGTTTTGTATTTTCCCGAGGGTAACAGGAGAAATTGGACCCCAAAATTTGTTGTCCAATTTGTTCTGAGTGCGCTGATACCCCATATGTGGGGGGGAACCACTGTTTGGGCGCATGGGAGGGCTCGGAAGGGAAGGAGCTCCATTTGGAATGCAGGCTTAGATGGAATGGTCTGCAGGTGTCACATTGCATTTGCAGAGGCCCTAATGTACCGAAACAGTAGAAACCCCCCACAAGAGACACCATTTTGGAAACTAGACCCCCTAAGGAACTCATCTAGATGTGTTGTGAGAGCTTTGAACCCCCAAGTGTTTCACTACAGTTTGTAACGCAGAGCCGTGAAAATTGAAAAAAAAAATCTTTCCCCAAAAAATTATTTTTTAGCCCCCAGTTTTGTATTTTCCCAAGGGTAACAGGAGAAATTGGACCCCAAAAGTTGTTGTCCTATTTGTCCTGAGTACGCTGATACCCCATATGTTGGGGTAAACCCCTGTTTGGGCACACGGGAGAGCTCGGAAGGGAAGGAGCACGGTTTTACTTTTTCAACGCAGAATTGGCTGGAATTGAGATCGGACGCCATGTCGCGTTTGGAGAGCCCCTGATGTGCCTAAACAGTGGAAACCCCCCAATTATAACTGAAACCCTAATCCAAACACACCCCTAACCCTAATCCCAACATTAACCCTAACCACACCTCTAACCCTGACACACACCTAACCCTAATCCCAACCCTATTCCCAACTGTAAGTGTAATCTAAACCCTAACCGTAACTTTAGCCCCAACCCTAACTGTAGCCTTAACCCTAGCCCCAACCCTAACTTTAGCCCCAACCCAAACTGTAGCCCTAGCCCTAACCATAGCCCTAACCCTAACTTTAGCCCCAACCCTAACTGTAGCCTTAACACTAGCCCTAACCATAGCCCTAACCCTAGCCCTAGCCCTAGCCCTAACCCTAACCCTAACCCAAGCCCTAGCCCTAACCCTAGCCCTAACCCTAGCCCTAACCCTAACCCTAGCCCTAACCCTAGCCCTAACCCTAGCCCTAACCCTAACCCTAACCCTAGCCCTAACCCTAGCCCTAACCCTAGCCCTAGCCCAAACCCTAACCCTAGCCCAAACCCTAACCCTAGCCCTAGCCCTAACCCTAATGGAAAAATGGAAATAAATACATTTTTTTAATTTTTCCCTAACTAAGGGGGTGATGAAGGGGGGTTTGATTTACTTCTATAGCGGGTTTTTTAGCGGATTTTTATGATTGGCTGCCGTCACACACTGAAAGACGCTTTTTATTGCAAAAAATATTTTTTGCGTTACCACATTTTGAGAGCTATAATTTTTCCATATTTTGGTTCACAGAGTCATGTGAGGTCTTGTTTTTTGCGGGACGAGTTGACATTTTTATTGGTAACATTGTCGGGCACGTTACATTTTTTGATCGCTTTTTATTCCGATTTTTGCGAGGCAGAATGACCAAAAACCAGCTATTCATGAATTTCTTTTGGGGGAGGCGTTTATACCGTTCCGCGTTTGGTAAAATTGATAAAGCAGTTTTATTCTTCGGGTCAGTACGATTACAGCGGCACCTCATTTATATCATTTTTTTATGTTTTGGCGCTTTTATACGATAAAAACTATTTTATAGAAAAAATAATTATTTTTGCATCGCTTTATTCTCAGGACTATAATTTTTTTTTTTGCTGATGATGCTGTATGGCGGCTCGTTTTTTGCGGGACAAGATGACGCTTTCAGCGGTATCATGGTTATTTATATCTGTCTTTTTGATCGCGTGTTATTCCACTTTTTGTTCGGCGGTATGATAATAAAGCGTTGTTTTTTGCCTCGTTTTTTTTTTTTTTTCTTACGGTGTTTACTGAAGGGGTTAACTAGTGGGCCAGTTTTATAGGTCGGGTCGTTACGGATGCGGCGATACTAAATATGTGTACTTTTATTGTTTTTTTTTTATTTAGATAAAGAAATGTATTTAGGGGAATAATATATTTTAATTTTTTTTTCATTATTTAGGAATATTTTTTTTAATTTTTTTTTACACATTTTGAAATTTTTTTTTTTAACTTTTTTACATTGTCCCAGGGGGGGACATCACAGATCAGTGATCTGACAGTGTGCACAGCACTCTGTCAGATCACTGATCTGACTAGCAGCGCTGCAGCCTTCACAGTGCCTGCTCTGAGCAGGCTCTGTGAAGCCACCTCCCTCCCTGCAGGACCCGGATCCGCGGCCATCTTGGATCCGGGGCTGGAGGAAGCAGGTAGGGAGGTGAGACCCTCGCAGCAACGCGATCACATTGCGTTGCTGCGGGGGGCTCAGGGAAGCCCGCAGGGAGCCCCCTCCCTGCGGGAAGCTTCCCTATACCGCCGGCACATCGCGATCATCTTTGATCGCGGTGTGCCAGGGGTTAATGTGCCGGGGGCGGTCCGTGACCGCTCCTGGCACATAGTGCCGGATGTCAGCTGCGATAAACAGCTGACACCCGGCCGCGATCGGCGGCGCTCCCCCCGTGAGCGCCGCCGATCGCGCTGGACGTACTATCCCGTCCGTGGTCATGGGGGCCCACCCCACCTCGACGGGATAGTACGTCCCATGTCAGAAAGGGGTTAAAGAAAAGACACTGCGGGTCTGGGTTTCATGGCCATCGCTAACCGCACCGGCCAACATGAAATGAGGTCAGAAGACAGGCAGCGCTCACAGCGCATGGCCAAGGGATAACAAGAGCGCAGACTCCTGTACAGCAAATAACAACGCTCAGGAAGCTGCGCCCATGCACCAAGGTGTTATTTTGGACACCTGTGCTGCGTCTCCTTAAAGGGAACCTGTCACCCCGTTTTTTCAGTAGGAGATAAAAATACTGTTAAATAGGGCCTGAGCTGTGCTTTACAATAGGGTATTTTTTGTCCCCTGATTCCCTACCTATGCTGCCAAAATACCTTACAAAAGTGGCCTTTTTTGCCTGTCAATCAGGCTGGTCAGGTCGGATGGGCGTGGTCACAGCACTGTTTCTTCCCCCAGATCTTGCTTATGTTCCCGTTGGTGGCGTAGTGCTTCTCGCATGCGCAAGTGCCAAATGCACTGCGCAGCTGTAGAAAAAGAGCGCGCTCGCCGCTATTTAGCGGTTTCTCGGTGGGCACTGCCATCTTCCTGAGGCCGCGCATGCGCAGATGGAGTCTCCTGCTTCCCAGGGCTTCAGGAAAATGGCCGCGGGATGCCGTGCGTGCGCAGATGGACATCGCGGCGGCCATTTTCCTGAAGCCGAGTTCGAATCTCGGCTTCAGGAAAATGGCCGCCGCGATGTCCATCTGCGCATGCGCGGCATCCCGCGGCCATTTTCCTAAAGCCCCGGGAAGCAGGGGACTCCATCTGCGCACGCGCGGCCTCAGGAAGATGGCCGCGCCCGCCGAGAATCCGCTGAATAGCGGCGAGCGTGCTCTTTTTCTACAGCTGCGCAGTGCATTCGGCACTTGCACATGCGAGAAGCACTACGCCACCAACGGGAACATAAGCAAGATCTGGGGGAAGAAACAGCGCTGTGACCACGCCCATCCGACCTGACCAGCCTGATTGACAGGCGAAAAAGGACACTTTTGTAAGGTATTTCGGCAGCATAGGTAGGGAATCAGGGGACAAAAAATACCCTATTGTGAAGCACAGCTCAGGCCCTATTTAACAGTATTTTTATCTCCTACTGAAAAAACGGGGTGACAGGTTCCCTTTAAAAAGACAAGTCACGCCTCCACTACTGTTTGACAGTATAATGGGCTAAATAGTGTACGTGTTTTATTCAGCGTGTGCAAGGAGCAAAATTAATAGAGCAACCTTTTACTTGTGCAGCATTAATGCTGCACAAGGTGTGGCTCTTGTACCTTGCAACACCTGAGGGGGGGTTAAAGGTTACCTTTGAAATTGGTTCAACTAGGCTTCGGCCTACACTCTGCTCCTCTCCTCCTCCTGCTGACCCTGGGCTCTAACACCACTAGTTTTTGCCCGGAAGTGCTAGCTGCACAGAGAAAAACACCAGCCAATGTGTTAGTGGGGTTCAGCACCGCCAGCTGTTCACCTGCTGTGTAGCCGGCATCGTGTCCAGCACAAGCCACGCTGGCACAACTGACCAAAAGCTGCCACCAGTGCAGGCTTCGGCCTACACTCTGCTCCTCTCATCCTCCTGCTGCCCCTGGGCTCAAACACCACTAGTTTTTGCCCAGAAGTGCTAGCTGCACAGAGAAAAACAGCAGCCAATGTGTTAGTGGGGTTCAGCACCGCCAGCTGTTCCCCTGCTGTGTAGCCGGCAACGTGACCTGCAAACGCCACGCAGGCACATGAAGGGAGCCTGCCCCCCACCCCCAGGTGTTTCTATGTATAACAGCCACCTTGTACAGCAGTACTGCTGCATTTGTACAAGGTGGCTGACTTTTTCTCCTTGCCCACGTGGAACTCAACACGTACAAAATGTGTCTCATTAGAGACCATTACAATGTCCCTGAGGTGTGACTTTCCTTTTTAATGACACGCAGCACCCCCATCTTCTGACATCATTGGTTGGCTGGCTGTGCATGTGCGTCCGCCCTGCCCGACACAACGCCCCTCGTTGTCTCATATATTTTGACTGCGAGGGTGTGATTGATGGGCACGAGCAGTGCATATCTTCGCCTGTCTTCACTCCCCTCCTTCCGCCTTCTTCAGACTGTGCAGCCTCATGGCCGTGGCAGGCGATAAGGGATCAGCTGAGGCCGCCCAGTCTGAAGCAGGTGTAAGGACATGTGTGAGCGGCGAACATATTTACTGCACAAGGCCACGAATCCCAGCACCGCAGTGTGACTTTATGAAAAGGCACTGTGGGTCTGGGATTTATGGCCATCGTTAACCGCAGCGGCCAACATGAAATGAGGTCATAAGACGGGCAGCGCTAACAGGGCATTGCCAAGGGATAACACAAGAGCGCAGACTCCTGTACAGCAAATAACAACGCTCAGGAAGCTGCGCCAAGCACCAAGGCGTTATTTGGGACACCTGTGCTGCGTCTCCTTAAAAAGACAAGTCACGCCTCCTCTACAGTTTGACTGTAGAATGGGCTAAATTGTGTACGTCTTTCATTCAGCGTGTACAAGTAGACAAATTAATAGAGCAACCTTTGACTTGTGCAGCATTAATACTGCACAAGGTGTGTCTCTTGTACTTTGTAACACCTGAGGGGGGGTTAAAGGTTTCCTTTGAAATTGGTTCAACTAGGCTTCAGCCTACACTCTGCTCCTCTCCTCCTCCTGCTGCCCCTGGGCTCTAACACCGCTAGTTTTTGCCCGGAAGTGCTAGCTGCACAGAGAAAAACACCCGCCATTGTGTCAGTGGGGTTCAGCAACGCCAGCTGTTCCCCCACTCTGTAGCCGGCAGTGTCCTGCAAACGCAACGCAGACACAAAGCTGCCTCCAGTGCAGGCTTCGGCCTACACTCTGCTCCCCCTGCTTACCCTTTTCTCCAACACCGCTAGTTGGGGCTCTAGGAAGACAATCTTTAATAGGCAACGCATCCGGGTTCCAGCACCGCCAGCTGGTTCTCGGCAGTGTTTTTGTCACGGGTACTCCCTCGTGCCCAGCCTGGTTCCAGCACCGTCAGCTGTTTCCGGGTAGTGTCAAGCTCACTGAGATGCCTATGCTTGCCCCGTCGTGTTGCGGTCGGGTTAGCCAACTCCAGGGTGCCTACAGTTTAGGAGCTTCCTATGTGGGCTGCGTGAATTGGTAGTCAAGGCTGGTTCTGTAGTGCCAGTAGGCCAAGCTCCCCCTGTAGGACTGTTGGTGTTTGGTAACTGCGGCTGCCTCGCGGCCTAGCTGTTCTCTCCTCTCCTGTGGACCTTCTGGTCCACCACCTGGTTCCAGCACCGTCAGGTGGTTCCGGGCCGAGCCTCTGGCTTAGGTGTCTCCTCCTGGGTATCCGAGTTCCGCCAACGTCAGGCGGTCCTTGGTAGTGCTTTTAAGCGCGGGCACCTACAGCTTAGTAACCGGGTTCCAGCACCGTCAGCTGGTCCTCGGTCGTGCCATTGGCTCTTGCACACTGGGGCCACGCATCCGGGTTCCAGCACCGCAAGCTGGTTCTCGGCAGTGTTTTTGTCACGGGTACTCCCTCGTGCCCAGCCTGGTTCCAGCACCGTCAGCTGTTTCCGGGTAGTGTCAAGCTCACTGAGACGCCTATGCTTGCCCCGTCGTGTTGCGGTCGGGTTAGCCAACTCCAGGGTGCCTCCAGTTTAGGAGCTTCCTATGTGGGCTGCGTGAATTGGTAGTCAAGGCTGGTTCTGTAGTGCAGTAATAATAATAATCTTTGTTTTTATATAGCGCTAACATATTCCGCAGCGCTTTACATTTTGCACACATTATCATCACTGTCCCCAATGGGGCTCACAATCTAAATTCCCTATCAGTATGTCTTTGGAATGTGGGAGGAAACCGAAGTGCCCGGAGGAAACCCACGCAAACACGGAGAGAACATACAAACTCTTTGCAGATGTGTCCTTGGTGGGGTTTGAACCCAGGACTCCAGCGCTGCAAGGCTGCAGTGCTAAACACTGCGCCACCGTGCCACGTGCACGTGCCGCGTGCAGTAGGCCAAGCTCCCCCTGTAGGACTGTTGGTGTTCGGTAACTGCGGCTGCCTCGCGGCCTAGCTATTCTCTCCTCTCCTGTGGACCTTCTGGTCCACCACCTGGTTCCAGCACCGTCAGCTGGTTCCGGGCCGAGCCTCTGGCTTAGGTGCCTCCTCCTGGGTATCCGAGTTCCGCCAACGTCAGGCGGTCCTTGGTAGTGCTTTTAAGCGCGGGCACCTACAGCTTAGTAACCGGGTTCCAGCACCGTCAGCTGGTCCTCGGTCGTGCCATTGGCTCTTGCACACTGGGGCCACGCATCCGGGTTCCAGCACCGCCAGCTGGTTCTCGGCAGTGTTTTTGTCACGGGTACTCCCTCGTGCCCAGCCTGGTTCCAGCACCGTCAGCTGTTTCCGGGTAGTGTCAAGCTCACTGAGACGCCTATGCTTGCCCCGTCGTGTTGCGGTCGGGTTAGCCAACTCCAGGGTGCCTCCAGTTTAGGAGCTTCCTATGTGGGCTGCGTGAATTGGTAGTCAAGGCTGGTTCTGTAGTGCCAGTAGGCCAAGCTCCCCCTGTAGGACTGTTGGTGTTCGGTAACTGCGGCTGCCTCGCGGCCTAGCTGTTCTCTCCTCTCCTGTGGACCTTGTGGTCTACCACCTGGTTCCAGCACTGTCAGCTGGTTCTCGGCAGTGTCTTTTGCTCTTGTACCTTCTGCTCCCCATCCTGGTTCCAGTACCGTCAGCTGGTTCCGGGCAGAGCCTTTGGCTTAGGTGCCTCCTTCTGGGTATCCAAGTTCCACCAACGTCAGGTGGTCCTTGGTAGAACATATATACGAAAAGCGGCTTAGAAAGCCTTAGCCAGCTCACCAACCAGACCAGCAGTAATGGAGCACGAGAGTCCGTCTTGATCCAAACGTCCAGCAACAGCAAATCCAACAGAAAATAGATACTCCAGCTCCGATAAAAACTTGAAATCTTTAATAATCCAAATGGTTAAAATAGATAATCCTTACATGTGGTGGACCAAACAGGTGTTTGTAATAAATAAGGCTACGCGTTTCGACCTAAATCGGTCTTACTCATGCCTGTGTTACATTGCAAATGAAAGTTACACATATAGTGTTCCTAGACAGAAGGTTCCGCCCTCTCCACATCACATGATCTCTAGTGAAAGGTCCTACAAGGTCCTACAAACACATATGTGATATACAATTTAAAACAATAACACTAAACAATTAGCAATAGTAGTATAATAATTCGTTTCTTTTGTTTAACCCTGATGGAAATCGAGTGTTGAGATTAAAAATCCAGAACGCCTCTCTTGTGAGTAGACGTCTTTTTATGTCTCCTCCTCGATTAGGCGGATAGATTTTTTCTATGCCATGCACTTTAAAGGATGAAGTATCACCATTATGCATCGTACGAAAATGTTTTGCAGCCATTGATATATTTCTATTAGTCATATTACACATATTGACATCTTTCAGGTGCTCTGTAATGCGAGTTTTTAATTTGCGCGATGTGCAGCCCACATAGGATTTCTGACATGTAGTGCACTCTATTTCATAGACTACATTTTTTGTATGACAATTTATAAAGCTATTTATATTATAGCTTTTAGATTTATCAGAGTTCCAGAATTTATTTCCCAGCTGCGCATGAATACAAGTGCTGCACGCTGCGGTACCGCATTTAAAGAAACCCTTGCAGTCTAACCAAGTAGTGGACTTAGATTTAGTTTTAGATTGAAGGGAATTAGGGGCAATTATATCACCAATGGTTTGTGCCCTTCTAGCAACTATATTTACACCATCCTTTAATAAATGTGATAGCCCTTCATCTTCATATAGAATAGGTAATCTGTTATTGATAATATTTCTGATTAAATTAAACTGTGGGGAAAATTGTAAACATAAATGTAAATTATTTGCATATTTTCTGTTTTTATTTTTATTGTCATTAGTACCTTTTTTGATTTTAGAAGGGACTAGAAGGTCCTCCCTTTGTTTTTTCTCCACTATATTAATGGCCCTATTCAGTGTCCAATTTGGATAGTTTCTAGCTTTTAGCTTGGTTTTTAGTTCCTGGAACTCTTTTGATTGATCCTCTTTTTTTGCTGCAATTTCGTTTCAGCCTAGTGAACTCCCCCACTGGTATGGATTTTATAGTGTGAGATGGGTGACTACTATTAGCATGTAGAATTGTATTGCTGCTAATTGGTTTTATATGAGTTCGACTAGTGATTTCTTCGCCAACAGTACCACTTAGCTCCAGATCTAAAAAAGAAATGGATTTGTTGTCCTGAACAAAAGTGAATTTTATACCAAAATTATTAGAATTAATGTATTCCACAAATCCCGGTATGGCAGACACATCACCCCCCCAAATAATGAGGGTGTCATCTATGTATCTGCCATACCAGGAGATGTGGTCAACAAAGGGGTTCTCAGCAGCATAAATAAATTCTTGTTCCCAATAAGCCATTGTCAGATTTGCCAGAGATGGTGAGTATTTTGCCCCCATTGAGACACCCGACTTCTGAATATATATTTCACCATCAAATGAAAAAATATTATGTTCCATAAGAAAATACGTTACTCTCAATAGAAAATCTATCAGGTTTTGAGAGTATTGACCATAATCTTTTAAATGGAACTCCAGCGCTTTCATGGCTACATTATGGGGTATGCTTGTGTATAACGAGATTACATCACAACTGAGCCAGGTGTGATTAACCTCCCATTTACGATTTTTAAATGTTTTTAAAATTTCTCTGGAGTCTTTCACATATCCTGGCATTTTTTTCACCAAAGGTTGCAATAATGAGTCAACGCATTCACATAGGTGTTCTGACATGGAGCCTATGCCCGAAATTATCGGTCGCATGGCTTGTATACCTGTGCTTTTGTGCACCTTAGGAAGGCCATACATGATAGGCAGTTTTGGGGTTTCTACATATAAATATTCGGTTTGTTTTTTACTCAGGACTGCTAAAAATGCACCCTCCTCAATTAATTTTTTGATTTTCTCATTATATTCTTTGGTTGGATTCTTTTTTAATTTGTTGTAGGTAGCATTATCAGATAATAATTCATACATTTTGTCCTTGTAATCCTTTTCATTTAAGATAACTATTAGACCCCCTTATCACTTTTTTTAATGATAATATTTTTAAAGGATTTTAGTTCATTAAGTGCTTTCCACTGCCGATAAGAAAGGTTTCTCTGCATTTTGTTGTTACTATTCAGACTATGTTCTAAGTTCTTTAGGTCTTTTTCGACTAGTTCTTGAAACTTATCCATACATTCCACTCTAGTCTGTATAGGGTAGAAGTATGGGTTTTCAGTCTTAAAGTTTTTAGATGCCTTTGTAGTTCCTTCCATTGATTCATCCTGATTTTCTTTGGATAATTTCATTAGACAGTTCAGAGTAACTTGTTCCTTAAAGGTAAGGTTCTCAAATTCATTAATTTCCATATCATGATCTTGATTCACAGTTGTTATTTCATCTGCAGAGAAATGTTTTTTTAGAGTCAGATTTCTTACAAATTTGTTGATGTCTAGAATGGTCATAAACAGATTAAAGTCGGTATCTGGTACAAAATTAAGTCCCAGAGCCAATACATCTAGTTGATCTTGTGTCAATGTTTGGGCAGATAAATTGACCACATTACTTCCTTTTATTGTTTGTGTTTCTTTTTGTTGCGGGTCATAATTCCTGATGGATTTTTTATGCTTTCTCCCAGCTCTTCTCTTCCGTTTTTTGACACTTTTCCAAATTTTCTTCTGTTTTCCAATGTATAATTTGGTATAGACGTATCTGACATGACCCTATAGGGAGTGGTGATTTCACTTCACATTTAAATGAATCTGAGAGACTGTTGAAAACTGAAATGAAAATATGGTGGAATCTCACCACTCTACAAAATTATGTAGCGAAAGAGATGGTCCCAAGAGGTCTTAGGATCAAAAAAATCTCTACTACAATTTACTCAAATGAGTTTACGAATGAATGGAATCAGATCCTAACCAATTGCTCTCTGAACCTAATGAAGCTTATAATAAAAAAATGAGAAAAATAAGCTGAAGGAAATTCAGGAAAATGTGGAAAAAATAAAAAATACTTTGGAAGAATTTAAATCACTACCAAATTATGAGTTATCTATGGATAGAGTGAAAGGCAATGTCAGCACATTGGAAGATGACATAATGAATCGCAAAAGACGGAAATTTGAAAGAGATCTAAGAGATTACTCCACAGACAGTGTGTATGATTGGAGTCGATGGGAGAGGAATTACAAATCTCCGAAATCCATCTTAAAAAATAGCCATGCTCGTCATAAATCCAATACCAGACCTCAGGTGAATTTCTCATCCACGGAACTTGATTCATCCGATACTAATGCCAGTATGTCAGATACGTCTATACCAAATTATACATTGGAAAACAGAAGAAAATTTGGAAAAGTGTCAAAAAACGGAAGAGAAGAGCTGGGAAAAAACATAAAAAATCCATCAGGAATTATGACCCGCAACAAAAAGAAACACAAACAATAAAAGGAAGTAATGTGGTCAATTTATCTGCCCAAACATTGACACAAGATCAACTAGATGTATTGGCTCTGGGACTTAATTTTGTACCAGATACCGACTTTAATCTGTTTATGACCATTCTAGACATCAACAAATTTGTAAGAAATCTGACTCTAAAAAAACATTTCTCTGCAGATGAAATAACAACTGTGAATCAAGATCATGATATGGAAATTAATGAATTTGAGAACCTTACCTTTAAGGAACAAGTTACTCTGAACTGTCTAATGAAATTATCCAAAGAAAATCAGGATGAATCAATGGAAGGAACTACAAACGCATCTAAAAACTTTAAGACTAAAAACCCATACTTCTACCCTATACAGACTAGAGTGGAATGTATGGATAAGTTTCAAGAACTAGTCGAAAAAGACCTAAAGAACTTAGAACATAGTCTGAATAGTAACAACAAAATGCAGAGAAACCTTTCTTATCGGCAGCGGAAAGCACTTAATGAACTAAAATCCTTTAAAAATATTATCATTAAAAAAAGTGATAAGGGGGGTCTAATAGTTATCTTAAATGAAAAGGATTACAAGGACAAAATGTATGAATTATTATCTGATAATGCTACCTACAACAAATTAAAAAAGAATCCAACCAAAGAATATAATGAGAAAATCAAAAAATTAATTGAGGAGGGTGCATTTTTAGCAGTCCTGAGTAAAAAACAAGCCGAATATTTATATGTAGAAACCCCAAAACTGCCTATCATGTATGGCCTTCCTAAGGTGCACAAAAGCACAGGTTTACCAGCCATGCGACCGATAATTTCGGGCATAGGCTCCATGTCAGAACACCTATGTGAATGGGTTGACTCATTATTGCAACCTTTGGTGAAAAAAATGCCAGGATATGTGAAAGACTCCAGAGAAATTTTAAAAACATTTAAAAATCGTAAATGGGAGGTTAATCACACCTGGCTCAGTTGTGATGTAATCTCGTTATACACAAGCATACCCCATAATGTAGCCATGAAAGCGCTGGAGTTCCATTTAAAAGATTATGGTCAATACTCTCAAAACCTGATAGATTTTCTATTGAGAGTAACGTATTTTCTTATGGAACATAATATTTTTTCATTTGATGGTGAAATATATATTCAGAAGTCGGGAGTCCCAATGGGGGCAAAATACTCACCATCTCTGGCAAATCTGACAATGGCTTATTGGGAACAAGAATTTATTTATGCTGCTGAGAACCCCTTTGTTGACCACATCTCCTGGTATGGCAGATACATAGATGACACCCTCATTATTTGGGGGGGTGATGTGTCTGCCATACCGGGATTTGTGGAATACATTAATTCTAATAATTTTGGTATAAAATTCACTTTTGTTCAGGACAACAAATCCATTTCTTTTTTAGATCTGGAGCTAAGTGGTACTGTTGGCGAAGAAGTCACTAGTCGAACTCATATAAAACCAATTAGCAGCAATACAATTCTACATGCTAATAGTAGTCACCCATCTCACACTATAAAATCCATACCAGTGGGGGAGTTCACTAGGCTGAAACGAAATTGCAGCAAAAATGAGGATCAATCAAAAGAGTTCCAGGAACTAAAAACCAAGCTAAAAGCTAGAAACTATCCAAATTGGACACTGAATAGGGCCATTAATATAGTGGAGAAAAAACAAAGGGAGGACCTTCTAGTCCCTTCTAAAATCAAAAAAGGTACTAATGACAATAAAAATAAAAACAGAAAATATGCAAATAATTTACATTTATGTTTACAATTTTCCCCACAGTTTAATTTAATCAGAAATATTATCAATAACAGATTACCTATTCTATATGAAGATGAAGGGCTATCACATTTATTAAAGGATGGTGTAAATATAGTTGCTAGAAGGGCACAAACCATTGGTGATATAATTGCCCCTAATTCCCTTCAATCTAAAACTAAATCTAAGTCCACTACTTGGTTAGACTGCAAGGGTTTCTTTAAATGCGGTACCGCAGCGTGCAGCACTTGTATTCATGCGCAGCTGGGAAATAAATTCTGGAACTCTGATAAATCTAAAAGCTATAATATAAATAGCTTTATAAATTGTCATACAAAAAATGTAGTCTATGAAATAGAGTGCACTACATGTCAGAAATCCTATGTGGGCTGCACATCGCGCAAATTAAAAACTCGCATTACAGAGCACCTGAAAGATGTCAATATGTGTAATATGACTAATAGAAATATATCAATGGCTGCAAAACATTTTCGTACGATGCATAATGGTGATACTTCATCCTTTAAAGTGCATGGCATAGAAAAAATCTATCCGCCTAATCGAGGAGGAGACATAAAAAGACGTCTACTCACAAGAGAGGCGTTCTGGATTTTTAATCTCAACACTGGATTTCCATCAGGGTTAAACAAAAGAAACAAATTATTATACTACTATTGCTAATTGTTTAGTGTTATTGTTTTAAATTGTATATCACATATGTGTTTGTAGGACCTTGTAGGACCTTTCACTAGAGATCATGTGATGTGGAGAGGGCGGAACCTTCTGTCTAGGAACACTATATGTGTAACTTTCATTTGCAATGTAACACAGGCATGAGTAAGAAGGATTTAGGTCGAAACGCGTAGCCTTATTTATTACAAACACCTGTTTGGTCCACCACATGTAAGGATTATCTATTTTAACCATTTGGATTATTAAAGATTTCAAGTTTTTATCGGAGCTGGAGTATCTATTTTCTGTTGGATTTGCTGGTCCTTGGTAGTGCTTTCAGGCACGGGTACCTCCTGCTTAGTAACCGGGTTCCAGTAACGTCAGCTGGTCCTCGGTAGTTTCATTGGCTCTTGGTAGAGTTGAGCGACCTTGACATTTTTAGAGTCGAGCTGGGTTTCGCGAAACCCGACTATCTCAAAAGTCGGGTCGAGTGAAATTGGCCGATTATGACGTAAAGTCGGGATCGACCGAAACACGAAACCCAATGCAAGTCAATGGGGCAGCATAGTCGGCAGTGAGTGGGGGCCAGGAAAACACCTAGAGTGCCCATTTTAATGTCAAAACCATCCATTCTTCTTAATGAAGCTTGTCAAGCGTAATTTACCTTATAATAATTGGAAGGCATTTGAAATTGGGGTTCATTTGGCTAAAGTTGTGGTGGGTAGGGCTGGTTCAAGTAATTAGTGGGCCCAGGAAATCTGGACCACGTCACGGCAGTGGAGCAGGGAGAGGTAAGTATTTCAACTTTGCAAGTGCTGTGAACCTGAGCAAGCAGGGGGGGCCCACTCGTTGGCATTGGCACTGGCACAGGGCCCCTCAAAGTACAGCGGTGTGTTTGCAAGGCGGGGGCGCCTTCCACCGGCAGCAACACTTTTGCGTACTATGAGAGGCCCTGTGCCAGTGACGTCGCCAACTAGTATTCCTCCCCCCACCTGATGAAGGAACCTGCACTTTCATCTGCACCTTCCTCTTTGTCCCCGTGTAACGTGGTATGGTATGCGGGAAGAGCAACCTGACTTTCAGCAGGGTCACAATGTTGTTGTGTAGCGTGCACGGGGAATGTTGCGTTATGGGTCAATGTACCAGCAGACTCATCTATCACTGGCTGGGCAATGGGCAGGATGAGGAGGAAACACAGATATAGGCCCAAAGAATAAAGTTGGCTAAATGCAGTTCAAAATTGGTAACACAGGAATAACCAGGGGGCATTGCAGTGAAGGACAACTGGAATGAGAGGCTGACACAGAGAGTAGGCCCAAATCAGTAAGTAGTCGAAATGCAGTTCAAAATTGGCAACCGTAGTAAACAGGCGGCACAGCTTTGTTCAGTGGAGGAGAACAGCAAGGAGTGGCAGACACCGATAGTAGGCCCCAACCCAAATAGTAGGCCAAATGCAGTCTAACATTAACAACTACTTAACGAGCGCCTGAAAACGGAATTTCAGGACAGGAAACCAGGAGAACAGCAAGGAGTGGCAGACACCGATAGTAGGCCCCAAACCAACTAGTACGCCAAATGCAGTTGTTCCGTTTAACCACAATTTAATGAGAGCCTGAAGAAAGAAGTTCAGGAAAGGCAACCTGGAGAACACCTTGGAGTGGAACACACCATCTCTCTACACCCCATACCAAATTTGTAGGCCTAATGCAGCATAGTTTCCAACAACTACTAACCGAGAGCATGATGATCAAAGCATTGGCGAGGAAACCTGGGGAACACCTTGGAGTGGAACACACC
This sequence comes from Ranitomeya imitator, assembly GCF_032444005.1. Lineage (NCBI taxonomy): Eukaryota > Metazoa > Chordata > Amphibia > Anura > Dendrobatidae > Ranitomeya > Ranitomeya imitator. The sequence continues at coordinate 897,467,784 of NC_091282.1, read as the reverse complement.
ATCTCTCTACACCCCATACCCAATTTGTAGGCCTAATGCAGCGTAGTTTCCAACAACTACTAAACGAGAGCCGGAAGATCGAAGCTCAGGAAAGGCAACCTGGAGAACACCTTGGAGTGGAACACACCATCTCTCTACACCCCATACCCAATTTGTAGGCCTAATGCAGCGTAGTTTCCAACAACTACTAAACGAGAGCATGATGATCGAAGCATTGGCGAGGAAACCTGGGGAACACCTTGGAGTGGAACACACCATCTCTCTACACCCCATACCCAATTTGTAGGCCTAATGCAGCGTAGTTTCCAACAACTACTAAACGAGAGCCGGAAGATCGAAGCTCAGGAAAGGCAACCTGGAGAACACCTTGGAGTGGAACACACCATCTCTCTACACCCCATACCCAATTCGTAGGCCTAATGCAGCGTAGTTTCCAACAACTACTAAACGAGAGCATGATGATCGAAGCACTGGCGAGGAAACCTGGGGAACACCTTGGAGTGGAACACACCATCTCTCTACACCCCATACCCAATTTGTAGGCCTAATGCAGCGTAGTTTCCAACAACTACTAAACGAGAGCCGGAAGATCGAAGCTCAGGAAAGGCAACCTGGAGAACACCTTGGAGTGGAACACACCATCTCTCTACACCCCATACCCAATTTGTAGGCCTAATGCAGCGTAGTTTCCAACAACTACTAAACGAGAGCATGATGATCGAAGCATTGGCGAGGAAACCTGGGGAACACCTTGGAGTGGAACACACCATCTCTCTACACCCCATACCCAATTTGTAGGCCTAATGCAGCGTAGTTTCCAACAACTACTAAACGAGAGCCGGAAGATCGAAGCTCAGGAAAGGCAACCTGGAGAACACCTTGGAGTGGAACACACCATCTCTCTACACCCCATACCCAATTTGTAGGCCTAATGCAGCGTAGTTTCCAACAACTACTAAACGAGAGCATGATGATCGAAGCATTGGCGAGGAAACCTGGGGAACACCTTGGAGTGGAACACACCATCTCTCTACACCCCATACCCAATTTGTAGGCCTAATGCAGCGTAGTTTCCAACAACTACTAAACGAGAGCATGAAGATCGAAGCTCAGGAAAGGCAACCTGGGGAACACCTTAGAGTGGAAAACACTATCTCTCTACACCCCATACCCAATTTGTAGGCCTAATGCAGTGTAGTTTCCAAGAACTACTAAACGAGAGCATGAAGATCGAAGCATTGGCGAGGAAACCTGGGGAACACCTTGGAGTGGAACACAACATCTCTCTACACCCCATACCCAATTTGTAGGCCTAATGCAGCGTAGTTTCCATCAACTACTAAACGAGAGCCGGAAGATCGAAGCTCAGGAAAGGCAACCTGGAGAACACCTTGGAGTGGAACACACCATCTCTCTACACCCCATACCCAATTTGTAGGCCTAATGCAGTGTAGTTTCCAACAACTACTAAACGAGAGCCGGAAGATCGAAGCTCAGGAAAGGCAACCTGGAGAACACCTTGGAGTGGAACACACCATCTCTCTACACCCCATACCCAATTTGTAGGCCTAATGCAGCGTAGTTTCCAACAACTACTAAACGAGAGCATGATGATCGAAGCATTGGCGAGGAAACCTGGGGAACACTTTGGAGTGGAACACACCATCTCTCTACACCCCATACCCAATTTGTAGGCCTAATGCAGCGTAGTTTCCAACAACTACTAAACGAGAGCCGGAAGATCGAAGCTCAGGAAAGGCAACCTGGGGAACACCTTGGAGTGGAACACAACATCTCTCTACACCCCATACCCAATTTGTAGGCCTAATGCAGTGTAGTTTCCAACAACTACTAAACGAGAGCAGGAAGATCGAAGCTCAGGAAAGGCAACCTGGGGAACACCTTGGAGTGTAACACACCATCTCTCTCCACCCGATACCCATTTTTTAGGCCTAATGCAGTGTAGTTTTCTACAACTACTAAACGAGAGTCGGAAGACCGAAGCAATGGCAAGGAAACCTGGGGAACACCTTGGAGTGTAACACACCATCTCTCTCCACCCCATACCCAATTTGTAGGCCTAATGCAGCCTACTTTCCGACAACTACTAAACGAGAGCATGAAGATCGAAGCTCAGGAAAGGCAACCTGGGGAACACCTTGGAGTGTAACAAACCCTCTCTCTACACCACGGAAGGGCTGATTCTTAGGAAGGAAGGCTGTCAGAAAGAAGCAGGGCGCGTCCGAGGGTGATTATATTCTTATTAGGTATATACTCACCCTCGGACGCGCCCTGCTTCTTTATTTGTAATGAATGTTTATTTGCAATGTGGTTTTGACTTACTCTATTTTTTTGGTAAATAATGATTTTATTATTTTCATTGTTTTGCATCTTCTTGGCAATAATATAAAGAAGACGCGACAGGACAACACTCGGTGGATGCCATATCTGTGTTTTAAATTGAAAAAAAACTTTCAGTTAACTACTTGCAGGAGAAAGTTATTGTAGCTGGTGGCCATTTTTAGTACTGTACCAGATTTTTGTTGTATGTGTTTGTTTTTAATGTTAAAATGTCTGCATTTGATATCTCTCCAGTATTTTCTTTTTTATAAGCAAAATACTTATTTTTATATTTTCTGATGTTGGTCCCAGGGGTACACGGGCAGCAGTGGTGTGGTCAGTGGAGGCCTAGTGGAAGGAGTGACCACAGACAGGCATCGAAGGCCTAAAATAATAACACATGGCTGTAGGCAATTTTAAATTGGTTCCAGGGGTACACGGGCAGCAGTGGCCTGGTCAGTGTAGTAGTAGTAGAAAGAACGGACCACAGACAGGCATCGAAGGCCTAAAATAAAAAAATTGGGCTGGCTGTAGGCAATTTTAAATTGGTTCCAGGGGTACACGGGCAGCAGTGGTGTGGTCAGTGGAGGCATATTGTAAGGAGTGACCGCAGACAGGCATCGAAGGCCTAAAATAATAACACATGGCTGTAGGCAATTTTAAATTGGTTCCAGGGGTACACGGGCAGCAGTGGTGTGGTCAGTGGAGGCATATTGTAAGGAGTGACCGCAGACAGTCATCGAAGGCCTAAAATAATAACACATGGCTGTAGGCAATTTTAAATTGGTTCCAGGGGTACACGGGCAGCAGTGGTGTGGTCAGTGGAGGCCTAGTGGAAGGAGTGACCACAGACAGGCATCGAAGGCCTAAAATAATAACACATGGCTGTAGGCAATTTTAAATTGGTTCCAGGGGTACACGGGCAGCAGTGGTGTGGTCAGTGGAGGCATATTATAAGGAGTGACCGCAGACAGGCATCGAAGGCCTAAAATAATAACACATGGCTGTAGGCAATTTTACATTGGTTCCAGGGGTACACGGGCAGCAGTGGCCTGGTCATTGTAGTAGTAGGAGAAAGAATGGACCGCAGACAGGCATCGAAGGCCTAAAATAAAAAAATTGGGCTGGCTGTAGGCAATTTTAAATTGGTTCCAGGGGTACACGGGCAGCAGTGGTGTGGTCAGTGGAGGCATATTGTAAGGAGTGACCGCAGACAGGCATCGAAGGCCTAAAATAATAACACATGGCTGTTGGCAATTTTAAATTGGTTCCAGGGGTACACGGGCAGCAGTGGTGTGGTCAGTGGAGGCCTAGTGGAAGGAGTGACCACAGACAGGCATCGAAGGCCTAAAATAATAACACATGGCTGTAGGCAATTTTAAATTGGTTCCAGGGGTACACGGGCAGCAGTGGTGTGGTCAGTGGAGGCATATTGTAATGAGTGACCGCAGACAGGCATTGAAGGCCTAAAATAATAACACATGGCTGTAGGCAATTTTAAATTGGTTCCAGGGGTACACGGGCAGCAGTGGCCTGGTCAGTGTAGTAGTAGTAGAAAGAATGGACCGCAGACAGGCATCGAAGGCCTAAAATAAAAAAATTGGGCTGGCTGTAGGCAATTTTAAATTGGTTCCAGGGGTACACGGGCAGCAGTGGTGTGGTCAGTGGAGGCATATTGTAAGGAGTGACCGCAGACAGGCATCGAAGGCCTAAAATAATAACACATGGCTGTAGGCAATTTTAAATTGGTTCCAGGGGTACACGGGCAGCAGTGGTGTGGTCAGTGGAGGCCTAGTGGAAGGAGTGACCACAGACAGGCATCGAAGGCCTAAAATAATAACACATGGCTGTAGGCAATTTTAAATTGGTTCCAGGGGTACACGGGCAGCAGTGGTGTGGTCAGTGGAGGCATATTGTAAGGAGTGACCGCAGACAGGCATCGAAGGCCTAAAATAATAACACATGGCTGTAGGCAATTTTAAATTGGTTCCAGGGGTATACGGGCAGCAGTGGCCTGGTCAGTGTAGTAGTAGTAGAAAGAATGGACCGCAGACAGGCATCGAAGGCCTAAAATAAAAAAATTGGGCTGGCTGTAGGCAATTTTAAATTGGTTCCAGGGGTACACGGGCAGCAGTGGTGTGGTCAGTGGAGGCATATTGTAAGGAGTGACCGCACACAGGCATCGAAGGCCTAAAATTATAACACATGGCTGTAGGCAATTTTAAATTGGTTCCAGGGGTACACTGGCAGCAGTGGTGTGGTCAGTGGAGGCATATTGTAAGGAGTGACCGCAGACAGGCATCGAAGGCCTAAAATAATAACACATGGCTGTAGGCAATTTTAAATTGGTTCCAGGGGTACACGGGCAGCAGTGGCCTGGTCAGTGTAGTAGTAGTAGAAAGAATGGACCGCAGACAGGCATCGAAGGCCTAAAATAAAAAAATTGGGCTGGCTGTAGGCAATTTTAAATTGGTTCCAGGGGTACACGGGCAGCAGTGGTGTGGTCAGTGGAGGCATATTGTAAGGAGTGACCGCAGACAGGCATCGAAGGCCTAAAATAATAACACATGGCTGTAGGCAATTTTAAATTGGTTCCAGGAGTACACGGGCAGCAGTGGTGTGGTCAGTGGAGGCCTAGTGGAAGGAGTGACCGCAGACAGGCTTCGAAGGCCGAACATAACAAAAATGTCAATACAATGGTATTGTCAGTGGCAGGCATTGAAGGATGTCAGCGCATAGACTAAACATTGGTGGAGCTGTGAGATAATTTTGCAAGTGGTAGAGCACTGTTTGAGCTGGGGGGGGGGAACTGTCTTGTGGCCGGCGGTACAGGCCCAGGGCCCCTCATATTACAACGGTGTGTCTGACGTTGGGTGCGCACCACCACCGCCAGAGACACTTTATTGTACTAGGAGGGACCCAGTGGCAGTGCCGTCGACCAAAAGCGGGCACACCCACCTCTTCAGACAAACAGCACTCTCACGGGTGCTGTCGCCAAGTGTCGATACCACGGCCCCGTGTGGGGAGTTTGGCCATTTAGTGAGGTGTAAACATGTCGTATGCTGGACAATCAGGTGCAGAAAATTACGAGATTGGAAAAGGTATTCAGAATAGTCCACAGGCAAGACCTTTTCATAGGAAAGCTAGGTGTCAGCCGGGCAAGGTGGGGCAAAAGATTTCGAAATCCAGTTGTGGTTCATTTTAATGAAGGTTAGATCATCTACATTTTGGGTAGCCAGATGAGTCCTTTTTTCTGTTAGTATTGAACCTGCAGCACTGAATACTCTTTCTGATAGGACACTAGCTGCCGGGCAAGCAAGCTCCTGCAATGCATATTCTGCCAATATTGGCCAGGTGTCTAATTTTGATGCCCAGTAATCAAATGGGAATGACGGTTGAGGGAGAACATCGATAAGGGATGAAAAATAGTTTGTAACCATACTGGACAAATGTTGTCTCCTGTCACTTTGAATTGATGCTGCAGTACCTGTCCTGTCTGCGGTCATAGCAAAATCACTCCACAACCTGGTCAGAAAACCCCTCTGGCCAACGCCACTTCTGATTTCTGCCCCTCTAACTCCTCTGGTCTGCTGGCCCCTGCAGCTCGTGTGAGAACGATCACGGGCGCTGTGTGCAGGGAATGCCAGAAGCAAACGGTCAACAAGAGTTGATTGTTTGGTTGCTAATATTAGTTCCAAGTTCTCATGTGGCATTATATTTTGCAATTTGCCTTTATAGCGAGGATCAAGGAGGCAGGCCAACCAGTAATCGTCATCGTTCATCATTTTAGTTATGCGTGTGTCCCTTTTGAGGATACGTAAGGCATAATCCGCCATGTGGGCCAAAGTTCCAGTTCTCAAATCTGCGGTTGTGCTTGGTTGAGGGGCAGTTTCAGGCAAATCCACGTCACTTGTGTCCCTCCAAAAACCAGAACCCGGCCTTGCCGCGCCATCAATTTCCAGTGGCCCCGGAAAAGCTTCCTCATTAAAAATATAATCATCCCCATCATCCTCCTCGTCCTCCTCCTCCTCTTCGCCCGCTAACTCGTCCTGTACACTGCCCTGGCCAGACAATGGCTGACTGTCATCAAGGCTTTCCTCTTCCTCAGCTGCAGACGCCTGATCCTTTATGTGCGTCAAACTTTGCATCAGCAGACGCATTAGGGGGATGCTCATGCTTATTATGGCGTTGTCTGCACTAACCAGCCGTGTGCATTCCTCAAAACACTGAAGGACTTGACACATGTCTTGAATCTTCGACCACTGCACACCTGACAACTCCATGTCTGCCATCCTACTGCCTGCCCGTGTATGTGTATCCTCCCACAAAAACATAACAGCCCGCCTCTGTTCGCACAGTCTCTGAAGCATGTGCAGTGTTGAGTTCCACCTTGTTGCAACGTCTATGATTAGGCGATGCTGGGGAAGGTTCAAAGAACGCTGATAGGTCTGCATACGGCTGGAGTGTACGGGCGAACGGCGGATATGTGAGCAAAGTCCACGCACTTTGAGGAGCAGGTCGGATAACCCCGGATAACTTTTCAGGAAGCACTGCACCACCAGGTTTAAGGTGTGAGCCAGGCAAGGAATGTGTTTCAGTTGGGAAAGGGAGATGGCAGCCATGAAATTCCTTCCGTTATCACTCACTACCTTGCCTGCCTCAAGATCTACAGTGCCCAGCCACGACTGCGTTTCTTTCTGCAAGAACTCGGACAGAACTTCCGCGGTGTGTCTGTTGTCGCACAAACACTTCATAGCCAATACAGCCTGCTGACGTTTGCCAGTAGCTGCCCCATAATGGGAGACCTGGTGTGCAACAGTGGCAGCTGCGGATGGAGTGGTTGTGCGACTGCGGTCTGTGGACGAGCTCTCACTTCTGCAGGAGGACGAAGAGGAGGAGGAGGGGGTGCGAACGGCTACAGCCAACTGTTTCCTAGACCGTGGGCTAGGCAGAATTGTCCCAAACTTGCTGTCCCCTGTGGACCCTGCATCCACCACATTTACCCAGTGTGCCGTGATGGACACGTAACGTCCCTGGCCATGCCTACTGGTCTATGCATCTGTTGTCAGGTGCACCTTTGTGCTCACAGATTGCCTGAGTGCATGGACGATGCGCTCTTTAACATGCTGGTGGAGGGCTGGGATGGCTTTTCTGGAAAAAAGTGTCGACTGGGTAGCTCGTAGCGTGGTACAGCGTAGTCCATCAGGGCTTTGAAAGCTTCGCTTTCAACTAACCGGTAGGGCATCATCTCTAACGAGATTAGTCTAGCTATGTGTGCGATCAAACCCTGTGTACGCGGATGCGAGGCTAAGTACTTCCTTTTTCTAACCATAGTCTCATGTAGGGTGAGCTGGACTGGAGAGCTGGAGATCGTGGAACTAGCGGGGGTGCCGGTGGACATGGCAGACTGAGAGACGGTGGGAGATGGTATTGTTGCCGCCGGTGCCCTAGATGCAGTGTTTCCTACTACGAAACTGGTGATTCCCTGACCCTGACTGCTTTGGCCTGGCAAAGAAACCTGCACAGATACTGCAGGTGGTGCGGAAAATGGTGGCCCTACATTGCCGGAAGGGATGTTGCGTTGCTGACTAGCTTCATTGGCCGAGGGTGCTACAACCTTAAGGGACGTTTGGTAGTTAGTCCAGGCTTGCAAATGCATGGTGGTTAAATGTCTATGCATGCAACTTGTATTGAGACTTTTCAGATTCTGTCCTCTGCTTAAGGTAGTTGAACATTTTTGACAGATGACTTTGCGCTGATCAATTGGATGTTGTTTAAAAAAATGCCAGACTGCACTCTTTCTAGCATCGGATACCTTTTCAGGCATTGCAGACTGAGCTTTAACCGGATGGCCACGCTGTCCTCCACCAGGTTTTGGCTTTGCCACGCGTTTTGGGCAAGATACGGGCCCGGCAGATGGAACCTGTTGCGATGTTGATGCCTGCTGCGGCTCCTCCTCCTCCGCTTCAGAACTGCTGCCGCCTGCACCCTGTTCCCCCAATGGCTGCCAATCGGGGTCAAGAACTGGGTCATCTATTACCTCTTCTTGTAGCTCGTGTGCAACTTCGTCTGTGTCACCGTGTCGGTCGGTGGTATAGCGTTCGTGATGGGGCAACATAGTCTCATCAGGGTCTGATTCTTGATCATTACCCTGCGAGGGCAATGTTGTGGTCTGAGTCAAAGGACCAGCATAGTAGTCTGGCTGTGGCTGTGCATCAGTGCACTCCATGTCAGATTCAACTTGTAATGGGCATGGACTGTTAACTGCTTCACTTTCTAAGCCAGGGACGGTATGTGTAAAGAGCTCCATGGAGTAACCCGTTGTGTCGCCTGCTGCATTCTTCTCTGTTGTTGTTTTTGCTGAAGAGGACAAGGAAGCGACTTGTCCCTGACCGTGAACATCCACTAACGACGCGCTGCTTTGACATTTACCAGTTTCACGAGAGGAGGCAAAAGAGCTAGAGGCTGAGTCAGCAAGATAAGCCAAAACTTGCTCTTGCTGCTCCAGCTTTAAAAGCGGTTTTCCTACTCCCAGAAAAGGGAGCGTTCGAGGCCTTGTGTAGCCAGACGACGAACCTGGCTCCACAGCTCCAGACTTAGGTGCAATATTTTTTTTCCCACGACCAGCTGATGCTCCACCACTACCACTACCCTCATTACCAGCTGACAATGAACGCCCCCGGCCACGACCTCTTCCACCATACTTCCTCATTGTTTTAAAAACGTAAACAAACTAACGGTATTTGTTGCTGTCACACAAATTACACGGTGAGCTATAACTTCAGTATGATTTAGCTACCCCTTTACAGGTGAGTGAGACCACAACGAAAATCAGGCACAATGTTACACACTCTGTTGTTGGTGGCAACAAATGAGAGAGATGCCACACACGCAGGACTGTCACTGAAGCACAAATGTAAATATTAATCTCCCACTGATTTGATTTTTTTTTTTTTTTCAGGGAGACTTTAGGAAAAAAAAAAATAATAGAATAAAATGATTTTTTCAGGAAGAATTTAGAAACCAAATAAAATAAAATGATTTTTTCAGGGAGAATTTAGAAAACAAATAAAACAAAAAAAGGCTTTCTATGGCCCACTGAGTGAGAGATGACGCACACAGGAGTCAGGAGTGGCATACAAGCCCAGAGGCCAATATTTATCTCCCACTGATTGATGTAGTGATTTTTTCAGGTAGATTTTGGAACCCAAATCAAGCTAAAAAAATAATAGGCTTTCTCTGGCCCACAATTGGAGAGAGAGAGAGAGAGATGGCACACCCAGGAGTCAAGACTGGCACACAAGCAGAAAGGGCAATATTAATCTCCCACTGATTTGTTTTTTTTTTTTTTTTTCAGGGAGACTTTAGGAAAAAAAAATAATAGAATAAAATGATTTTTTCAGGAAGAATTTAGAAACCAAATAAAATAAAATGATTTTTTCAGGGAGAATTTAGAAAACAAATAAAACAAAAAAAGGCTTTCTATGGCCCACTGAGTGAGAGATGACGCACACAGGAGTCAGGAGTGGCACACAAGCCCAAAGGCCAATATTAATCTCCCTTTTTTTTAAGGGAGAATTTATAAAACCAAAAAAAAATAAATAAATAGGCTTTCTATGGCCCACTATTTGTGAGAGAGATGGCACGCTCAGGACTGGCACACAAGCCCAGAGGCCAATATTAATCTCCCACTTTTTTTTTTTTTTTTTTCCAGGGAAAATTTATAAACCCAATAAAAAAAATAATAAATAGGCTTTCTATGGCCCACTATCTGAGAGAGAGAGATGGCACGCTTAGGACTGGCACACAAGCCCAAAGGCCAATATTAATCTCCCACTGATTGATTTATTGATTTTTTCAGGTAGAATTTAGAACCCAAATAAAGCAAAAAAAAAAAAAAAATGGGCTTTCTATGGCCCACTGAGTGAGTGATGATGCACACAGGAGTCAGGAGTAGCACACAAGCCCTGAGGCCAATATTTTTCTCCCACTGATTGATGTAGTGATTTTTTCAGGTAGATTTTAGAACCCAAATCAAGCAAAAAAATAAATAGGCTTTCTATGGCCCACTGACTGAGAGATGGCACACACAGGAGTCAAGAGTGGCACACAAGCCCTGAGGCCAATATTTTTCTCCCACTGATTGATGTAGTGATTTTTTCAGGTAGATTTTATAACCCAAATCAAGCAAAAAAATAAATAGGCTTTCTATGGCCCACTGAGTGAGAGATGGCACACACAGGGATGGCACTCTAGTAGAAATGTCAATCTTAATCTCCCACAAAAAAAAAAAAAAAACAGGGAGTGTCCTTCAATTACTATCTCCCTGCAGTAATCTCAGCCAGGTATGGCAGGCAGCAATAAGGAGTGGACTGATGCACAAATTAAATAAAAAGTGTGTACAAACAAAAAAGATAGCTGTGCAGAAAGGAAGGAACAAGAGGATTTGTGCTTTGAAAAAAGCAGTTGGTTTGCACAGCGGCGTACACACAGCAATGCAGCTATCAGGGAGCCTTCTAGGGCAGCCCAATGAGCTACAGCGCTGAGGGGGAAAAAAAAAAAAATGTAGCTTCCACTGTCCCTGCACACCGAAGGTGGTGTTGGGCAGTGGAAATCGCTACAGCACAAGCGGTTTGGTGGTTAATGGACCCTGCCTAACGCTATCCCTGCTTCTGACGAAGCGGCAGCAACCTCTCCCTAAGCTCAGATCAGCAGCAGTAACATGGCGGTCGGCGGGAACTCCCCTTTATAGCCCCTGTGACGCCGCAGACAGCAAGCCAATCACTGCAATGCCCTTCTCTAAGATGGTGGGGACCAGGACCTATGTCATCACGCTGCCCACACTCTGCGTTTACCTTCATTGGCTGAGAAATGGCACTTTTCGCGTCATTGAAACGCGACTTTGGCGCGAAAGTTGCGTACCGCATGGCCGACCCCGCACAGGGGTCGGATCGGGTTTCATGAAACCCGACTTTGCCAAAAGTCGGCGACTTTTGAAAATGAACGACCCGTTTCGCTCAACCCTAGCTCTTGGACCTTCGGCTACCCATCCGGGTTCCAGTACCGTCAGCTGGTTCTCGGCAGTGTCCTTTGCTCTTGTACCTTCTGCTCCCCATCCTGGTTCCAGTAACGTCAGCTGGTTCCGGGCAGAGCCTTTGGCTTAGGTGCCTCCTTCTGGGTATCCGAGTTCCGCCAACGTCAGGCGGTCCTTGGTTTTTGCTTTTTAGCACGGGTACCTCCTGCTTAGTAACCGTGTTCCAGTAACGTCAGCTGGTCCTCGGTAGTTACATAGGCTCTTGAACCTTCGGGTAGCCATCCGAGTTCCAGTTCCATCAGCTGGTTCTTGGCATTTTCTCAGCCTTCTTGTACCTTCTGCTACATTTCCAAGTTGAAGACCCTAAAGTCGACGACCCGGAAGACCACCCCGATGACGACGACGACGGCGGAGACGACGACGGCGTAGACGACGACCCTGGAGACGACGACCCTGGAGACGACGACATGGAAGACCGAGAAGCAGAAGAACAAGAGGCTGCAGAACAAAGAGCAGAAGAACATTAAGCATAACACTTAATATCAGAGCAAAAGATATTATCTAAATTATATGCAGAAGAAGACTAAGCAGTGTATGGGGGTGAGTCCTTTCCTCCTCGTGGTGCCCCTGGATAAATCCTGATGCTGCAGGCCAAACTGAACGCGGACAAATGTAACTTTTGTGACTGGCAGAACGGAAGGTGTAATCTTCAAACTTTTATAGATAACAACTACGGGAATGCCTGTCACAAATGAGAATATGATGAAGAAGTAGAATAGGAAGGATAATAATAGTTGAATAAAATGAATATGTAGAATAGGAAGAATAATAATAGTTAAATAAAAAGAATATGAAGAATGTAATTAAAAAAAAATAGGTAGAAGATGAAGAAGAAGATGAATAAGGTGAAGAAGAAGTTGATGTCAAAGATGCTGATGATGATGAAGATGAAAGTGTGGGAAAAGTAAAAAAAAAGAAGGGGAAGGGCGTGGAATAGTGATTCATCAATATCTGACAAAATAAAAAAAATATTTACATAGTCAATATCTTTGTCACTCCGAACGTCTTTAAATAAAACAAAAAACATGCTATTCTATTTGATTGGGCTAAACCTCTATGACTTTAATGTCTCCGCCACCTCCCCAAATACATCCTGCATTATTCTTAGTTGTTTTCCTTCATGTAGAATGAACCTACAAGCAAAGAAAGGGTTTATTTTAATTTCGATATTTTGGTCCCATTGACTTGCATTGGGATCGGGTATCGGTATCGGCGATATCCGATATTTTTTGAATATCGGCCGATCCAATCCGATACCGATACTTTCCGATATCGGAAGGTATCGCTCAACACTAGTGATCAGTATGACTGCAAATCTACGATTTTTCAAACCCAGACTCCAGGCATGTGTAAGCCTGACCTAACAGACTTTTTGGGGGCTTTTTTTTAAGTTAATTTATGTGAAATAGTGCTGTATTGAATTTGAGTATCACACAACCAAAAAATAAGTACACCGGTCTCTAATGCCCAAACTTGGAGCAGAGATATATGACGGCTGTAACAGAGATACCACTCTGGCAAATCTGTGGCCTTTCAAACTTTTTTTAGGCTAAATAGCGCTGTATAGAATTTGAGTATCACACAGCCAAAAAATGAGTACACCGGCCTCCAATCCCCAAACTTGGAGCACAGAGATATATGACAGCTGTGACAGAAATACCACACTGGCAAATCTGTGGCCTTTCAATTATTTTTTAGGTTAAATAGCGCTGTATAGGATTTGTGTGTCACACAGCCAAAAAATAAGTACACCGGCCTCCAATGCCCAAACTTGGAGCAGAGAAATATGACGTCTGTAACAAAAATACCACACTGGCAAATCTGTGGCCTTTAAAAAATTTTTTAGGCTAAATAGCGCTGTATAGAATTTGAGTATCACACAGCCAAAAAATAAGTACACCGGCCTCCAATGCCCAAACTTGGAGCAGAGATATATGACGGCTGTAACAGAAATACCACACTGTAAAATCTGTGGCCTTTCAATTTTTTTAAAGCGAAATAGTGCTGTATAGAATTTGATGGCCTCCAATTACCTACCTTGGAGCACGCAGATATATGAGGCCTTTTTCCATGAATTTAAATCATCAGAAAAAAATAAGGGGCACAAGGGTAGCACACACAACTATGGTACGTATGCCTGACAAACTATAATTTTTCAACAGGCCTCAGTCTGACAGAACAGAGTGTATATTTTTTTTGAGGCGGGGGAATGTTTGTAAAATAAAAAAAGAAGGTATAAAGACAGTAAATAAGCTGCAGCAGGCAGTTATGGAGCTTTGGGAAGGATGCAGTGGGACCAATGGATGCACATACAGTGCCTGCAGGCCTTGCACTGATGTGGATATGCTGTGCCCTGCCTACGTAGCGCTGCAATATCTGGACCCACAAATTAGCCTTAAAAATGACTTTTGGTTTCTGAGGAGTTGTGGATGTAAGAGTTGCAGACCTACACTAACTCTAAAACTACGATTCTGACCCTATCTCGGCAGCAGCTCTCCCTACTCTCGCTGAAACAGGAACAGAATGCGGAAAGAAGGGTGGTGCCAGGTCTCTTATACTTGGGATGATGCTGTGCGGCCCAGCCAATCACTGCACAACCATAACAAAGATGGCTGCGGCGTTTCATGGCCTGGCAGACAATCTCTGCATCGTGATTGGGTCTCTAAAGACCACCAAAACTGCTGGGTGCAGACTGCAGTTACCGCCGAATAATCATGGAAATGCTCGCTGCTCGCCGAGTACGCCAAGAATAGCGATACTCGGGCAAGTAACGAGTAATGGCGAGCACGTTTGCCCATCACTAAAGGTGATCTCATCAGACGAGACCACAAATGATCTTTTTGGCCATCAAGGTAAACTCTATGACTGATGACTGACACCAAATCAACACAGCTCATCACCCCAAGAACTCCACCCCCTCATTGAAACATGGTGATGGCAGAACCATGCTGTGGGGATGTTTTTGGCAGCAGGGACCAGGATAATTGTCCAAGTCGAGCGTAAGATAGATGTTGAAAATATATTCTTGAGCAAAATCTGTTTGAGTCTGTCAGTGATTTGAGACTGATATGGAGGTTCACATTCCAACAAAACAATGACCCAAAGCATACTGCTAGGGAAATGTGTAAATGTTTTGAAGTGGCCTAGTAAAAGCCCAGACATTAATCCAATTGAGAATCTGTGGTCAGACTTGAAGATTGCTGTTCACGAGAAGAAACCATCTTACTTGAAGGAGCTGGAGGAATTAACAAAAATCCCAGTGGCAAGATTTGGAAAGACTTATCCAAAAGGCACTTGCAACAAAAGGAGGCTGTACAAAATACTGAATTTTTAAGTTATTTTGACCTATTTGTTGTCTGCTTCACAATAAAAAGAAAACTAAATGTTTACAGTTGTAGGCATGTTCTTTACATGAATACAGTAGATGCAAACCCTCAAAATAAATTGTGAAATTCCACGTTGTGAGGTAGCAAAAGGCTGGTCAATATTTTAGCAAGCCATTGTATATAGAGAGCAGAGAGATCCAAGTCCTGCCCCCCCAGAGTCAGGGAATGAGGAGGAACAACAAAGCTGTGGAGATGCAGGAGAGACATGGCACAGAGTGAGTGAAAGTTGGGCCATTGCCCTGACCTCTTGGGACAGTGGGACAGCTCCCTCAAAAGCGTGACTGTACCTGTGGATCCGATACAGTTGGGAGTTATGCCTGCAGTCCTCTATAACATGACAGATAACACACAGTGATTACTCTACGAGTGCATATAATGTAGCAGATGTTCTGTGCAGTCTTTTATATTAGCACCGTATAGCGACAATATAATGATACATATCAGTTATACATAGGCACTCTGTAAACCTGTTGTGTATAATTTACAGATCAATCCGGTGACTCACCAGTGATGTCATCTGGCTTAGACCACATCTTTCATACAAGACTCCTCTCTGCAGAAAGTACCTCTCAGATATATTATGTCTTAAGCACCTTTCTTTACTTTTGCTGCATCTACACAAACCAAACTGTGCAACACCCATCCAAAGTGCCCTAATTAGTAGTGATTCCTCCATACTTGTAAAGTGATCGCACTGTTTCATCTTTGGGAAGGCTGAGTATGCCGTGTCAGGGAGTCGAGCAGAGCTACACTGCATCTAGCAGTGATTCAATTGTGTTCATGTCTTAGGAATGCAAGTTCAGTTGAATACAACCAGGGAATTGAATCGTCATCTTGCGTTCCACTGTTTTACCATTTAACAACTGGGTTTGTGCGAATTATTGAGAATCAGCCAAATTCCATGCCTGCCGCTTTACTTCGTCAACCACAGCCTACAATAAAAGTAGCATACTGTCCTCTACTGTACGCCCCCTTCACACTGTACCACCTGTGCATACTCCCCCCTTCTTCACACTGCCCACTGCACATTTTCCCTCTGTGTACAATAAAAATGGCATTGTAATCTTCCACACCTATCTTTGCTGCCTCTGCACTGCAGCGCAATGGCACGATGATAGTGGCATGACGATGTGACTTTATGTCGCTGCTGCATGTTGTGGAAGGAAGCTAATTAGTGCCCCTGCAGCACGGGCATGCTCATACGATCAATTGTTTTTGTATCCTTAAGATATACGTGCAATTGGATCTAGGAATCAGGGAACTAGATTTGCATCCTGCATTGCACTGGTTTGCCAAACCAAATATCATTTTAACAACTGAGCCATCTGCAAGAATGGGGTGAATCCCATCCCTGGATACAACATTTGAAATAAATAAAAGATACATTTATTTCTCTGTTACGTAATTTTGCAGCATATTTTAGGCTCTTAACCTGGAGAAAGTAGCATTGATTCATCTGTGTCATTCAGACATGAACACAGATTTAAAACAACCTAAGTCATCATCATTAAATCATTGTCATTAACATTAGCTATAAAATCTCATTTCCCTGCAATATTTGATGGCAGAACAAAGTGTTATCATTAATATGCACAGTGAAGATAAAATATTATTCATAACATGTGGCTTTTCCTAATTAACACACCACAGAGCTTAATGTAACATTTTCTTAATATTAGGAGAGCTCTGCTGCCAGCTGGCAAGCTCTGGATCTGGGTAACACTAAGGTTCCATTGATGTGAGTAAGGCATGGTATCAATAGTCTTTGGTCTCTCCAGCATGTGTTTATTTTTATTCATCAAATTATCCCTTTTGGCAGATAGAGACTAACCGTTCCTGACAATATTGTGGGATTAACGTAATGTTCATCTGTCTTAGACAGTTTGGTTTCTATGGTCGGTTGTTATAGCACAGTGCACATGTGGAAGTAAAAAATGAATGCTTCAGTTCAATGACAGATTGCAAGATCCACTGAAATTCCCATCCTCTTCTCCCAGACTTTAAAGTAAAATGCAAGGGAACTTTCAAGCTTAGTAAAATGGAAATGTTAACCCCTTAAAGTATTATGGCGGACATTTCTATGGTAAACAGGTGCTTTTTCCCATACCATGATGGGTATATCCATCACAATAATATCATGTTAGCCCCCCAGCTTAAGACATATAAAATATGGCGGGGGGTCTCATGTCCACATAGACCCTAAGTGGCACCTTATTTTCTGTATTTAAGAGTTTACTGAGGTCATTATAGGGTCATTAGAATTTTTTGTAACTGACAAGGAGTGGCTCTAACCGGTTTTGGCCAGTTTTTATTGCGCCTTTTCTCTGGATTTCTTTTTGTAGTTTTTGTTTTTTGCTGTCTTTTTTGATGAATATAAGCCCTGGTTGCTGAGGCTTCCCCAGTCTGCCTGTGCAAGAAGAAAGAAGAGCCCACCCTCCCTCCCTTATTTATTTAAATTGTCATGCGTTTTATTAGTGGGAAAAATCACCCACTTATGGGTGGACTTGGTTAATGGAAGTTTGGAATTTTGCACATCTGTTATGTGGAAATTATTTATTGGACATTTTAAGAGTATTTATGTAACCCAAAATAAAACTTCACGGCCATTTTCATTCCACATTTAAATGGTTTCTGTCTATTTATTTTAATTGAATGGGTTTTACGGGGACATGAGTAATGTCCACTGTCCTTCCAAAATCATACCTGCATCCAGGCTGTAATGCAGAGGTGGCGTTGAATCCGATGCTGGTTCTTTAGATATTAAAGTCAATAGTGACCGAGTAATCTAAGATATTTTGACAAATGGTTTGGCAGAGCGATCACACACTGCTGAGGGATTACGATTAGAGATGAGCAAACCTTTCAATGTTCGGTGCGGCGAACGTTCCTGTGTTTGCCGAACAGTTCGGCAAACATATCCAAACCCCCTTGAATTCAATGGGAGGCAAAAATAAATGCATAGACAACACCTTCAGGGGGACAAAAAGCTGCCAAAACAACTCAAATTAGTGGCAGACACCAGGAAAAGTGGCATCAATTGACCCAGCATACAAATGGCACAATTGTGCATCTTGGATGCATTGGACAGGGCGTGGACCATTATTTCTAGCTTAAACATTGATCAGTTACAGGTGGATGAGTGACAGGTGTAAGCCTGGTGCTCTGAGAGCCCTCCCAAATTCAGGAAACACACATGAAGGAGACTCAACATGGAGTCCAAATATTTCCAAAACCTAGAGGCAGACACCTTGAAAATTGGTATCAATTCACCCATAGTAGAAATTTGATAATGGCAGCAGAGCTTTTTTTTTTAGAGCTTTGAATTAAAGCCACACTCAGGTGGCACAAATATCAGCTTGGTAGACCACCAATATAAAAAATGTAAGGATAGTAACACAGGCAGTTGACAGAAAAAATGTACAGGCCTGCCGATCTGGGAGCCCTACTGCTACAAGCCCTTCAACTTCAGGTAACCCACTAAATGGAGACCCAACTTGGAGTCTCCACATTTCAAAAAATAATTACCACACACCACTAAAGAGCCATCAATTCCCCAAAGCAGAAATAATTTAATGGGACTCTGACACCCCTTCAACTACAGGCAACCCACCAGATGAAGACCCAACTTGGAGTCTTCACATTTCAAAAAAATATTGCCTCACACCACTAAAGTGGCATCAATTTCCTCAGTGTAGAAATAGTATAATTGTGCAACAATTTGACAACTTCTGTTACTGGATGGGCTACTCAACTCCCTTTTTTTGGCAGTCGTACAGCAGTATTATTATTATTATTTATTGTTGTAGCACAATTTATTCCATAGCGCTTTACATGAGAAAAGGAGTATTTAAAAGAAAAACAAGTACTGTAATCTTAATCTCTACCTGATATTTGCCATACTAGTACTGCTCTGCAGGAATTGCGTTCCCGCAAACAGCAGTACTAGTACGGTGCACCGATTGCACGGCCTCACGCTGAGTGCCGTGACGATCAGGTGCGGGTATCAGCTGTATATGACAGCTGACACCCCGATAGCACTGATCATGGGCATTTAACCCCTCTGATGTCGCTATCAGTAGTGACAGCGGCATAGAGAAGCATCGCGCAGGGATGGGGCTCCCTGCACGCTTCCATCAGGACATTGCAATGCGATTGCAATGAACCGATGGTTTCTATGGAGACCCCTGTCACCAAGATGGCCGTGGGATCCATCAGGCTCCTGCAGAGAGGTGGCTTGTGAGTGCCTGCTGAGAGTAGATGCTGGCATGCCTCCTTCCCTGCCTGTCAGATCGCTGATCTGATACTCTGCAGTGCAGAGTGTCAGATCAGCAATCTGATATTATATAGTGTTGTCCCATCCTGGAAAAATGTATAAAACAAAAAAAAAGTAGTTGGTGTAAAAATATTTTTTTTTGTTCCTAAATAAAGAAAAAAAATATATATATATTTTTCCAATAAATACATTTATTTGTGTAAATTAAAAAAAACAATAAAAGTACACATATACATATTTGGTATCGCCGTGTCCCTAGCAACCGGCTCTATAAAATCATCCCACTAGTGAACCCCTTCAGTGTACACCGTAAAAAAGAGGCAAAAAACAATGCTTTCTCATCATACCGCCGATCAAAAAGTGCAATAAAACGCGATTAAAAAGACACATGTAAATAAAAATGGTACTACTGAAAACGTCATCTTGGCCCGCAAAAAGCATGCCACCGTACAAGTTCATCAGCAGAAAAATAAAAAAGTTATAACTCTCAGAATAAAGTGATGCAAAAATAATAATTTTTTCTATAAAACAGTTTTTATTGTGTAAAAGTGCCAAAACATAAACAAGCGATATAACTGTGGTATCGCTGTAATCGAACTGACCAAAGAATAAAGCAGTCTTATCAATTTTACCACACGCAGAACTGTATTAAAACAAACAAAACAAAGAGCAATTCCTGAATTGCTGTTTTTTGTTCATTCTGTCTCCCAAAAATCAGAACAGTAAGCGATTAAAAAATGTTATGTGCTCGAAAATTGTACCAATAAAAATGTCAGCTCATCCCACAAAAAAACAGCCATAAAATGACTCTGTTGCCTGAAATATGAAAAAATTATAGCTCTCAAAATATGGTGATACAAAAACTAGCTTTCATAATAAAAAAGCATCTTTGTGTGACAGCTGTCAAACATAAAAACCCAATATAAATCTGATATCGTTGTAATCACACCAACCCAAAGAATAAAGTCGCCTAATCACTTATACCACACAAGGAACGGCGTAAAAAATAAATAAAACCAATTCTTCATCTGCTGTTGATTTTTTTCATTCTGCCTCCCAAAGATCGCAGAATGGCTCAGCACAGTTTTACCCTGCGCTCTGCGCTGAGCGCTTACACCGGGGTGTCTGTGTAAACCTCTGAAATACGTGATTCAGGCAGAACCCCCGGTGGAAAATAACGTATAATGAGACAGATAATCAATTAGCGGTGGATACCGCATTTATCCCTAGTGTCCCGGCGTACTGACAGCTCTTTTAAGCCTCAGCGCCAGCTATTATTCTGACTCACCGTCAGTTGACCAGCCTGGTTCTGTTTCTTCCCGGCTTGTTGCCTTGTTTTTCCAGCATGTCTGATTGATGCAAATCCGAGTATTCTATTGTTGTTGGGGCCATACAAGTATACAATTATACCTAGCACACTGATGAAGGTCCAGTATCGACCGAAACGTTTGTGATTTACTGTATGTAATAAATCCCCACTTTTTTGCATCACAACACCCTGGAGTGTGCTAGTCACTTTATATTGTATACGTTCAGGTTTGGGCACCTATGACTGTGCACCTCCCCTATTTAGGCTGTGCTTAGCATCTTCTATATCGCACATAAAGGAGCAGGCATCTGCAGCCAAGGAAGAGGGAAGCCTTGATGACAGTCAGCCATTGTCTGGTCAGGGCAGTCTACAGGACGTAGCGGGCGAAGAGGAGGAGGACGAGGAGGATGATGGGGATGAGTATTTTTTGAATGAGGAAGCTTCTCCGGGGCCAATTGAAAATGGTGGTTTTGCAAGGCCGGGTTCAGTTTTTTTGAGGGAGACAAGTGACGTGGATTTGCCTGAAACTGCCCCTCAACCCAGCACAACCGCAGATTTGACAATTGGAACTTTGGCCCATATGGCGGATTATGCCTTACGTATCCTCAAAAGGGACCCAAGCATTATTAAAATGATGACCGATGACGATTACTGGCTGGCCTGCCTCCTTGATCCTCGCTATAAAGGCAAATTGCAAAATATCATGCCACATGAGAACCTCGAACAAATATTAGCAACCAAACAAGCAAGTCTTGTAGACCGTTTGATTCAGGCATTCCCAGCACACAGCGCCGGTGAAGGTTCTCACACGAGCTGCAGGGGGCAACAAGGCAGAGGTGTTAGAGGTGCAAAAATCAGAAGTGGCGTTGGACAGAGGGGTTTTCTGACCAGGTTGTGGAGTGTGGAGTGATTTTGCAATGACCGCAGACAGGACAGGTACTGCAGCATCAATTCAAAGTGACAGGAGACAACATTTGTCCAGTATGGTTACTAACTATTTTTCATCCCTTATCGATGTTCTCCCTCAACCGTCATTCCCATTTGATTACTGGGCATCCAAAATAGACACCTGGCCTGAATTGGCAGAATATGCATTGCAGGAGCTTGCTTGCCCAGCAGCTAGTGTGCTATCAGAAAGAGTATTCAGTGCTGCTGGTTCAATATTGACAGAAAAAAAAACTGACTCGTCTGGCTACCCAAAATGTTAATGATCTAACCTTCATTAAAATGAACCACTCATGGATTTCGAATTATTTTGCCCCATCTTTCCCGTCTGACACCTAGCTTTCCTATAAAAAGCTCTTGCTTGTGGACTGGTCTTACTGACTGTTCCAATCTCTTAATTTGCAGCAGCTGTTTGTCCAGAATATGACATGTTTACACCTCCCTAAATGGGCTAACTCCCCCCAAGAGTGCCATTTGTCTGAAGAGGTGGGTGTGCCCGCTTTTTGTTGACGGCACTGCCATTGGGTCCCTCATATTACAATAAAGTGTCTCTGGCGGTGGTGGCGCACACCCAACATCAGACACACCGTTATAACATGAGGGGCCCTGGGCCCGTACCGCCGGCCACAAGAGAGTTCCCCCCCCCGCTCAAACAGTGCTCTACCACTTGCAAAATTATCTCTCACAGCTCCACCAATGTTTAGTCTGTGCGCTGACATCCTTCAATGCCTGGCACTGACAATACCAATTTGTTGACATGTATGATGCTAGTTAAAATAGTCATGGTCAGTGTCCTATATTGACACCAGTAAATACTTAGCGCCAAATTACTATGTCTGAAACTCAGCAGAGGAGCCCACCCCTGTACCTAAGTATGCCACCCTTTTTTGGGTGGTTTTGTTGTTTTGCGAGACATTAACATCTATTTATTTTTGGGGAGTACTAACTGTGTCAGACACTCCTTCCAATCATCCTCCGCTGACCATACCAATGCTGCCTGTGTACCCTTGCCACATAATCGAAGGTGCTTTGAGCCTATTTTTTTTTTCATTTTAGGCCTACTAAGTGTGTCTGCGGTCCCTCCTTCAAATTGTCCTCCGCTGACCACACCAATGCTGCCTGTGTACCCCTGCAAGATAATTCAAACAGCTTTTAGCCTATTTTTTAAAATTTTAGGCCTACTAAGTCTGTCTGCGGTCCCTCCTTCCATTTGTCCTCTGCTGAGCACACCAATGCTGACCGTGTACCCATGTAACTTCAACTTTCAACCTGCAGTGAGCCTACTTTGTGGTGTAAGGCCTACTAGCAGTGTCTGTCTGCTCCACTTAATACAGCTATCCTCCTCTTAAAAAAAAAAAAAAAGGCTGGTTTTCAGCCTGTCAGAATTATAAAACTGCATTGGGGCCACAAGTTTCGTTGTGGTCTACAAACTGAGTCTTCCGCTCCAAGGTGTTCTCTCTGTTGCCTCTCCCTCGCTTCTATCTTGAAGCTCTTGTTAAGTAGTTGTTGAAACAACATTGCATTAGGCCTACAAGTTGGGTCTGGGTTCTACAAACGGTGTCTTCCGCTCCAAGGTGTTCTCCAGGTTGCCACATAATCAAAGCTGCATAGAGCCTATTTTGTTATTATAGGCCTACTAAGTCTGTCTGTGGTCCCTCCTTCCAGTAGTCCTTCACTGACCACACCAATGCTGCCTGTGTACCCCTGGAACCTATTTAATAGTGCATAGAGCCTACTTTTTTTAATTTAGGCCTACTAAGTGTTTCTGCGGTCCCTCCTTCCAATTGTCCTCCACTGAGCACACCAATGCAGACCGTGTACCCATGTAGCCTTTTTTAAACCTGCGTCGAGCCAACTTTGTGGTGTAAGGCCTACTAACAGTGCCTGGCAGCGCCACTCAATACAGCTGTCCTCTTTAAATAAAATTACCTGCAATTATCAGGTTTTCAGCCTATCGGAATTTAACAACTGCAGTGGGGCTACTAGTTTGGTTGGGGCCTACTAACAGTGTCTGCCGCTCCAAAGTGTTCTCCTGGTTGCCTTTCCTGAGCTTCTATCTTCAGGCTCTTGTTAAATAGTTGTTAAATGGAACAACTGCATTTGGCCTACTAGTTTTGTTGGGGCCTACTAACGGTGTCTGCCGCTCCTTGCTGTTCTCCTGGTTTACTGTCCTGAAATTCCATTTTCAGGCTTTCGTTAAGTAGTTGTTGAAACAACACTGCATTAGGCCTACAAGTTGGGTCTGGGTTGTAGAGACGGTGTCTGCAACTCCAAGGTGTTCTCTAGGTTGCCTCTCCCTAGCTTCTATCTTGAAGCTCTTGTTAAGTAGTTGTTGAAACAACACTGCATTAGGCCTACAAGTTGGGTCTGGGTTGTAGAGACGGTGTCTGCCTCTCCAAGGTGTTCTCCAGGTTGCCTCTCCCTAGCTTCTATCTTCAAGCTCTCGTTAAGTAGTTGTTGAAACAACACTGCATTAGGCCTACAAGTTGGGTCTGGGTTGTAGATATGGTGTTTGCCGCTCCAAGGTGTTCTCCAGGTTGCCTCTCCCTAGCTTCTATCTTCAAGCTCTCGTTAAGTAGTTGTTGAAACAACACTGCATTAGGCCTACAAGTTAGGTCTGGGTTCTACAAACGGTGTCTTCCGCTCCAAGGTGTTCTCCAGGTTGCCTTTCCCTAGTTTCTATCTTCAGGCTCTCGTTAAATAGTTTTTAATATAACACTGCATTTGGCCTACTTGTTTTGTTGGCCCTACCAACGGTGTCTGCCACTCCTTGATGTTCTCCTACACTGAACAAACCAGTGTCGCCCATTTACTTCTGTTACCAATTTTGAACTGCATTTAGCCTACTTACTGATTTGGGCCTACTCACTGTGTCAGCCTCTCAATACAGTTGTACTCCACTGAACAAAGCAATGCCCCCTGGTTAGTCCTGTTACCAATTTTGAACTGCATTTAGCCCACTTTATTCTTTGGGCCTATATCTGTGTTTCCTCCTCATCCTGCCCATTGCCCCGCCAGTGATAGATGAGTCTGCTGGTACATTGACCCATAACGCTACATTCCCCGTGCACGCTGCACAGCAAGAATGAGACCCTGCTGAAAGTCAGGTTCCCCTTCCCGCATACCATACCACCTTACACGGGGACAAAGAGGAAGATGCAGATGGAAGTGCAAGTTCCTTCATCAGGTGGGGGGGGGAAACTCGTTGGCGACGTCACTGGCACAGGGCCCCTCATAGTACGCAAAAGTGTTGCTGCCGGTGGGAGGCGCCCCCGCCGTGCAAACACACCGCCGTACTTTGAGGGGCCCTGTGCCAGTGCCAATGTCAACGAGTGGGCCCCCCCTGCTTGCTCAGGATCAGAACACTTGCAAAGTTTAAGTACTTACCTCTCCCTGCTCCACTGTCATGACGTGGTCCAGATTTCCTGGGCCCACTAAATACTTGAACCAGCCCTACCCCCAACAACTTTAGCCAAATGACCCCCAATTTTCAATGCCTTGCTATTATTATGAGGTAAATTAAGATTGACAAGCTTCAGTAATAAGAATGGATGTTTTGCCATTAAAATGGGCACTGTAGGTGTTTTCCTGGCCTCCACTCACTGCCGACTATGCTTCCCCATTGACTTGCATTGGGTTTCGTATTTCGGTCGATCCCCGACTTTTCGCGATAATCAGCCGATTTC